>NC_058084.1:316830908-317188852 GCF_014858855.1 Bufo gargarizans
AGGCAGAGGGATCTTAGGTTCTGTTTGATGCCTTGCGATAGTGACGGGTAGTGCTGAGGCTCCCTGGATAAGCTGCTGAACCTCCTCCATCACAGTTGTCAGTTGCTCTTGGATTTGCGCTGCAGCGGCTGCTGGTATATTTGGGCGTCGTTGGAACAGCAGGTTAACGGCTCCCGTTAATTCCTTCAGCTGCTGCTGGATCTTGTCCATGGCAACTGTTAGTTGGGCCCACTGTTCTGTAATGCAAGGCACCAACAAACAGACCAGTGATGAAAGCAAAAAGGTGTTTATTCACCAGAAACATAAACGTCCAGGACACTTGCTGGTAACAAGGAATAATAACAAAAAACCAGGCAAGGAGATTCCAGGAATAGTCCCAACCAGTGCTGAATGATGCTGTGCACTTGGCAGTCGAGTCACTCCAGATCTTGGGTCCGCTGTGAGGACAAAGTTCCTGGCAGTCTTCAGTCACTAGGAGTTGTGACCTATACCTGGTTGAGGGAAAATAACAGTGGGCACTGATCACCCTGAGAGACCTCCTTTTAAATGCCTGCTGACCAATCCCAGGGTGCCAAGTGTCCACTACCATAGGTGAACAAATTGCCCTGCACCTGAGTACAAGGCCTAAGGCAATCACAAGTTGATTAACCCATGGCTGGCTCCCTAATCCACTTTGCTCTTGTGAGTCAGTATAATATGCGCCACTGGTCGACGAAGTGCATAAGAAGCGCGTACTCGCGACCGTGTATCCCTTTGCGAACCTGCCCTCGTGCGTACGCACGGACGCATGATTGACTCAGCGTGAGTATGCGAGCGCGTGGACCCAGATGCGGAAACGGAAGTCGCAGGAGACACCGGAGACAACCCTGGCCGCGGCGTCTTGTCACTCGCCTGGCCACTCTGTCCCCGGGACTCCGACGATCCTCCCCTCCGATGTCCACGCGAACGCATCTCCGCACTGGCTCGCAAAGAGGTCAGCGCTGGTGCATCAGAGACACGCATAACCTGTCCCGCAACTCCACGAGGACCCCTCTTGGTTCCCCTGGAGTGCAAAGCAGGTGAGGATCTTACAGCTAGCTTTCCAATACAAATCCTATACCCAGGATCCTGAGGGTAGATACCTCATCTTGAAGGGGCATGTTGGGCAAACCCTATTCACATTTGTGAATGTATATGCCCCAAATATCAATCAAATCAATTGGCTCTCCTCCCTCTTTTTGCTGGTTGAAACCCACAGAGAGGGGATCCTAATTATAGCTGGGGATTTTAAATTGTCCCTTAACCCTCTCATAGATACATCCTCCAAGATATCCTCTATCCCCTCAAAAGCTCTCAAACTACTGCAAACCAAACTTTTCAATTTAGGGGTACTAGATACTTGGCGCTGCATTAATCCTAACTCACTTGATTACTCTTTCTATTCTTCAGCAAACTCATATAGCAGAATAGACTACATCTTTATCTCAAGAGAACACCTACAATCCTGTTCTTCAGCCAAGATTGGCGATATGACACTCTCGGATCACTCTCCAATATTCTGCGATGTTTCTCCTGCCCCCAGGGCGGATAAGAATATTAACTGGAGGTTCAATGAGTCCTTGCTGGGTAATCCTAACTACAAATCCCAAATTTCCTCCTACCTGGACAATTATTTCTCCACTAACAATACCCCGGATGTGTCCCCCCAGGTTCTGTGGGATGCCCACAAGGCCTATATTAGAGGTAGATTAATCGGCCTCTGCTCTTTCCTTAAAAAGGAATCTGAGAGAAAATTCACAACCCTACTTTTAAGAATACATATACTAGAAACAGCTCATAAACAAGGCTTACTTGCTAAGCAACTTGCAGAACTTTCTTCTCTCAGAACTGAACTGAAGAATCTTCAGAATGAGCATTCAGCCAAGTATTTCTTGTCTGCTCAACAGAAATTCTTCGCACATGGTAACAAAGCTTCAAAATTTATGATGTAGAGCATTAAACAGAGAGGAAATTCTCGTCACGTTCAGAGCATTAAATCCCCACAGGGAGACCTACTATTTAAAGCAGAAGAGATTGCTGAACAGTTGAAACTTTTTTATGATACATTATACAATCTACCTACCTCTAAGCTCCCAAATCCAAGGGGAGAGAGGCCAATATTAATTTGTTCCTAGATTCTCTCCAACTCCCGACTCTTACAATATCCCAACGTAACTCCCTAGTTAAACCATTCGCTATCTCCGAGTTGACATTGGCCGTCAACTCCACCCCTAAAGGTAAATGCCCAGGCCCAGACGGCCTACCTTTATCTTACTAATCAGCCTTCAGAAACTCCTTTCTTCCCTTCCTACTTCCAATATGCAACCTCACTATGCTCAACCACTCCGTCTCTGCTGACATGACTAGAGCCACCATCACAATTATCCCCAAGGAAGGCAAAGACCCAACATCATGCTCCAGTTACCGTCCCATCTCACTACTCAATGTAGATCTTAAACTATTAGCCAAGATGCTTGCCACTACCCAGCTTGATCCACTCTGATCAGGTGGGATTTGCCAGAGGAAGGAAAGGACATTACCACAAAGGTCTTAAATGCCCTATTTTACGCCTCCCATAAATCCACCCCCCTGGTCCTGATTGGCACGGACGCCGAAAAAGCATTTGACAAAGTTGACTGGCCTTATATCAAGCTGGTTCTTTCCAG
The DNA here is from genome assembly GCF_014858855.1 of Bufo gargarizans. Taxonomy (NCBI): domain Eukaryota; kingdom Metazoa; phylum Chordata; class Amphibia; order Anura; family Bufonidae; genus Bufo; species Bufo gargarizans. Next base: position 316,833,593 of record NC_058084.1, read on the forward strand.
ATTTCAGATTCCTGAACCCTACATTAATGCAATGTTCTCTATGTATTTCTACTCTTCGGTGTCTGTGTCAGTCAATGGAATCTTATCCTCCCCTTTCCCAATCAGGAACGGAACGAGATAGGGGAGTCCTCTCTCCCCTCTCCTCTTTGTCCTGGTGATGGAGACTATTGTGCAAGCTCTCAGACAGGAAAATGAGATCAGAGGCCTACTTGTGGAGGGTTTTAAATTCAAGCTCGCTGCTTTTGCAGATGACTTACTGATCCTCACAACAAACCCCTGTAAATCTATGAATATCTACCTGTCAATACTTAGTCACTTTGGTTCCCAATCCAATTTAAAAGTTAATCCTTCTAAATCCCAAGTACTTCATATTGGCCTCTCCCCCCCAGTTCTCTCGTCCCTCCAGACAAATTCCCCATTTAATTGGCACACCCAACAACTGACATACCTTGGGGTGAAGCTTTACCCTCATCTGTCAGAATTTATTTAAGCTAAACTACAAACCCCTGCTGCTCTCAATAACCGCCCAGCTGGACTCATTGGACTTTCCATACCTATCCTGGTTTGGGAGGAAGAACATCCTCATTTCTCTGGTAATCCCAAGACTAACTTACCTGTTGCAAGTCCTCCCTATTGAGATCCCCAAAACCTACTTTGCCTCCCTAAATTAGCTGATTCGCAGATACATATGGCAGGGGAGAAGCCCACGTATCTCATTTGACACGCTTACTAAGTCTAGAGCCCATGGAGGTATTGGTCTACCTGACCCTGAAACTTACATGAAAGCTATCTAACTCTCCAGGGCTGTGGATTGGATTAAAATCCCCACCCATAAAACATGGCTTATCCTGGAAAATGCCTTCCTCCACACTCCTGCCCGGGCCCTTCTGCTGGCTGACAGACCACCTCCGACACCCAGCTCTATTCCTAACTCCATGATTCGTAACACCCTGATCGCCGAACAGTGTGCTGTCTTCCTGGCGCTAGAGTTCAACACATCGCGGATCGGGTTGACAGATTACTGGGAGGGACTGGAGAAGATCCAGTGGTCATGGTCCATATTGGAACCAATGACAAAGTTAGAGGTAGGTGGAGAGTCCTTAAAAATGAGGGGGCAAGGACCTCAAAGGTAGTATTTTCCAAAAATACTGCCTGTACCATGGGCCACACAAGAAAGGCAGCAGGAAATTAGGGAGATTTACAAGTGGCTCAAGAACTGGTGTAGGAAGGAGGGGTTTGGGTTCCTGGAGAACTGGGCCGTCTTCTCTATCGGCTACAGGCTCTATTGTAGGGATGTGCTGCACCTCAATGGGGAAGGGGCAGCTGTGTTGGGGAGAAAGATGGCTAGAAGGTTGGAGGAGTGTTTAAACTAGGGAGTGGGGGGGAGGGAAATTACATTATAGGAGGGGAAGATAGTGCAGATAGAGACCGGGGGCAAGGTAGTGGGACGGGGGAGGAATGGAAGGAAGGACTAGAACAGTTCAGAAGGAAAGGTGTAGGGTAAACAATATACATAAACCTCTCAAATGTATGTATACTAATGCCAGAAGCCTGACTAATAAAACTGGGGAGCTGGAATTAGTGATGTATGAGGAGAACTACAACATAGTGGGAATAACTGAGACATGGCTGGATTATAGCTATGACTGGGAAGATAATGTACAAGGTTACAGTCTGTTTAGAAAGGATTGTCAAAACCGGAGAGGGGGAGGGGTTTGCCTTTTATGTAAAGTCTTGTCTAAAGCCCACACTCCGTGAAGATATAAGTGAGGGACATGAACATGTGGAGTCACTGTGTGTAGAGATACATGGAGCTAAATTACTAATAGGAGTTTACTATAAACCACCTAATATACCAGAGTACACAGAAAATCTACTACTTAACGAGATAGACAAGGCAGAAAATCATAATGAGGTGGTTATTATGGGGGACTTCAACTACCCATATATAGACAGGGAAACTGAAACTTGTATATCTCATAAAGGAAACAGGTTCTTGGCAATAACCAAAGACAATTACCTCTCCCAACTGGTTCAGGACCCGACTAGAGGGACGGCCATACTGGACTTAGTTCTAACCAATAGGCCTGACAGAACAACAGACGTGCAGGTTGGGGGACACCTGGGAAATAGTGACCATAAAGTAATAACTTTCCAATTATCATTCAAAAGACTGTTTCTCGAGGGAGGAAAAAAAATACCAAATTTCCACAAAAAAGCTAAATTTAGCCAACTAAGAGGGGCCATAGGCCTAACTAACAGCCACAAAATGGGATATCTTTAAAAGCATCCTAAAATCTCATTGTGAGAGGTACATACCGTATGGGAATAAAAGGTTAAGGAACCAAAATAAACCAATGTGGATAAATAGAACTGTAAAGAAAGCAATAAATGACAAAAAGAAAGCATATAAATCACTAAAACAGGAGGGTAGCACGGAAGCACTGAAAAACTATAAGGAAAAAAATAGAACCTGTAAAAAACAAATAAAAGCGGCCAAACTAGAGACTGGAAGATTAATTGCCAAAGATAGTAAAACTAACCCTAAAATGTTCTTCAATTATATAAATGTTAAAAAGTATAAATCTGAAGGTGTCGGCCGTTCAAAAAGTAATGAGGGGGGAGTCGCACAGAGCGACGAGGAGAAAGCAAAGCTGTTAAATATTTTTTCTCCAATGTATTTACTGAGGAAAATAAACGGTCAGATGACATTCAGAATGTAAAAATAAATTCCCCATTAAAAGTGTCCTGTATGACCCAGTAAGAAGTACATCAGCGACTTAAAAAGATTAAAATAGACAAATCGCCAGGACCGGATGGCATACACCCCCGTATCTTAAGTGAATTAAGTAATGTCATAAACAGACCCTTATTTCTGATATTTGTGGACTCTATACTGACAGGGAAAGGGCCACAGGATTGGCGCATGGCAAATGTGGTGCCAATATTCAAAAAGGGTCCAAAAACAGAGCCTGGAAACTTTAGGCCGGTAAGTTTAACATCTGTTGTGGGTAAACTGTTTGAAGGTTTTCTAAGAGATGCTATCTTAGAGCATCTCAACAGAAATAAGCAAATAACGCCATATCAGCATGGCTTCATGAGGGATCGGTCAAACTAATTTAATCAGTTTCTATGAGGAGGTAAGTTGTAGACTTGACAGCGGCGAATCAATGGATGTCGTATATCTGGACTTCTCGAAAGCATTTGACACTGTACCACATAAAAGGTTAGTATATAAAATGAGAATGCTCGGACTGGGAGAAAACGTCTGTAAGTGGGTAAGTAACTGGCCTAATGATAGAAAACAGAGGGTGGTTATTAATGGTATACACTCAGATTGGGTCACTGTCACTAGTGGGGTATCTCTGGGATCAGTATTGAGCCCTATTCTCTTCAATATATTTATTAATGATCGTGTAGAAGGCTTGCATAGTAATGTATCAATTTTCGCAGATGAAACTAAACTGTGTAAATTAATTAACACTGAAGAGGACAGTATACTACTACAGAGGGATCTGAATAGATTGGCTTGGGTAGATAAGTGGCAGGTGAGGTTTAACACTGACAAATGTAAAGTTATGCACATGGGAAGGAATAATGCAAGTCACCCGTACATACTAAATGGTAAAACACTCGGTAACACTGACATGGAAAAGGATCTAGGAATTTTAATAAAAGCAAACTAAGCTGCAAAAAACAGTGTCAGGCAGCTGCTGCCAAGGCCATTAATATAATGGGTGGCATCAAAAGGGGCATAGATTCCCGTGATGAGAATATAGTCCTACCACTTTACAAATCACTAGTCAGACCACACATGGAGTACTGTGTACAGTTCTGGGCTCCTGTAAACAAGGCAGACATAGCAGAGCTGGAGAGGGTCCAGAGGAAGGCAACTAAAGTAATAACTGGAATGGGGCAACTATAGTACCCTGAAAAATTATCAAAATTAGGGTTATTCACTTTAGAAAAAAGACGACTGAAGGGAGATCTAATTAATAGGCATAAATATATCAGGGATCAGAACAGAGATCTATCCCATCCAGTGGCGTACCAAGGGGGGGGCGGGCCGCCCCGGGTGCCACTCACAAGGGGGGTGCCAGGCCGCCTGTCTTTAAAAAAAAAAAAATATTTTTTATTCTTCTGGGCCGCACCGCCGATCGCCACAGGCGGCGCGGCCCTGGATGTAATTGCGGCTGTGTGCTGTGGGGCAGGGGAGGGAGAGGCGTGTCCCTCCCCTGTTCTTCTGATAGGCCGCAGGCACTAATGCCTGCAGCCTATCAGAGGCCGGCTCAGGCAGCGATGATGTCATTATCATCGCGACGCCTGAGCCCGGCAGCACACAGCAGGGACACAGGCCGGAAAAGGCTTGCATCGCTGCTGAGCTGATGGAGGTAAGTATTAGTTTTTTGGGTTTTTTTTCCTCTTTGGGGGGGCTGGCACTATGGGGGGGGGGAGATCTGGCACTATGGGGGGGGTGGAGCTGGCACTATGGGGGAACTAGCACTATGGAGGGGCACTATGGGGGAACTAGCACTATGGGGGGGGCACTATAGGGGGAGCTGGCACTATAGGGGGAGCTGGCACTATGGGGGGGGGCTGGCACTATAGGGGGAGCTGGCACTATGGGGGGGAGATCTGGCACTATGGGGGGAGATCTGGCACTATGGGGGGAGATCTGGCACTATAGGGGGAGCTGGCACTATAGGGGGAGCTGGCACTATAGAGGGAGCTGGCACTATGGGGGGGAGCTGGCACTATGGGGGGAGCTGGCACTATGGGGGGAGATCTGGCACTATGGGGGAACTAGCACTATAGGGACAGCTGGCACTATAGGGGGAGCTGACACTATAGAGGGAGCTGGCACTATAGGGGGGGCTGGCACTATGGGGGAGATCTGGCACTATGGGGGGGCTGGCACTATGGGGGAACTAGCACTGTGGGGGGGGGGGGAGATCTGGCACTATGGGGGGGAGCTGGCACTATGGGGGAACTAGCACTATGGAGGGGTACTATGGGGGAACTAGCACTATGGGGGGGCACTATAGGGGGAGCTGGCACTATAAGGGGAGCTGGCACTATGGGGGAAGATCTGGCACTATGGGGGGAGATCTGGCACTATGGGGGGAGATCTGGCTCTATAGGGGAGCTGGCACTATGGGGGGGGAGCTGGCACTATGGGGGGAGATCTGGCACTATGGGGGAACTAGCACTATGGGGGGGGGCACTATAGGGACAGCTGGCACTATAGGGGGAGCTGACACTATAGAGGGAGCTGGCACTATAGGGGGGGCTGGCACTATGGGGGAGATCTGGCACTATGGGGGAGATCTGGCACTATGGGGGGGCTGGCACTATGGGGGAACTAGCACTATGGGGGGGGAGCTGGCACTATGGGGGGGGGAGCTGGCACTATGGGGGCATTTCTTACTGGCACATTATGGGGGGGCACCATGGGGGAGAGGAGCACTATGGGGGTATCTGTGGGCTTTTTTTTTAATTATTGGCACATTCTGGGGGGCACTATAGGGGAGAGCAGCACTATGGGGCATCTGGTGTTACTATAGGGGCATTATTTGGGGGCACTATGGGGAAGTGGGGGCTCTAAAGTGGTCTTTTGTATTGGAACATTATGGGGGGCACTGGCATTTGGTGGCACTAAGGGGGCATTTTTTACTGGCACATTATGGGAGGCACTATAGGGGAGAGCGGCACTATGGGGGAGTGGAGCACTATTGAGGCATATGGTGGCACTAAGAAGGGGCATTTTTTTACTGGTACATTGTGGGGGAGGAGCACTATAGGGGCATCTGCTGGGGGCACTAAGGGGCATTTTTTTACTGGCATATTATGGGGGACACTATGGGGAAGGGGGAGAGGAGCAGTATGAGGGCATTTACTGGGGCACTATATAGGGGTATTTTATACTGGCATACATTATGGGGACATTAGCTCAACTGCGGGCACTAAGCGGGGGTATTTCATGTACTGTCATATTATAGGGAAAATTAGTACTACTAGGGGGTATTATGGGGAGCTTTACTACTACTGGGGGCTATGAGGAACATGATTACTAGGGCACTATAGTAGTATTTCCAGGGGGACTGTTTCTGCAGTATAGTATTGGGGGTGGCAGGAAACTAATGTCTGTTTCTCAATCTCTGCAGAGACGGGAGATGGCAGAAAAATCATCATGGCGGTCTGGTCTGAATGGAGAAGATGAGGAAAGAGAACGTCTACATCAAAGGTGACATCACTGGATGTAAGAGGTATGTGGCGCTATGTAGGAGAGGAGATGCCCCTTATGAACCATTGATCACCCCCCTGTAAGGCTCCATTCAGAGGTCCGTATGATTTTTACGGATCCACTGATACATGGATCGGATCCGCAAAACACATGCGGATGTCTGAATGGAGCCTTACAGGGGGGTGATCAATGACAGGGGGGTGATCACCCATATAGACTTCCTGATCACCTCCGTCATTGATCACCCCCCTGTAAGGCTCCATTCAGACGTCCGTATGATTTTTACGGATCCACTGACACATGGATCGGATCCGCAAAACACATGCGGATGTCTGAATGTTTTGTAATAAATATTATTGAAAACATTGAAAAAAGTTTGTGCATGTTTTCTTAACTTTCTTGGGGGGGGGGGGGGTGCCAAACAAAGGGTTCGCCCCGGGTGCCAAATGCTCTAGGTACGCCCCTGATCCCATCATCTATTTATCCCCAGGACTGTGACTGTGACGAGGGGACATCCTCTGCGTCTGGAGGAAAGAAGGGTTGTACATGTCAGGGGGAGAAAAACAGAACTGGATCGCACATCCATAATGCCCTGCTTTGATCTGACTCGCTTCTCAGCGCTATATTAAAGTGTACAACCCCCCCATGCTGTACAAGAGGCATTAGTGTACATTTTTATCAAAAGGCATAAGTCCACTCACCACGCCAAGGTCGCCTCTTTGAGTGGGACCTACTCTGACAAAAAGGCGCAGCGACAATGCGGTGACAAAGAGGCACTGCACTAGTAGGCGGCGGGACCCAGGAGTCAAACAGCACCTCTGCTGTCCGACAATGCCACCCATGGCACTGGGTCCCACCAACCCACCAGCACAGCGCCACAAAAACAAAGGCCAGCACGCAGTACTGCACCATGTGAACAGTTGTCTAACACAACATGTCCATTGCTATCAGGAGCTACAGGTCAATGACCACTTATATGCAGACTCCTGTGCCGAATGGGAGGAGTGCTGATACCAGTAGTAAAGAAGAAAGATTTAAATAATTGTCAGGGGGAGAAAAACAGAACTGGATCGCATATCCACAATGCTATGCTTTGTGGTCATTGACCTGCAGCTTCTGATAGTAGTGGACATGTTGTGTTAGACAACTGTTCACATGGTGCAGTACTGCGTGGTGGCCTCTGTTTTTGTGACGTTGTTCTGGTGGGTTGGTGGGACCCAGTTGCCATGGGTGGCATTGTCGGACAGCAGAGGTGCTGTTTGACTCCTGGGTCCCACTGCCTACTAGGGCAGTGCCGCTTTGTCACCGCATTGTGCTGCACATTTTTGTCAGAGTAGGTCCCACTCAAAGAGGCGACCTTGGCGTGGTGAGTGGGCTTATGCCTTTTGATCAAAATGTACACTCATGCCTCTGGTACAGCATGCAGTATGGGGGGCTGTAAAATGGCGCTGAGAAGCGAGTTCAGGTCAAAGCATAGCACTGTGGATGTGCGATCCAGTTCTGCTTTTCTCCCCATGATAAAAGAAGGTTTGTACACAAACATAGAAGAGGATTCTTTACGGTAAGAGCAGTGAGACTATGGAACTCTCTGCCTGAGAAGGTGGTGATGGTGAGTACAATAAAGGAATTCAAGAGGGGCCTGGATGTATTTCTGGAGTGTAATAATATTACAGGCTATAGCTACTAGAGAGAGGTCAGTTATTCTGATTGCCTGATTGGAGTCGGGAAGGAATTTTTTATTCACCTAATCCTGCACTAGTGAGTGTGCGGACTGGTGAATAAATTGTGCTTTCCCTGGAGGAATGGATGGAGGCATTAAAGAGGCAGGGGCAGAAGGGGGCAGGGGCTCAAGCCCCCTTATCGAGCAGTATGTGTGCACGTCCCTGCTCCTTAGCATAGCACATGTCATAATTTGTCGGACTGTTTATTTTGGTTAATAAATGTTCTTTTTTTTTTTTTTTTTTTAAGTGGACGATGTCAAGAATCGTTGGCAGAGTTGCAGGGACCAATTCTGCAAGAAAAAGCTTCAACATACGAGGAGTGGGTCTGGGGCCAGCAAGAAAAGGCCATATATGTTCCGGAACTAACTGATGTTCATCCGTGAGGTCATGGAGCTGCGTCCGTAAGTTTATTTTACGCAATGACCACTAGATGTTTATCCATATACACTGTTTGTAGACTATGTAATTAAAGGGGTATTCCCATCTTAACACAATGGGGGCATATCACTAGGATATGCCACCATTGTCTGATAGCAGTTATATCAAGAACACGCCCATCTACCTGAGCAGAGTACGTTTGTAGCTGGTTCCTCCACTGCCCTGAATATTGTATGCTTAAGAAAAGTAAATACAAAGTTAGGCAGTATATTTATTGTTAGTTATGGATCCATCTGCGGAAGCCATCTTGACGCCTGGTAGATTGGCCCGACACGTATGTGCGCTAAGAGCTTAAATTACTCATTTATAGTCGGTATTGGATCACTTTTATCTAGAATGTGCCCCCATTTCTTTCATCAATTGTTTGTATATCTAACGGTGTGCAGCCATATTTTTTTTTTAATTATGTTTGGTTCATGGATATGCACCTGTGATTAGGAAGGTTCTAGTCTAAATTTTCTTGCTATATCACTAACATAGCGGGGATGGCTGTGGCTGGAGGAGGGCAGATTTACCGGGGTACCTCCACCACCCAGCGCAAATTCCAGACTCTCCCATATAAATGAAAGTACGTTAGCTGCACATGCGCAGTGCACTCTCCTTCAGTTTTGGCTCTCCCTTCTCGCTATAGGTGCTGGTTCCATTGGTGTGACCCCCACCTTTAAGACAATGGGGGCATATCCGAGCAATATGCCTCTATTTTCTGAGATTATAAAAACACTTTAATGTTATATATGTTTAAAAAATGTTCATGTAAAATAGACACATTTGCAAATCAAAACCAACTGGAAAAATGTCTCCTTTTCCATGATGACATTTGCTTTAACAACATGACAAGTGGTTTTTAAATGGTGTTTAGGGGCAGAGATGACACTTCTAATCTCCAAAATGTCATATGTTGTGTAGGTCATGTGGTACTATGTTCTATAAACTAATTGGATGATTATTGTAATAAGTGACGTGAATAGTAATAATTGAAAATACTGTTAATCTTCTAATTTTATGATTTTTGCATTCTTTTTAAAGGACAGAGGACAACCTACCGGAAGAAGAGGAAGAGTCTGCACCGCAGATGTCCAGTGCTTGTGAGGAAGAGACTCCCTCTGGTCCATCACAGGTGGACACAGCACCAGGACCAAGCACTGCACCATCCAGACCACCACCTGTTTCTGGAGCAGATTCCCCCCCAGCCCTTTGTCTCTACCCACCAAGCCCAGACGACGGGCAACCACTCCTGCCGATACAAATGTAAATATACAGGTTATGGATTATTTAGCTAGAGCCCGGCATGAGGATGAATTTGATCATTATGTGCGTAGTATGTCCTCATATTTGCGCAGGCTGCCTCCAGAACGAATTTTGCGCACCAAATTAGCTCTAAATATCATTTTGGATGCAGCCACTCCCCCCAATGACCCAAATGTCATTTTTGAGGGCCTTGAAAATTGGCGGCTCCATGGGAACTTGTTTGGCCCACAACCAATGCCAGTTTCCCAGCACTCACAGCCTTCACTGCCGACTCCTCCACAAAGACTCCTCCACAAATGCAACCTCCAAGGGGACATTATGGGCCACCTACTCGCCCATATGGGCAACATTATAATGTTGAGTCGGCATATGGGCAGTCTGCACCCATCTCTTCTCAGCCTGGCTCATCGCAGTACTTTGGCCCCCCTTCACAACCCCCCTACCCTAGGCCACAGTGCTTAAATAACTTAAAGTGAGAGTACAGATACTGAATAGAGAAATATATCCACCATTTTATGAATCTTTATTCAACACATGTTTTGTACATGGACTATCTGCTGCGGTGGCGGCATTGTTATATATGAAGAAAAGTTGAAGTTAATAAAGTTACTTCAAGCATTTGGTGTGCTCTTTAAACCTACTGCTTTCATAGAATGGCTCTAGAGGAATTACAGAGTAACAAACAGTCTAGTTAGACTAAAAGTCAGAGATATCAGAATTCTTCTAATGCCACAGCGCAAAAGGCACTTCCTAGTGCTGCGTCTGCCATAATTAATGCACATTTATTTCCCAGGTCAAAAAGAGGGACATTTAAAGAACAAAGAGGGACTTAAGGTCAAAAAGTGGAACTGTCCCTTCAAAAGAGGGATACTTGGAAGGCATGCTCTCACCTTCACTTCCTGGTCCTAGTCTGACGTGTTGGAAATGCCACAAAAAGCTGTCTCAGCCAATCACTGCTTAACCCCTTAAGGACTCAGGGCGTACCGGTACGTCCTAACTATAAATCAGGATTCCGGCGCCGCGGGGGTTAATCGGAACGGGATGCCAGCTGAAATCATTCAGCCGACATCCTGTAACAACGCAGGGGGGTCATTTGAGTGGCGATCGCAGAAAACCGCAGGTCAATTCAGACCTGCGGTTTTCTGCGTTTCCGGTCCATTCGGGTCTCCTGTGACCCGATGAACCGGAAAAAGACTGAGATCGGTGGCGTGATTATACACCACCAATCGCAGTACGAAGATTTGGAGAGGCGGTGCTGGCCCTGGTGCTAAACACCGCTGTCCAGGGTGCTGATTGGTGCAGGGGAGAGAGGCGCGAGATTCAAACTTCCTGCGCTCCTCTCTCCCCTCCTCTTCCTGTCCAGCACCCTCACCGTGCAGCACCGTCCAGCACCAGCTCCTGCGTCCCCCTAAAATCGGCATCCATCACCCTCCTGCACCCATCGCCATCCATGTAGGTTAGGGTCAGTGAAGGAGAGGCACCGTTAGGCAGGGAAAGAAGGGAAAGGTTAGTTAGGAAAAAATAAAAATAATAACTTTTATCTAAAACTTTCTGTGTTCCATCTCTCAGACCGCAGACCCTCCCTGCCACTTGCCCCCACCACTCGTGCTGCATATGGGTCTAGTACAAAAACCCAGTGTCAGGCAATACTGAAGTGGGGATGTCCTATACCAGACCCCACTGTACAGTATGGTCATGACACGTCCCCGGTTTGAGGCCATCCAGAAATGTCTGCATTATTCCGATAATGCAGCATGTCCCCCCCCCCCCCCCGAGGTGATCTTGCCTATGACCGTCTGTATAAGATACGGCCGGTCATTGATCACTTTGGGGCCAAATTCATGGAGGCCTACGTACCTGGAAGGGAGGTCGCGGTTGATGAGTCTCTCGTTGCATTCAAGGGGAGACTCAGTTTCCGCCAATATATTCCCACAAATCGGGCGAGGTATGGCGTGAAGCTATACAAAATTTGTGAGAGTACCTCAGGGTACACTTACAAATTTTGTGTGTACGAGGGGCAAGATTCCCGTATTCAACCCCCAGAATGTCCCCCCACTGGGTGTTAGCAGGAAACTCGTGTGGGACCTTATGTAACCACTGCTGGATAACTTTTAAACCTATCCCCAGGGATTAGACCCATTCCGTTACCAGTGGAAACCTGTTGCTGGTCAGGTATAAGGACACGAGGGATGTCCTTATGCTGTCCACAATCCACGGTAACAGCACCACCCCCGCGGCAACGGTCCTCAAGCCAGATTGTATCGTCGACTACAATCGGTATATGGGAGGAGTTGATCTCTCTGATCAAGTCCTCAAGCCATATAACGCCATGCACAAAACCCAGGCATGGTACAAAAAAGTTGCGGTCCACTTGGTACAGGTTGCCATGTACAACTCTTTTGTACTATCCCGAAGCGCTGGCAGCACAGGGACATTCCTCCAATTCTATGAAGCAGTCCTCAAGGCCCTGATCTTTTCGGACCGGGAAAGAGCAGGCCGGAGTACCTCGGGAACTTGAGGCGCCCGGATCGTCCCTGGCCAACACTTTCCAGGTGTGGTCCCCCATACTGGAAAGAAGGGACGAACCCAAAAAAAGTGCAGAGTGTGTCGCAGGAGGGGGATACGGAAGGACACCACAAACTCAGTGCGACACGTGCCCCGATCATCCAGACCTCTGTGTTATCGATTGCTTCAGGGAGTATCACACTTCCATGGAGTATTACATTTTTATAATCCCCAACAGTTCACTAGAGAACATAAAAAACTATGGCTCTCAGACCTTGGAGACACAGAAACAATTTTTTTCCCCCCAAAAAAAATTTGTTTTAGTGCAGGCATCCTCAAACTGCGGCCCTCCAGATGTTGTAAAACTATAACTCCCAGCATGCCCAGACAACCTACAACCATCAGCAGGGCATGGTGGGAATTGTGGTTTTACAACATCTGGAGGGCCGCAGTTTTAGGATGCCAGCTTACTGTCTCTAAAGTCTGAGAGCCAAACATATTGGGCATCGTCGCGTGCGTAAAAGTCGTCGCTATAAAAATACCATTTGACCAAACGCCTTGGATGAACGGTGTTAAAAATATTAAATAAAAACGGTGCCAAAACACCCATTTTTAGGCAAAATTTCCATTTGAATCCTTTTTTCCGGTAATAAAGCAAAGGTTAACAGCCTTAACAGATTTTGATGGACTGTTTTTTTTTTTTTTGACACCATGTCCCATTAGAAGCCCCCCCTGATGTAGCCTAGATTAGAAACTCCAAAAAAGTGACCCCATCTAAGAGATTACACCCCTCAAGGTATTCAAAAGTTACTTTACAAACTATTTTAACCCTTTAGGTGTTCCACAAAACTAAATAGCGAATGTAGAAACAATTTTAGAATTTCCATTTTTTGTTACCTTGTCTCAAAAAAGAGTAATATAGAGCAACCAAAAATCAAATTTACCCCTAAAATAGTCCCAAAATAACAACCACCTTATCCCGTAGTTTCCTAGATGGGGTCACTTTTATGAAGTTTCTACTCTAGGGGTGCATCAGGGGGCTTGAAAGGGTACATGATGTAAATAAAGTCCAGCAAAATCTGCCTTCCAAAAACCATATGACGTTCCCATTCTTCTATGTCCTGCCGTTTAGCCAAATAGTAGTTTACGACCACATATGGGGTGTTTCTGCAAACTACAGAATCAAGGCAATCCATTTTGAGTTTTGTTTGGCTGTTAACCCATTAGTTAACCCATAAAGTAAAGGTTAAAATGGAAAATGTTCCAAAAAATAGAAATTTCGAAATTGTTTCTCCATCTGCCATTAACTCTTGTGGAACACCTAAAGGGTTAACAAAGTTTGTAAACCCAATTTTGAATACCTTGAGGGGTGTACTTTCTTAGATGGAGTCACTTTTTTGAAATTTCTATTCTAGGGGTGCAACAGGGGGCTTCAAACGGGACATGGTATAAACAAAACCAGTCCTGCAAAATCTGCCTTCCAAAACTCATATGGTGTTCCCCTCCTTCTATGACCTCCCGTTCGGCCAAACAGTAGTTTACGACCACATATGGGGTGTTTCTGCAAACTACAGAATCAGGGCAACCCATTTTGAGTTTTGTTTGGCAGTTAACCCCTGTTTTATTCCTGGAAAAAATTGATTATATTGGAAAATTTTCAAAAAAATAGAAATTTCTAAATTGTTTCTCAATCTGCCATTAACTCTTGTGGAAGACCTAAAGGGTTAATAAAGTTTGAAAAAACAGTTTTGAATACCTTGAGGGGTGTAGTTTCTAGAATGGGGTCATTTTTGGGAGGTTTATATTATCTAAGCCTCACAATATGACTTCAAACCTGAACTGGTCCATAAAAAGTGGGATTTTAAAGATTTCTGAAAAATTTCAAAATTTGCTTCTAAACTTCTAAGCCTTGTAACATCCCAAAAAAATAAAATATCATTCCCAAAATGCTGCAAACATGAAGTAGACATATGGGGAATGTAAAGTCATCACAATTTTTGGGGGTATTACTATGTATTACAGAAGTAGAGAAACTGAAACTTTTAAATTTGCTAATTTTTAAAACATTTTGGTAAATATGGTATTTTTTTATGCAAAAAAAATTAACTTTTTTGACCCAATTTTAGCAGTGTCATGAAGTACAATATGTGACGAAAAAACTATCTCAGGACGGCCCTTAAGTCCTTAAGGTGAAATAGTCCTTAAGGGGTTAAAGTGGCTTACCACTACAGTCAGTGATTGGCTGAGAGGGCCCTTTCTGGAATATCCAGTGTGACAAGCTGAGACCCAGAACTAAAGAGTAGCAGGGACCAAACCAGCAATGGAGTGGCAGCTGCAGGGGATTAGTGAGTTATTCCTTCATTCATGTTCAGACCACAGTTGGTGACCCGCTTCAGACTTTTCTCATAGATCAGTATAGCTTCATCTCTGGTGCATTGCACTGTACAGGCTCTGTGAGAAGATGGAGCTGTGTTATATAATGAGGTGATTGGCTCGCCTCATGGTCTTTTAGTGAAGTGTGCATTGCAAAGTACAGACAGCCTGTTGGACATGAGACAGTTACAGACAGGGCTGACACTGAAGCTGACACCAGAGGAGATCTGTGGAGAGGAGCTGGGCGGTCCCAGTGTTTATCGCAGAAAAGGCTGAAACTCTGAGGACCCTGCTGAGCAGTTGCAGACTGATTTCAGTACCTTGACAATACTATACCACCTCTCAGGAGGTGTCATGGCCTATTTTATCTGCATGTGCAAATGATGTGTGTATGCAGTATTACTTACCTGGTAACAGTTGTACTTGGTACAGGCTGAAGTCACCTGGAGCATCTTGATTGGAGGATGGATCAACGGTGGAAAAGCCTATAAAAGAAGGAAGAAGTCAGTTGCTGCCCACTCACGTAAATGGCAGTGAAGAATCCGGACCTGCACCTGAAAGAAGAAATTGAAGAGTTACTTAAACAACTACTCACAAAAGCAGAAACTTACAGAGGGGAGGACTGGCTCAAAAGATGTCTTCAGCTTGATCTCGGCATTGGAGATCAGGATCGGCAATCCACCCATTCGGTCTGCGCATCCACCTCAGGTAGGAGCGCAAAGCCGGCAACAACTGATGAAATCATAGCTGCGGCAGGGCACTTACTCCCACGCCTACAAAGAGGACAAGGAAGGAGAAGAGGAGTTATTCCCCACCTCAAGAAGCTGTAAGACACAGAAATAAAAAAAATCTGAGTCACACAGCGCGAGGAACAAAGAAAATAAACGGTCACATACTTACCAACGGTCTCCAGTCCCAACAGCCAGGAGAGATTGGAGACCTTTAAGGACTATTGTGTATAGTAACAAAATATATTTTTTGTGCAACCTGCGCTAAATTGTGTGCGATTAGAGACCCAAAAGTCCTTTTAAGGACTATTGTTGTATCTGGCAGCAATATATATTATTAGCGCAACCTGCTCTAAATTGCATGCAATTGTTTGAGACCCACAAGTCCTTTTAAGGACTATTGTTGTATCTGGCAGCAATATATATTTTTAGCGCAACCTGCACTAAATAGCTTGCAATTGTTTGGTGCTGCAGACAGCAACATTATCTGCGCAACATCTCTCCGTGTAACGTGTGCGCAACCTAAAAATATCTGTGACATCCAGTGTACTTTTTCCGTAGACGGTGTCCGCTGCGGACAGTGACATTACCTGCGCTACATCTCCTGTATAACGTTTGCGCATCCTAAAAATATCTGTGACATCCCGTGTACTTTTTCCGTAGACACTGCGGACAGTGACATTACCTGCGCTACATCTCCTGTATAACGTTTGCGCATCCTAAAAATATCTGTGACATCCAGTGTACTTTTTCCGTAGACGCTGCGGACAGCGACATTATCTGTGCTACATCTCCTGTTTAACATGTGCGCATACTAAAAATATCTGTGACATCCAGTGTACTTTTTCCGTAGACGGTGTCCACTGCGGACAGTGACATTACCTGCGCTACATCTCCTGTATAATGTTTGCGCATCCTAAAAATATCTGTGACATCCCATGTACTTTTTCCGTAGACACTACGGACAGTGACATTACCTGCGCTACATCTCCTGTATAACGTTTGCGCATCCTAAAAATATCTGTGACATCCCATGTACTTTTTCCGTAGACACTACGGACAGTGACATTACCTGCGCTACATCTCCTGTATAACGTTTGCGCATCCTAAAAATATCTGTGACATCCAGTGTACTTTTTCCATAGATGCTGCGGACAGTTACATTACCTGTGCTACATCTCCTGTATAACGTTTGCACATAATATATATCAGTGATATTCCCTGTAATTTTTTATTAGCCGCTGGTGACAGCAGCGACATTACCTGCGCTACATCTCCTGTATAATGTTTGCGCATCATAAATATCAGTGACATTCAGTTAAATGTTTTCGCCGCTGGTGACAGTGACATTAAGGGACAGGGAAGTGGCCGTGCTGCTGATGGTGCACGCAGAGGCCATGGTCCTGGGTGCAGTGAAACTGTGCCTGCTGCCAGAGCACAAGAAACACACTCATCCACGATACCTAGCTTCGTGTCCCAGTTTGCAGGGCGGCGCAGGACACAACTCTCAAAGTGAGACCAGTGCGACCAGGTGGTCGGTTGGATTGCAGAAGATAATGCTTCCAGTTGGTTAAGCACCACCCTGTCTTCCACAAAGTCCAGTCTCAGTAGCCAAGAATCCTCACTCTGATCCTCCTTCCTCCCACCATGGAGAGTCTTGCTAAACAAGTGATCCCACACTTGGATATTTCAAGGAGCTCTTTTCACTGCCATTTCTTGATTTGGGCCTCTCGCCAAGCCTGCTTAAAGAGGGACATGAGGAGATTGTGTGCAACGATGCCCAAACTCTTAAGCATCCACAGTCACAAGAAGATGCAATTAGTGTTTAACAAGGTGGATAATAATGATGAGAGACAGTTGCCAATAAGTCAATGGCAATTAGTGTCTCAAGAGGTTGATGATGAGGATGAGACACAGTTGTCAATAAGTGAGGTTGTTGTTAGGTCAACAAGTCAGGAGGATGACCAAAGTGAGGAAGTGAACGATGAAATCACTGACCCAACCTGCGAAGGTGGCAAGCCAAGCGAGGACAGCAGTACAGAGAGGGAGAGATCCGCAGCACCGCAACAGGCTGCAAGAGGCAGTGGGGTGGTAAAAGGGAGAAGGCGGGCCACACCAAACAGGCCTGCAACTCTTCCCCGGAGCACCCCCTTGCGACAATCTCCCTTGCCAAGGGGTAGGTGTTCTGCAGTCTGGCACTTTTTTGAGGGAAGTGCGGACGATAAAAGAATTGTCATTTGCAACCTGTGCCGTACCAAAATAAGAAGGGGCGCGAACACTAGCAACCTCACCACCACCAGCATGATCCACCACATGGCATCAAAGCACCCTAATAGGTGGGCCGAATGCCTGAGCTCACAATCAGTGTCTGCGGGTCACACCACTGCCTCCTCTTCCACTGTGTTTTGTGCTGGCCAATCCCCTGTCCAAGACGCAGGCCCGGATGCCTCTTGCACCTGGACCTTCGCAAGCACCATCAGCTAGCATATCCACTTCTGTGTCCCAGCGCAGCGTACAGATGTCCATACTCCAGGCCTTAGAACGAAAACGCAAATATCCAGCCACCCACCCACAGGCCATAGCACTAAATGCGCACCTTTCCAAATTGCTGGTCCTGAAAATGTTGCCATTTAGGCTTGTGGACACTAAGTCTTTCCGCCGCCTGATGGCGGCGGCGGTCCCTCATTACTCAGTCCCCAGCCACCACTATTTTTCCCGGTGTGCCGTCCCCGCCTTACACCATTGTGTGTCCCGTAACATCACCCATGCCCTGACCAACGCAGTTATTGGGAAGATCCAATCCAAAAAATTCCAGGTAACAACGCTGGCAGCAGAGTACGTAGTTCCTTGGGCAACCGAGGAGGGGAGACGAGAGGAACACAAAACAGTTCCAACAGAGGCAAGGCAACAATCTGCAAGGCCTTGGACAGTTTCATGACACCTTGCCAGAAACCTCACTCTGATGCGTGGCCTAGTGTCACAAGGAGAGAAAAGTTTTGGAAGATGGTGAAGGAGTACGTAGCAGACCATGTCAGCATCCTCAATGATCCCTCTGTGCCTTACAACTATTGGGTATCCAAGCTGGACACGTGGCACGAACTACGCCTTGGAGGTGCTGGCCTGCCCTGCCGCCAGCGTTTTGTCAGAGGGGGATTTAGTGCTGCTGGGGGCATAATAACTGATAAGCGCACCCGACTGTCAAGTGAAAATGCTGACAGGTTGACTCTTATCAAGATGAACATGGCCTGGATTGCCCCTGACTTCTCTACTCCACCAAAGGAAAGCGGCTGAACATAAAGGCACTTTAAATGTGGCTTTTATGGTGTATTAATTGCACTGTATTCCCATACAACCCTTCCACCAGAAAAAAGGGTATATGGTTCAATCTTCCTTTTCTCGTCCTCCTCCTCCATCATATCAACATGATTATGAGGCTGCCCTCGCTCCTAATGTTTTAAAGGGTCAGCTCAGCAGCAGGTCCTCAACCATAATTTTTTCGATGGTCAGCTCAGCAGCCAGCCCTCAACCGTAATTTTTTCCATGGTCAGATCAGCAGCAGGCCCTCAACCATAATTTTTTAGATGGTCATCTCAGCAGCATGCCTTCACCCCTAATATTTTAGATGGTCAGCTCAGCAGCAGACCCTCACCCCTAATGTTTTAGATGGTCAGATCAGCAGCAGGCCCTTGCCCCTAATGATTTAGAGGGTCACCAGCAGGCCCTTGCTCCTAATGTTTTTGAGGGTCACCAGCAGACCATCAATCATAATTTTTCAAGGGTGTGTATGATGCCCTCCTTTATGTGTAAAGGGTGTATTGGAGTGCCGGTTCCTTGTAATTTTTGGCAGCCCTTTCACTTAGTGCATAGGCTTCATGAGTGTAGGAGACCCACTACCTGAACAATTGTACCACAATGTGAATTAGGCCCTCCTTTATGTGATATGCAGGTTGTATCAGAGTGCCTCTTCCTTGTAATTTTTGGCAGCACTTGCACTTTATATACAAGTAAATATACAGGAAAGAATGTTTCCTAACATTTTTTCCTCTAAAATCGATTTTATCTTCAGTTTTGTGAGTATTATTGTCAGTCTGTAAAATTGGCGTACTTCTCGGACAAGATCGTTCCCGGCAGCGACCTGGGAGTCCAAGATCCATCCAGACATCGTCCCCATGCTGTTCCCAAACCATTTCAGTGGTGTTTCCATCAATTTCTGACCTTTCATGTGAACCAGACACCCTCCCCTCTTCAGATCAGGTGGTGCCTAGTTTAATGCTTGGGTTCTCCCATTGACTTCCATTGTGCTCGGGTGCTCGGTAGAGGTGTTCTACTTGAGCACCCGAGCACTTTGGTGCTCGATCAACACTACTCATATGGAGACAAAACAGAATCCGAATTCTGTCTGGTCTTCTCCAGGCAGGAATTCGGATTCGGATAGTCAAAAAGAAAATGAGCATTCATCCACCAGCATTTCCACAATAGATAATACTGGAATTCCTAATGAAAAATGTTTAATCCCATCCCTGGAAACTGGCAGTGGAATAAAAGAAACTTCATTAAAGGAAACAACGCCCTGCCAGATTTCTCCTTTGGGATTCCATCTGTCTAAACAAACAAAAGAAAAAATTTGGAATAAGGAATTAATCTATGTTTTTTTCTCCTCCCTCCATCAAAAGAAACTTCAAAAATAGACAAAAAAGAAGAGGAAGAGAGAAAAAGAAATCGGCAGAAGACATTTTTAAACTGGCTTCAAACGTTTTGCATTTATGCAGCAGTATTGCGTGAAAAACATCCGATACATTGTAGCGGATTATTTCATCATCTGGAGAGTATCCTTGAAGCTTATAAAAACCTCAGAGGTACTGCATTGTGTAATTATGAAAAAATCTTTTCGTCAAAAATTAGCAGTATACCCGGAATTAAATTGGTGTTCAAAGGATGTGGGTCTTTGGATCAACCTTATGTTGCCCCAAAGATCCAAACTTTTTTGTCAACAAATTCCCCAAAAAGGAATTTGCTTTGCCTTTAACGAATCAGTATGTAGATGGCAAGCAAATTGCAAATATAAACACGAGTGCACTTTTTGCACAGGAAACCACCCAGCATCCAAATGCTTTAAAAAGCATGGTCAGCACCTATCATATAGTAAAGAATCCAATAGAGGAGGTGAACCCATTGAACCTACCAAGGTTCATTCACTATTTAAAAATATACCCAAACAAAATGACGGCTCAAATATTAATTTAAGGTTTTTCTTATGGTTTTTATGTTCCAACTTGTTCAAGTTCAGGATGTTCTTTAGTTAAATAACTAAAATCGGTGAATTTAAATAAAACAGAAGTTCCAGAGAAAATAGATAAAGAAAACAGAGTTGCTGGTCCTTTTCAGCAACCTCCTTTTTAAAATTTTAGATTGTCTCCACTAGGTTTAGTTCCTCAAAAGATAATTCAGTGAATGAATTAACTGATAAAAAATTGACATCAGTACACTATGCATCCTTTGATCAAGCATTATCCTTGCTTAGAAAAATAGGGAGGAATGCATTGATGGCAAAAACAGACATAAAATCTGCTTTCAGGTTATTGCCTATTAACCCATCTGGGTATAATTCTTTTGGGCTTTCAATTTGAAGGAAAATTTTATTATGATAAAGTACTTCCTATGGGTCTTTCCCTATCCTGTTTTTACTTTGAGGCATTTTCAACATTTTTAAAATGGATGCTAGAAAGTAATTCAAGTGGTAGTTACACAATCCATTACTTGGACGATTTCCTGTTCATTGGCAAGTAAAAATGCAATGATTGCGTTAATTTTCTAAATACCGTCAGAATCGCTATACCCAACAAATTATATCATATTTTTGGGAATCTCCATAAATACAGAAAAAATGGAATTAAAAATCCCGGAGGAAAAAATTTCTTCCTTGCGAATTTATTAAACAATTTGTTAAGAAAACTACATTAAAACGTTTACAATCAGCTCTAGGATCATTAAATTTCATAACTAGAGTGAATACCAATGGGGACAGTTTTTTCTATACGAATGTATTCTGCCACAGTGGGGAAATACCGCCCATTTGATTACATTTGTCTTACAAAGCTAATAAAAGACGATATTCAAATCTGGCTACGTTTCCTGGAGGATTATAATGGTAGAAATATGTGGCAGCATGAATTTATAGATTCTAATTCACTTCAGGTGCTTCAGTGGGTTATGGAGCAATTTTTATGAACCAATGGTCTGCAGAAAAATTGCAAAAAAATTGGCTAGTTGAACCATTCATAAAAAACATAATTTTCTTGGAACTTTTTCCGGTATTAGTACCTTTATCAATTTGGCATGATAATTTCAAAAACAAATGTATTTTATTATTTTCAGATAACAAAGGTGTGGTTTTCTCTGTAAAATGTCTATCTGCCAAATCAGAGGTAGTAGTCAACATATTGAGACAAATCGTCCTTACTTATTGAAAACACAATATTTGGATAAAAGCTAAATATATTGAAGGCATGTCTAATATAATCGCAGATTCTTTGTCTCGGCAGAACTTCTACTATTTCAGATAGCTGGTCCCAGAAGCAGAAGAAAAGTGAATCCCATGCCCATCAAAACTTTGGAAGACAATCTGGAAATGATCAAAGGATTAATTAGTAATGCATTAGCTGCCTATTCAGCCGCATGGAATAATTGGAGAATATTTTGTTCTGACAATAATTTAAATATATGGGATGACAACATATTACATGTTATCCTATTTGTTTTGAATCTTACAAAAAAAGGGCTGTAAAGGGGACTACATTAAAAAAATACTATCCGGCATTTCCTTTTTCCCAAAAATTTGCAATATCCCCCCATTCACGTCCAATTTTTTTTATTAAAACAGCTAATTAAAGGTTAAAAAAAATTCTTTCAAGAGCAGAACTACAGCATTATCTCTTGATCTTTTAAAACAATTTGTGGAATACTTACTGTTTATTTGTTCATCCCCGCATGAGACATGTTTATTCAAAGCTGCATTTTTGCTTTATTATTTCGGTGCACTTCACATCAGTGAACTTACAGCTGCCAATAGAACATCAGAAGCTCCGTTACAAATCAATGACCTAGTTATACATAAGGAAAAAATCGAATTATTCATAAAAAGATCAAAGACTGATCAACAAGGTAATAGAATCTGGTTAAGCCTGAAAAAAATGTAATCACCCACACTATGTCCTGTTCAAGCTTTCAAAAATTGGATAGTTGCTAGGTAGTGATGAGCGAGCACCACTCGAGTCTCCTCCTCTCACATTTTGCGGCTGCTAAGCAGCCAATAAACATGCAGGTAAGTACTGCCATCACTGTAATGCCATTACAGTGATTGGCTGGCTGGAACGTGCTATATAGCACCCGATGACACATGCTTGGATCAGTCATAGTCAGAGAGAGCAGAGCGTAGGAAGAGAAAGGCAGTGTAGGGAGCAAAATTCACAGTTATTATTCTAAGAAAGCTTTTCAAAGACCCTAAAGTCAGTTTAAGGACTACTGTGTGTGTGTGTTTTAGAGCAGCAATATATTTTTACCTGCACTAAATTGATCAGTCTCAGGGACATCCGTGCTGATGTCCATAATCTGTGGTGTTCTGTAACCAATACTGTACTACATCAGAAAACAGTGTCTGTATTGCAGATTCCAATAATCTGGGCCTAATATAGTGTCCATAATCTGTGGTGTTCTGTAACCAATACTGTACTACATTAGAAAACAGTGTCTGTATTGCAAATTCCAATAATCTGGGCCTAATATAGTGTCCATATTCTGTGGTGTTCTGTAACCAATACTGTACTACATCAGAAAACAGTGTCTGTTTTACAGATTTCAATAATCTAGGCCTAATATAGTGTCCATAATCTGTGGTGTTCTGTAACCAATACTGTACTACATCAGAAAACAGTGTCTGTATTGCAGATTCCAATAATCTGGGCCTAATATAGTGTCCATATTCTGTGGTGTTCTGTAACCAATACTGTACTACATCAGAAAACAGTGTCTGTATTGCAAATTCCAATAATCTGGGCCTAATATAGTGTCCATATTCTGTGGTGTTCTGTAACCAATATTGTACTACATCAGAAAACAGTGTCTGTATTGCAGATTCCAATAATCTGGGCTTAATATAGTGTCCATAATCTGTGGTGTTCTGTATCCAATACTGGACTACATCAGAAAACAGTGTCTGTATTGCAGATTCCAATAATCTGGGCCTAATATAGTGTCCATAATCTGTGGTGTTCTGTAACCAATACTGTACTACATCAGAAAACAGTGTCTGTATTGCAAATTCCAATAATCTGGGCCTAATATAGTGTCCATATTCTGTGGTGTTCTGTAACCAATATTGTACTACATCAGAAAACAGTGTCTGTATTGCAGATTCCAATAATCTGGGTTTAATATAGTGTCCATAATCTGTGGTGTTCTGTATCCAATACTGGACTACATCAGAAAACAGTGTCTGTATTGCAGATTCCAATAATCTGGGCCTAATATAGTGTCCATAATCTGTGGTGTTTTGTAAGCAATACTGTACTACATCAGAAAACAGTGTCTGTATTGTGAATTCCAATAGTCTGGCCCTAATATAGTGTCCATATTCTGTGGGTTTCTGTGACATATACTGTCCTGCATCCAAAAACGGTGTCTTTAGTGGACTGTAAAACAATCTGTGCCACATCTAGTGACAAAACCATTAATATGAAGAAGGCGAGCACTAAGGGACAGGGAAGTGAGTGTGATGCTGGTGATGCATGCAGAGGCAGTGGCCTTGGGTGCAATGAAACTGTACCTGCTGCCAGTGCACCAGAAAAAAAAAAACATCCACTGTACCCAGCTTCATGTCCAACTTATCTGGGTGGCGCAGGACAACACTGTCCAAGTCGGACCAGTGCGAACAGTTGGTCAGTTGGATTGCTGAAGATAATGCTTCCAGTCGGTTAAGCACCACCAAGTCCAGTCTCTGTAGCCAAAAGTCTGATCAACAGAATCCTCACCATGATGGCATACTAGGTGAACGTTGTGGAGGCCGGGAGCAAGCTGGCTGCTGGCACCAGACTTGCTCTCCAATAGATCGTTGTTAATGGAAAGTGTACTCATTCCAATAACAGAGCCGCTTAGGAGTGCTGTATTGTTATTTATCGTTACTACCTCTCCGAGTCGGGAGTGGGTAATTGTCACGCACCTGCTGCCTTCCTTGGATTCTTGTGCTTTAATAACTTGACCCACCCTCTCTGGGTGGTTCACAATTAGGAAAAAAAAGGGGCAAGGCAACAACAGCCAATCAGATTTCAGCCATTTACCTCCCTTGGATGTGGTAGCCCTTTCTCAGGCTCCCTCTCGGGCATCGAACCCTGATTCCCCGTTACCTGTGATCAACATGGTAGGTGCAGAAAAGAACATCGAAAGTTAATAGGGAAGACATCCAAATGCGTAGTCGCCGTTACGGGGAAGTGTAATCGCCCAGAGGTTATCGAGAGTCACCAATGTGGCAGCTGGCCCTCGCCCCTAAGGTTTAAGATTGTCAGATGAGCAGGCCCTTGCTCCAAATGTTTTTGAGGGTCACCAGCAGGCCATCAATCATAATTTTTAAAGGGTGTGTATGATGCCCTCCTTTATGTGTAACAAAGGGTGTTTTGGAGTGCTGGTTCCTTGTAATTTTTGCCAGCCCTTTCACTTAGTGCATAGGCTTTATGAGTGTAGGAGTCCCACTAACTGAACAATTGTACTACAATGTGAATGAGGCCCTCCTTTATGTGATATACAGGTTGTTCCGAAGTGCCTCTTGCTTGTAATTTTTTGCAGCAATTGCACTTTATATACAATTAAATATACAGGAAAGAATGTTTCCTAGCAATATTTCCTGTAAAATAGTTTTTTTTGGGGGGGAGAGGGGGGTGCGTATTTTTGTCAGTCTGTAAAATTGGCGTACAACTCGGCCAACATGGTTCCCAGCAGCGACCTGGGAGTCTAAGATGCATCCAGACATCGTCCCCATGCTGTTCCCTATCCATTTCGGTGGTGTTTCTGTCACTTTCTGACTTTTTACAGTGGACCAGGTTGTCTCCCATTGACTTCCATTATACTCGGGTGCTCGGTCGATCATCCGAATATAGCAATGCGTTTGGGCAAAACACCCGAACACCCGAATACTTTGGTGCTCAATAATCACTATTGCTAGGTCATTTAAACCGGGCCCTCTTTGCATGCACGTTGATGTATCACCTTTAGCTAAGTTCCAATTCAAATTCATTTTGTCTAGATTTAAAAATATTTTGCCTTACAGGGCACAAAAATTTCAGCTCATTCTTTTTGAATTGGAGCGGCAACTTATGCATATGAAATTGGACTTAAATAATGTACTATAAAGAAAATAGGTAGATGGAACTCAAACAGGTATAAACTGTACAATCGACCTGAATTGCTGTTATAATCTTTTTCAGAACAGAAGATTATTTGGATACTCGGAAACTATCTCATTTCTTTAGCCAGTAAACAAGCATCTATTAAATTCAAATCTGAGAATTTAGGCTTAGGTGATAAGGTATCCATTTATTGGAGAGGTATTGTTGATCTACATAGAAAGAAGATAGGCAGCTCTCACCTGCTCCTCTTTGCCATGAGCACGGAACAGCTCCTGGACGCGGCTGACTTCTAGGCTTGAATAATAGAACACGGGTTCCAGCTCAATGTTACAGCAAAGAGGAATACTTTTATTAAAGCGATAAAAACTTCCAGTACAGACTGTCCTGTACTGGAAGTTTTTATCGCTTTAATAAAAGTATTCCTCTTTGCTGTAACATTGAGCTGGAACTCGTGTTCTATTATTGTTGATCTACGTTTAAAAAACATTCATACTGAATGTGTATCGGCCTCTAAAGTGTGACCGGTAACTAATATGTTAATTTTACATGTTGGTTCCTCTGATATGGGTAGAATTCGTACTCATGACTTAATAGTAGAATTAATTAACACTATGTTAGAAATACATACTCATTTTCCATAAACCAAGATGGCATTTTCAGAAATAGTACCCAGATAAGAATGGAGTTCAAATACATTGTTCTTCATGGAAAAAATTTGAATTCGTATAAACAAGAGAATGGAGAAATTTATGGCTAGTATCCAAGAAACGTCTTACAGACATATAGAGTTAGAAGGATTTATTGCAGGTTTATACAATCATTCAAAACAATCATTATCTGATATTGGTTTTGACATTTTCAATGTTGGATTACAGAATATGATCTAAATAGGCTGCGGTGCTGGTTAGCCATTTAGCTTTGCCCTATGGCGGTTGGGGTAATAGTCACTCGCTGAGTGGACTAGTTGGTTGTAGTGTTGAGCGCGAATATTCGAATCGTGAGTTTTAATCGCGAATATCTCCACTTCAAGAATTTGCGAATATTTAGAATATAGTGCTATATATTTGTATTCACTAATAGTGTTGATCGCAAAAATTCTAATCACAAATTTATCGTGAATATATCGGCATTTACAAACATCCCTAGCAACCAATAGGAAAGTTGCCTACCCCTTAGTGTTGATCGCGAGTATTCTAATCGTGAATTTACTTGATTTTCGCCAAATAAAGTAAATAATGACTGCAGATCACGAATTCTCAAAATTGCTAATTTATGGCGAATATTCCGCCAAAAATTTGCGAAATATCGCAAATTCAAATATTTCCTATGCCGCTCATCACTAGTTGGTTGTTATTTATTTGGTATTTAGTCATGTTGGTATTTACTAATATGCAACACTAATATAAGAGCACTGGTCCTAAAGTAATGGCTCTGAGGTAGCTACAAAGCAGATAACCCCTAAAAATACACTACACAGCTACTAATAGTAGAAAACTAGTTTTTTGTACAATTACCAAATATTATAAAATACATGTATATGTGGCTATACAGACATAGGACAAAAAACAAGGACTTCATAAACTTTGTCAAAAAATTATTGCAGATAATCCCAAACACTCCCAGGCTACCTGCAAGAGAAAATCTCACTATACAGGCATGTAAAGTGCACAGTGCATAAGGGAGAGAGTAACCAAGGGACAATCAACTGCCATTTGTATACAGACCAGTTTAGTCCAGGCCCCAACGCACGTTTCACTGTCACTTCCTCAAGGGGTATAGATGGACTGTGCTCTGTGGTCTTAAAAAAAATCATGAGTAGAGAGGGCTGCAAGCCAATCGAATACCAGCTGGCATGATGGACAGGTATTGTTATGTATGCACTTGTAAAGAAACCGCAGCACTCCCCAGTCTTCAATTTCCAAAGGATTATTCACCAACACAATGCGACGTTTCGACCCGGTGTGGTCTTTCTCAAGCCTTGAGAAAGGCTTGATAAAGACCCCACAGGTCGAAACATCACGTTGTGTTGGTGAATAAACCTTTGGAAATTGAAGACTGGAGAGTGCAACGGTTTCTTTACAAGTGCATCCATGTCTGGAGGAGTTGAGGACTGACTCGACCGACACGGCAGGCACCACCACATTAAGGAACAGTATTTACCCCTTTCTTCAGTTGTGCTGCTACACTTTGTTTTTTTCAAGGTATTGTTATGTGGCATGTGATGTCACATCCAATCATAATGTGTGCCGCCCACATTACTATGCAATTGCAGAAACCCATTGCCTAATTCAGTGATCCGATCCCATATCAAGAGAAAATTACAACAAGTGCCGCTTAAAATAAGGAATTTGAACCAGAGTGTATATAGGAAGGAGGGGGGAGAAGTCGGAGCTGCATCACATAGAACATGTGACATATCCGCAACCAAGGACCTTCCACTCCAGCTCCACCCCCATCACACGGTGAACTTAATCAAGCCACTATTGGTTGAAAACGTGACACATGATGAGATCATGTGAGAACATGTGAGCCAAATGTCCTAGAGTAAGTAGTAAACAGATAACTACCATAATACAATAATAATAATAAAAAGGTGCCATAAAATGTGACATGAACAAAAAAAAACTATGACATACATAATGCATAAAGGCAATATTGACACATGAATAATATGATATGAGAAGATAATAAAATAAAACATAAAGGCAAAGAAGGGGGAAAGGGGACAAGAAAACGTGAATAAACATGCAAAGTGACTGTGTAAACGTGCAAAGTGTGAGGTGCAAAAAAGTGCAAAGTGAGGGGTGAACATATGCAATAAATACATAAAAATGCATAATAAATACATGTGAAACGTATACATTTTTATATGGTAGATGGCAAACACATCAATATATATGTGTGTATAAAACAGTCAAATAACCAGCTATCGAAATCATACAGAATAAAAGTTGTTATGGCATAAGGGTATAGCTTAGTCCAAACAAGAGGTAAGTGTGTGTGTAACATCCCAGAGTCTGTTACTAAACTCTGTTTCCCTGCTACAACATGTCAGGTGCATATGTATTGTCATCTTGTGTAGTCAAACTTAGCATTTTCCTGTATATGTATTTTCCAGGCCTGTGTGATATATGATGCTGTCATTTGCCTGTCCGCCAGCAGGTGGCAGCAATATGTTTAGCATTCCATAGCCAGTTAGTGTACCTAGCCTGGAATAGTCCATTCCAGTCTAGCCTCCCCTGTGTGAGCAGAGGTGGTATGTTCCCATGTCCTGTCTCATGAGGAGGAGAGGAAGTTAAGTTAGTGTGTACCAGCCCCCTGCCTGGGGAAGGCTGTGTTGGTAGGAGCTCCCAGAAACAGGGATCCCAGCCTAGGATCCAGCCTCGGCTGAGGCCAAGGATCACTCTTCCCAGCCTGAGTCATCTACCTCAGCTGGTGACATGCAAGCAACAACCTCCATAACTATAGATCTCCAGGAAGCCATTCCCTGCGAGCAGTCCTGTGAGTACATATCCAGAGTCTAGGAGAAGCCCAAATACCTCCTCAGCTAGTCAGGCCCACACTAAGCAGAAGACAGACAGAGCAGAAGACAAATACCTGCCAGATTCACTAGGCATATGATCAGAAGCAGAATATATATAGATTCCTGCCACTTTTTGCCAATACCTGCTGGGACCCAAAAGACTAAAGCTGTAACTCGTATGGATATCTGTTGCTATTCAGTAAAGACAAGTTGGATTATATTTCCTGTCTGGATCTCAATCATTCCTCAATTACTCCTACTGAACACACTCAATTTATTGCAAGTGAGCCAGGATCCAGGAGTCCAGCCGTATCAAGGTAGGAGACACCGTTGACACTACCATATCTGCTATACAGAGACATTATCCCCCTCTGGCATTCCTCACCTGGTGCGTGAGTTATAACATTTTAAAGGGCCCTGCTACCGTACCTGCGCAAGCTGCAATTGGCGTCACAAACTACTACACATATATACTGACCCACCGCATAGCTGACCCACTGTACTAGTGTCCTGCTCATTGCATGTGGTGAATTGTAGGTTCTGCAGTCATCAATCACTAACTCTCGACTCAGGATCTTCAAAAGAGTTCCTTTTACACAGACGTCTCAGAATATGGTGGAACAAAACCTTTTTGGAGCAATACATTTTAAAGGTGTTTCCATTGTTTGGCCTGGACCCGCTAAATAGTAAGTGGGAGGAGGCGTGTAACCTCTGCTCAATGACATTTATGCACCTATTGGTTACTATGAATGATAGCAAAGAACTAATCCCCTAAGGAAGGGACAGGGGGAATAAAACTTAACATTTAATAGGTTCTTGTTAGAAAAAATGGTGCACAAAGGAACTATACAAAATAACATATAAGACAAGCCAATGTGGGCCTAGACAATTGCAAGGTGGTACCAGTATAAATAAAAAGGAATGCTCTCACCCATGACGGACAAGATGGATGGGACTCATCAGGAGGGTGCCATGTCGGGATCCCGTGGAGTGCATCTTCAAATTCTTTATGGTTACAGTTACTGGAAACCATGCAAAGATGATGGCAAAAAAGGAGTTGATTCCAAGGGAATCCTGTAGGGTACACTAGGGATACTGGCCTTCACTAGGGACAGGTATCTGGGTGGGGTCGCTCCTTGCGGGGCAAGCACTCCGTATAGGTAGGCAGGGCATTAACAGCTCCTTCCCTGCACTAGGGTCTTATTAGGGAAATCATTCCCGATCCCTGCCTATTTTTTGCAGCAACTCCTTTTTTGGCATCATCTTTGCATGGTTTCCAGTAACTGTAACCATAAAGAATTTGAAGACGCACTCCACGGGATCCCGACATGGCACCCTCCTGATGAGTCCCATCCATCTTGTCCGTCATGGGTGAGAGCGTTCCTTTTTATTTTTATTTTTTTTATTTTTATTGAAGTGGAAGAGTACATACAATACATACCATACATAGATTGATGACAGTTTTGGCAGGTAACATTGCACAAGCAAATATCTTTGATCATCTCTCAAATTCGTCATTCCACATAATTTTTAACTTTTCTCCCCTCCCCTCCCCTCCCCTCCCCAGCCACACCTCCCTCCCCAGCCCACCTCCCTCCCCAGCCCACCTCCCTCCCCTGCCCACCTCCCTCCCCTCCCATCCTCAGCCCACCTCCCTCCCCTCCCATCCCCCAGAACCCCCCCACAACCCCCCAACCCAGGAACACTGATTTGTTTGACTGACATGAAGATGCCTATCCTATCTCACAGCGGAAGCTCACTCCCTCCGGATTATGCTTCTAGTTTCCCTAGCCTATTAGCTAGTTGCGCTTCCAGGTACCATCTAGTCAACTTGAACGGGTCTATAAGCTCCTTTATCTCGCTACGTGACAATAGCTTCTCGATGAAGCTCCTCCATTTTTTGATGAACTTCTCGACCAAGCGTTCCTTGTCCTGTTCTACCTCGAGTCTCTCCAGATAAAGGACAGCCTTCATCATGCCCATCACCTCCTCCCAGGATGGCACTTCCCCTTCTAACCAATGCCTTAAAAGGGCTTTCTTTTCTGACATCAACATGAGATGTACCCCTCCTTTGGTGACTACTGTACCCATTTCCTCATCCTGGTTTCTGGGTATATAGTGAAAAATGCACTGTTGGGGTGATAATCCCACCGTTTCCTTAATTGTGTCTACTGATTTCTGCCACAAGGATCTCACTTTCGGGCATTCCCATATAGAGTGTAATAACCCAGCCCTTGGGAGATTGCACTTGGGGCATTTCCGCAGATAATGGGCAGGGGCATCGCGATATGACAAATTAAAGGCATACGTCGCCCTATGCATAAGTCTTAGTTGCGATTCTCTCCACTGTTCATTATATGTGGCCCGCTTCACCAAGTCAAGACCCACTCTCATTTTTTAGCAACGTTCTGATCCTGCAGCTCTCTTTCCCAGGGCTTATATGCCCCTTTCACCAAACCTATCGTTTGGATATTATGAAGCCTATTGTGTAGTTCTGACAAAGACATGTGGGAACCACCTCTGCCTAACAAAGCTGCAAACCAGGCCAGATTCTCCAAGTCTCCCAGAGAACTCGCCTGAGCTTTACAATAACTTTTGATCTGCTGATAGGGAAGATACTGTGCGTCTGGCATGTCGTATTTTCTTTTAAACTGTTCCCATGATAGCCATTGGACAGTGTTATCCAGCAGTAGATCACTAAGTCTGGTGATCTTTTTGTCCCTCCATACCTGAAATAAAATATTCTCCCTTCCCTGGGGAAAGGCCGGGAGTAACCACAGCGGCATTCTAGGAGAAAGGTAGTAAGGGAGCCCGAAAAATCTTTCTAATAGCCTTCCATGCCACTATGGTGTCCCTCAATAAGACGCCTTGCCTAATTGACGCTGGGATGTCACTTAGCCTGGAATGTAGTAGGGCCTCTAAATTTTCCCTCCCAGCTAGTTCTTTCTCGAGCAAAGTCGCCGAGTAGAATCCAGTATCCTATACCCAATCCCGTGCGTGCCTAAATAGTGCCGCCAGATTATACGCGGTCGTTTAGTTTTCGACAGGAAGCGATTAAACGCTCGCTGCATCCTCACCACATCCGCATGTTTCAGCAACAGAGGTATCATTTGAAGTGGGTAAAGTAGTTTCGGGAAGGTCATCATTTTGACTAGGTGGGCTCTACCACACAGGGACAAGGGCAGATCCCGCCATTTTTCCAACTCAGTCTCTATCTTCAAGAAAAGAGGGCGATAATTTAGTGTATACAGCGAGCTCGGGATGCGACCAATCTTAATGCCTAGGTAAGTTATATAATCTTTCCGAACCTCAACCCCATTCATCGTACGAGTCCCCGGCTGCGGTTTTTGTCCTAAAGACAATAGTTGACTCTTGTCTACATCAACCCTATAACCCGTCACCTTCCCATAAGCGCTTAGTGCCTCCAACACCTTGCCCAATTGGGCCTCTAGAGCCCCCAGATACAGCAGGATGTCATCCGCAAAACAACTAACTTTAAGCTCCTTGCCCCCTATTTTAATTCCCTCAAATACATCAGAGTGAATCAGCCACCTTGCCAAGGGTTCCATCGCAAAGTTAAAGAGTAACAGGGACAAGGAGCAACCCTGACGCGTTCCCTTGCCCAGTACAATAGACTTGGATAGGAAGCCTGGTATATTCACTCTCGCCTGGGGATTCTCATACAGCGCCCTCAGGTAATTTCTAAAATGACCCTGAACATTGAACCTATCTAGCACCATGTCCAGCCATTGCCAGTTGACATTATCAAAAGCCTTTTTGCGTCAATTGCGAGCAACGCTGGACATGGCTCAGTTTTCACCTCCCTATACGTGTGTAGACTGGCTAGGACTTTGCAGATATTTGTAACCGCTGATCTGCCCTTCATAAACCCCACTTGGTGAGGGCCAATCAGTTCGGGTACACAATTTGCCAACCTATTGGCTAAAAGTTTGGATAGGATCTTGACATCCTGATTAATTAAAGAGATAGGCCTATACGCACTCGGCTGGGTCAGATCCCTCCCTGGTTTCGGGAGAACCTTGATATAGGCCATCTTTCCCGTTTCAAGCAGGCTCCCCCTTAGAATAAGAAACGCAATGTCAACTTTCAGTTTTCTAAGGTGGCGGAGCACTGTATAACGCTATTAAACAATTTGGTCAAAGTCGGGACCAATTCTTGGCTCATTGATTTATAAAATTCTGCGGGAAACCCATCTGGACCCGGTGCTTTGCAGTTTGAGAGGGTTTTTATGGTCGCCCCGTCTTCCTCTTCCTTTATTTCCCCATTTAGGGCCTCCAACCTTTCCTCCGGCAACCGTGGTAGGTCTATTTTATCTAGAATATCCCGTGCTTCCACAGGATCAAATGGATCACTAGAATATAGGGCCTGATAAAATTCTCCCAGGATATCCACCATCTCTTTCGGCTGGGTGCATAACTTTCCTGCTCTATCTTTCAGGGGGTGCAGCATAGATTGTGTGGCGAAGGGGCGCGTTAAGTTAGATAGTAATCGGCCCGCCTTATTACCAAAGCGGAAAAATTTCGCCCTTTGGTAGTCCCCAAACCATTTTTCCCGTGTTTCTTGGCAATAATCGAAATTATGTTTAGCCGTCACCCAGGTCAATTTATTGGGGTCTGTAGGATTTTGCAAGAATCTAGTATATGCTTCCCGTACCCCCATCGTGGCCTGGTCATACTTTTCCCTCGCCTCGCGTTTCTTCCCTATCGTGTGTGACATTATCCGGCCTCTCAGTACCGCCTTAGCCGCTTCCCAGAATAAGCCCTGATTTGTTACATGTTATGCATTATCCTGTGCATATTCCCACCACCATCCTTTTAATTTGTCAGTGAACTCCTTGTCTTTTGACAGATGCTGTGGCATCCTCCAGGTAAAATCTTGTCCCCTAGGTACCGTGTCCATAAGCTCCATAACCACTGGGGCATGGTCCGAGATTAACAGATCAGCAATTTCTACCGCTTTCACTCTAGATAGCAGGTTTGGTGATGTTAAAAGATAGTCAATCCTGGACCATGACCCCTGGGCATGAGAGAAATGGGTATATATTCACGTTCCTCCGGGTGGTAGTACCGCCATGCATCGTGCAGTCCCGTATTCTGCATTAACGGGAGCAGCGTCTGGATTCTCTGTCGTTTAGTAGCGTTCGTAAGTACCCCCCTTTTTCTATCTTCCTGTTCACTATGCACCCTATTAAAGTCACCCGCCACCAACAGTAGCTGCGAGTCTTCTGAGAGAATAGCCCTCTCTAGGGCCTCGTAAAAGGCTGCCTGGGAAGTATTAGGGGTGTAAACATTATGGACCACCAACCGACCTACTGGTGAATTTATATTCAGACGCATCTATCTTCCTAGTGTATCTGCTGTCATAGACAGCACCTCAAAGCGCAAGCGTTTATGGAAAAGAACAATAGTTCCCGCCTTCTTGCCTGTTGAAGGCGATCCCACTACCCGACCCACCCATAGATTACGCATCCTATCAAAATCCACTTCCTCCAAGTGGGTCTCCTGCAGAAACGCAATGTCAACTTTCAGTTTTCTAAGGTGGCGGAGCACTGCCATACGTTTAGTGGGGGAGTGAAGGCCTTTAACATTCCATGTGGCCACTTTCATATCGGTTTCTCAAAATGAAGATCTCTGCAGGAGGACCCCCATGGAACAAACGGCCCCATATTGTATATGATAGCTACCGGCATCAGCACTACCTTTCGACCCAAATCAGTAATAGTCCGCGGAGTAGTCACTGAAAAGGAGGATCTTGCTACCCCTGATTATTAGGGGTTGTTCTTTGCGTCTGAACTTTGCCAATATGGCCTCCTTGGCCGCTTAATTCAAATATTTCACAATCGTCGCTCTTGGTCTAGAGTTGTTAGATCGTGTTCCCGCCGATAGTGGCGGTCCTAGGCGATGTGCTCTCTCAACTATGCACGTACCTCTCAGTCCCAAGGCTTGCGGTTTCTCCGCTTCACAGATGTCCGCCAAATGATTCGGAGGGATCGACTCTGGCAACCCAATAACCCGCAAATTGCTCCTCCTGGAGCGATTCTCCTGGTCGTCAATCTTCTCCTTCAGGAACTGGTTACTACGCAGGAGAAGATAAAAGAGAAAATTTTTGGAGTGGATGTATGGAAGAGGGAAATGGGACAGGGAAAGGAGAATAGGAGGGATAAAGCGCCAGAGGAGAACTCGGAATTGGTGTCAGATTATCAGCTTGTAATAGATTGGCCACAGTATGAGGCAGCTACCCACTTAAAAAGAAACACAGCACAGGAACACTGATAGTGTACCATATGCAGAAGAACATAAAACAGTATAGTGGGGCGCCAGTTACATGTGACAGGTATTACAAGAATGGCAGTAGAGAGATATATGTGCATAGTATAATATACGGGTTATCTGCAACCGCTCAATTGATATTATGTCAAGGTGGTATAGAAAGGTTTTGCTACAATAATGGTGGTATAATAATAAAAAATATAAAATATAAGTTAAGTCAAGGGACTTACTTCACCAGGGAGGAGGATGGACAGGATAAACTTAAGACACCTGTCATCCTTACCTCCCTCGCCGAGGTCGTCTGTAAGATGGATATACACCCCGTCCTCGTGATGGAAGAAAATTCGAGGGCTTCAACCAAGGATGCTTATTTTATTTCAAGAAAGCTCGACGCTTTTCGGGGATTACAACTAAGTCCCCTTTATCAAGAGCACAAATAAATAAAAGCATAACATAACACTGAAAGGACTCACAGTTAAATAGGGAGGATGCATATCATTCGTTTGGTTGGTTCCATGTGGCGTCTCATTGTGGGCAGTAACTTCCTGGTCACATGACCTCCAGGGCCGGAACAGGAAGTGAGTTGGTGGGGCAATCTAACTGGAATTTATTGTATTGCAGGAATTTAGTGGCTATGTTTTTAATATTTAATATTTAATAGTGGCATAACGTTTTGCCATAGAAAACTGTATTGCAGCCAGAGGTCTGCACCTTCTGATTGCATTGCTCTAGCCCCAGTATCGCTGTGCGTTCCACTGTGGAACGCAACAACAGCTTGCCTGCTGGGAGCGTCCCACAGCGAGTCCTCTTCCTTCCGGCCGCCACCCGATGCGCTCCAAGCTGGAACGCACCGCTCAGGCTCACTGTCGGGGGGAGTGGCCACGATCCTTTGAACGTAGGATGCGTTCCAGCCTGGAGCGCACAGCATCGGCCTCCTGCAAAGGGGAGTGGTTATACTTTAATTTAGATCTTACACCTGAATCTTGCATATTAAGACATAATGATTACATAGGTGATTGAAATTATACAAGATGTTTTTTTTTATATATCAGTCAAGAGACTTTGAATGATATGCCTGGTCTTATAACAATCACAACAAAAAATGTATATACTATCAGTTGATAAGTTACCTTGAGGCATATTTGAATAGCATACCCCAAGCTTCTATAGAAAATAGAATACAATAAAATGATAATAAATATAATAATAAATATGAATATAAATATTGATTTAAAAAAAAAAATTATATATATATGGGATATATGCAAAGACATTGATATACATTTAAAATAGATTTAAAACTCAAAAATGCATTAATACGTTAAGATATTATATTATTTTAAGATGTTGAAAAAAAGGGTTGATAAGTTAATATAAAAGGTAAAAATATCTCATGTTTTTTGATCAAATGAATATACAAAGTCATGATTATTTGATTATATTACTCATTTTCAGTGTAGAATTAATTCATTGATCTATTGATTTCATATATATTTTCCTGTTCCTAGGTACTGAAAATGGTGTAGGGTTAGATGATTGAGATCCCAATTTTAATATATATGTACAGACTTGCCTCTGCGGGTTCCTAATTAATGTCTCTTAATATGATTCGAAGCCCTCATCTATCATTTACCTCACTGAAATGGAAAATGGTGGGGATATGAGAAATTCAGTAGTTACAATACTCAAGGGACTCGTTAAGTCCGAAGGGAGCTAGAGTATTAAAATGAAAGATCCAGAACATTTCTTTCTTACATAATTGGGCGTATGAATAAGGGATCCAGTCTATTGGTGTCAGTAGCAACTTACTGGGATCATTGTTATGTTTAATAGAAAAATGTTTGGAAATGCTATGTTTTAAATAACCTTGATTAATATTTGAGCGGTGCTGATTAAGTCTCTCCCTAAGGGTTTGTGTCGTGCGGCCAATATATTGGAGGCCACAAGGGCACTCCAACATATAGATCACATTTCTTGTGCCACAATTCATTGAAAACTTGAGTTTGATTACTTTTCCACTGTTTTTAATCTTTGTTTCATCTATACCATCTTGAATTGTATCACAACATTTACATCGCTTGGAGCCGCATTTATATGATCCAATTTTATCTTTGCTTTGCGGTACGTCAATGTTGCTTGTGTGGACTTCATGGTTGGATTCAGAATTTTTTGGGCAAGATGGTGCCAGGAGGCTCTTCAAGGTGCGTGCTCGGCGATATGTGATGGTTGGGTGACTCGGCAGATCTTTACCTATATCGGGATCTTTACGTATAATCGACCAGTGCTTCTTCATAATCATTCTAATATTATTAAAACTTGGGTTATATCTTGTAATGAAGTTAGGTCCTGGGGGTCTCGAGTTCTCTTTCCTCTTTTTCGGTTGTAGACAATCCTTCTGGTTTTCCTTCAGAACTCTATTTACGGAGTCCTGAATAAGGCCTGATGGGTAACCTTTCTGTTGGAATCTATTTTGTAGGACCAGAAGCTGCTCTTTAAGGGCCGATTCGTCTGAGCAGTTTCTTCTGACCCTTTTCATCTGGCCGTAAGGGATATTTATTTTCCATTGCTTATAATGACTACTCTTAAAGTCTAAAAAACTATTAGAGTCGACACTTTTAAAGTGTGTTTTCGTCATTATCTGATTGCCTCTACTGTAAATTTCTAAGTCTAAAAAGATGGCCGATTCCTTGTCTATATGGGTTGTAAATGTAAGGTTCCACCTGTTAGAGTTTAGACCTGAAATATAATTATCTAAAGACTTGCGGTCCCCCTGCCATATAAAAATAATATCGTCTATAAAACGTCTGTAAAATATAATATTCTTTATAGTTAGTATCCTGTAGGCCTATACTTTTCTCAAATTCCCCCATGAATAAATTTGCATATGCGGGGGCGAATTTCGTCCCCATTGCTGTACCGCATTTTTGCAGGAAAAATTGGTCTCTATATTTAAAATAGTTATGGTTTAATATAAACTCAATTGAGTCAAGGATAAAAGTCCTTTGAGCGGATGGAAGGAAAAAATCTTCCAAAAGGAAAGTTTCTACTGCTTGAATGCCTAGTGTGTATATTACTACTATTGTAGCAAAACCTTTCTATACCACCTTGACATAATATCAATTGAGCAGTTGCAGATAACCCGTATATTATACTATACACATATATCTCTCTACTGCCATTCTTGTAATACCTGTCACATGTAACTGGCGCCCCACTATACTGTTTTATGTACTACGCAGGAGGTCAGTGATGTTACTTTGGGCTTTCACCAGCTCTTCTTCGACCTGTACCACTCTTTGCTGTACCTCGGTGATCTGGGAAGTATGCTGTGCCACCTCAGATTGCACCTGTTGCAAAGCCATCGCGACCGTGGCCTCCAGAGAGGCTTTTATATCTGGCGCCAGCAGCTTGGCTACTTCTATAGCCATGGACTTGCACGAGGAGGCTGCAGTCCCCTTCTTCATCATCCGAACCGGACGCTTCATTGCTTCTCTGGGTTGACTGAGAAGTCGAGCGGGTGAGCCTGTGACGTTTTTTGGACACCGGCGCCATCTTGCCCCTGGCTTTCTGGTCGTCACCCGTCGGGAGTACTGGCTGAACCTCCTTCTGCGAACCGCCTCTGACCACAAATTTTTCCATGGATGGCCCCTCGTTGTTCCCTTGGGTTTTGGGGGCTAGTCTCTGCCCCGATAAGCGTCAGTTTCACGAATTTCGGGCTGACCGAGCGGAGTGCTTCTCACTAGCGGCTGGCCATGCGCGCGCCGGAACCGGAAGTTCGAGAGCGTTCCTTTTTATTTATACTGGTACCACCTTGCAATTGTCTAGGCCCACACGGGCTTGTCTTATATGTTATTTTGTGTAGTTTCTTTGTGCGCCATTTTTTCTAACAAGAACCAATTAAATGTTAAGTTTTATTCCCTCTGTCCCTTCCTTAGGGGATTAGTTCTTTGCTTTTGACTCCTGGGAGTATTGTGGACAAGCCTTTATTGAGCTTGACCATTCTGTATTGATTTCTCAAGTTTACTATGAATGATACAATACTGTTGGAACTAGATAAGGAACTTAAGGGTCTGGAGGAACAATTGACCCTATTTATTAGGGTCAATGGTTCCGACCGAGAGGCTTTTAAACTGGAACTTGATGAGGCTCATAAAGTATGGGAAAAGCAGATCAAGGAACGTAAAACCAATAAGCTCCAAAGGGATCTGCAGGATTTTGAGTCAAATCGGGTCTACAGGTGAAGACAGAGGCAAGGAGAGCCACGGAGCAGGAGTGCCTCCATCTCCTCCCATAAGTCAAGTGAGGCAGAGGGCTCGGGACAAGATATTAACAGGAGACCCTATATAACAAGGTACGCGAGAAAATGGAAGGAAGAGATTGAATATCGTACTTCCACTAAGAGATTTCATGGGGTAGGTGACCCCAGCGACCATAAACTAAAGGTAACAAATCTGTTGAGTAAAACATTCACTGATGGGCAACTGGAGATTCTGGGGCTTGGTTTAAATGTTATTCCTAAAACAGGCTTTGATTTTTTTACAGCGATAAAAGATCTACATTTGTTTGCACGTAATCTTATTTTTAGCAAGTTACATTACCAGGGTGGCACAGTTTTACCATTCACAGAAGAGAAACAGAGAGCGATCCAGATCTTGAATGAACTAGCAGATGAACAGGAGAACACAACAAGGGTGAGTAGGTTACCTACATCACTATTACCGATATCCTACCTACATCTCTCTTTGCAAATATAGATGTCTTTGTGAAGGTGGTCACTGAAGAACTTAAACATGTACGGAAGTCTATACCAGGAGATAATTTGACCAAATTACAAGTTTGGCATTACGCCAACTCACTGAAATGGATTATGTGGTTATCAAAACCTTGGATAAAGGGGGCAATGTAGTAGTGTGGCCTATAACAATGTATGAGAGAGAGGCATTTAGACAGCTTAGATTCTAATTGTTACAAGAAACTCACATTCAACCCCTCAATACATTTCAGGGTGCTTTGCATGACATCTGTCAAAAAGCTGTGGACGATGGAGTGATAACTCAGAAGGAGCAGTAGTGCCTGTTCATTGATAATCCTACAGTGGCAACATTCTATCTTCTGCCAAAAGTCAATAAAAATGAAAAGGTGCCACCTGGACGTCCCATCGTGTCGGGTAATAACAATATGTGTGAGTCTATTTGTCGATTAATCGATCACACATTGCGACCTCTAGTTGATAGCCTTCCATCCTATTTGAAGGATACCGGCAACATAATACGGAAACTGAATGGCTTACAACTAGAGGATGACATGTTTTTTGTCACCTGGGACGTTGAGTCGTTATATACCTTCATACGTCAGGAGGATGGCATCTTGGCGGCCACGCATTTTGTAATGACCTCCAACATTGAAGGTGAATATGGCATATTTATACTGAAGTTACTGTATTTTGCATTAAGACATAATTTTTTCATCTTTAACGGGTCCTTTTACCTACAGCTCCGGGGAACTGCGATGGGGGCGGCCTGTGCACCGTCCTACGCAAATCTTTTCCTGGGGCTGTGGGAAAGGGATATCTTTCTGACAAACCCTGTGGCCCAAATTGATAAAGTCCACATGTGGTGTCGTTATATAGATGACATTTTGATGGTCTGGCAGGGAATGATGGAGGACCTACGAACCTTTATGGCCACCCCAAATGTTAACGATAAAAATATCCACCTTACATATAAGGTGGCGAGGACTGATGTGGATTTTTTGGAAACATTTTATGACACCATGTTACTTGAGTCTGCTTAGGAGAGTCCCTAGTTACTACAGAAGAAGACCCTGTGTATCCAGCAATTGCTTGTGCATCACTTCCAGGGTGCCACTGCCCTGAAAATGTGATCAGGATGGGTGGTACACTCATAATGTGAGCTGCATTGTTACATAACAGACTGTAACCGCCAAGCCAGGTGCCATTACATGTAACCACCAAACAGAGTGTCCATTAGAGATTGTAAACGCCAAGCAATGTACCCTACAGTGACTAACTGCCAAGCTGTGTGCCCACAGGTTACTATAACTTCTAAGCTTAGCGCCCGTGTCTGTAGCCAATATACTTGTTGCATCAGCTGGAGTAAAACTCTTTTATGTTTAACTGTGCTGTGTCCACCTTCATTGCTAGGACCTGTGAAATACTATTATTCATACCCGAGTGTACATATACTCATAGGGCACCGTGTGAAAGTGAAGGGCCACAAAAAGTAACCCATATTGGTGGAATGGAGTTGAAGGCAATGATAAAAACTCAACCTATTAAATGCTTCCTACATTACATTCCTAATTCAGAGATGAGGTATGCACCCTTTTTTTTTATTTTATTTATTTAATTTTTTTAGGTTAATACAAGGCACTTACTAACGTATTCTGATTGTCCGTATTGCTTCCTTTGCTGGCTAGATTCATTTTTCCATCACATTATATACACTGCTTGTTTCCATGGTTATGACCACCCTGCAATCCAGCATTGGTGGCCCTAGATTACCAATGGTGTCTCCATTAACTTGCTCCTGAGTAAATAAGGTACAAAGTTAAAAAGGCCACTGCAAACTTCCGGTTACAGCGAGCACATGTGAGGACGGGAGAGTGATAAGCTCTAGGACCTATAGCCTGGAAATCGGGGATCTCACACATCTAGGGGCCAACAACCCCTCTCAACTCTACCCCAATTGATAGGGGAACTCTGTATGGAGAAATTTCTGCTTGGGTGCGGCTCCCAAACTCCACATCCGTCACTCCCGCAGCACGCAGGCAAAAAGAAGCGGGGGAAGATGGCAACCGCAATGGAATGAACTTGCAGGCACACGAGGTCAGCCTTACAACTTCCTCAGCGTCAGACGGAATCTAGGGTCGCCGACCCAAAGGAGGATAATGGTTCACTGTCTCCTGACCAGGACTTACCCATGTCCTGCAAAACCATGGCAATAGAAGTGGCCAAGCTCCTGGCACCTGACATAAAAGCCACACTGGAAACAACGGTTTCCACAGCACTGCAACAGCTCCAGAGTGAGGTGCATCAGCATACCACACAAA
Organism: Bufo gargarizans; assembly: GCF_014858855.1. NCBI lineage: Eukaryota > Metazoa > Chordata > Amphibia > Anura > Bufonidae > Bufo > Bufo gargarizans. The sequence continues at coordinate 316,876,128 of NC_058084.1, forward strand.
TTGCCGAGTTGGAGCAGAAAGTCAACCTGGTTGAGGAGGAATTGGAAAAGACCCACACCCAGATTAGAGAGGTACTCCATACTAATCAGGCATTAAAAGATAAGGTTGATGATCTGGAGAACTGATCCAGAAGGAACAATTTAGGAATTGTGGGCCTGTCAGAATCAGTTTCACCAAACCAGCTGGCCCAGATTTGTGCAGCAGAAATACCACAGGCCCTAGGGCTGCAAGGCTAGTTCACAGTAAAGAACAAACAAAAAAAAACGACCATGGGTGTCAGTTGCCGATTGTATATACACTAAACTTAGTGCAGCTATATAAACAGACTCCCCAATGTTCTGTGTAACCGGACGAGCTTCTTTATACAAGAGAAAAGACTGTGGAAAACTAAAGCTCATAGACATCCAATTATGAAAAATAGTTGTATTTTATTGTTACAAAATCAAGAATAAATAAATTACCGTTTAAAAGGGGGGATAGGTAGCAGGAACACCATCCTGGCAGTACAGATCAATAATTACAGGTGTATGGGTATCAAAAAACATACATACATAATCCTTAAATGCATGAAAAGCGAGTCCTAGTGAATACGTCCCAAGAATACTGAACAATACAGCTACTAAATTACAAACAATGCTGACAGAGGATATTTGTAATGTAACGCAACATGGAGCTGCAGTATGTACCCTCTGGAGCACATACAAATTGTATGCAACAGCACATGAATGAAGATAACATGAACTTACCAATAAAAATCGAGACCTGAGTGCCTGGGATGGCGTTACCCCGACGCGCGTTTCGGCGTACCTTTGTCAGGCCAGTGCACAGTAGAGAGAGCACATAGACTGGGGCCGCCGAAACATCCGGACCAAGATCCAAGACTCTCTAGACTAAGATCCGTCATTATGAAATATTTGAACTATGCGGCAAAAGAAGCCATTTTAAGCAAATACAGATGTAGTACACAACCGCTGACAGTGCTGTGCAACAAGATACTGCTGTTCAGCCACTATTCAGCTGAAGTAACAAGGCACAGGAGAGCCTTCTCATATACAGGTCCTTCTCAAAAAATTAGCATCTTGTGATAAAGTTCATTATTTTCTGTAATGTACTAATAAACATTAGAATTTCATATATTTTAGATTCATTACACACCAACTGAAGTAGTTCAAGCCTTTTATTGTTTTAATATTGATGATTTTGGCATACAGCTCATGAAAACCCAAATTTCCTATCTCCAAAAATTAGCATATTTCATCCGACCAATAAAAGAAAAGTGTTTTTAATACAAAAAAAGTCAACCTTCAAATAATTATGTTCAGTTATGCACTCAATACTTGGTCGGGAATCCTTTTGCAGAAATGACTGCTTCAATGCGGCGTGGCATGGAGGCAATCAGCCTGTGGCACTGCTGAGGTGTTATGGAGGCCCAGGATGCTTCGATAGCGGCCTTAAGCTCATCCAGAGTGTTGGGTCTTGCGTCTCTCAACTTTCTCTTCCCAATATCCCACAGATTCTCTATGGGGTTCAGGTCAGGAGAGTTGGCAGGCCAATTGAGCACAGTAATACCATGGTCAGTAAACCATTTACCAGTGGTTTTGGCACTGTGAGCAGGTGCCAGGTCGTGCTGAAAAATTAAATCTTCATCTCCATAAAGCTTTTCAGCATATGGAAGCATGAAGTGCTCCAAAATCTCCTGATAGCTAGCTGCATTGACCCTGCCCTTGATAAAACACAGTAGACCAACACCAGCAGCTGACATGGCACCCCAGACCATCACTGACTGTGGGTACTTGACACTGGACTTCAGGCATTTTGGCATTTCCCTCTCCCCAGTCTTCCTCCAGACTCTGGCACCTTGATTTCCGAATGACATGCAACAGTCCAGTGCTGCTTCTCTGTAGCCCAGGTCAGGCACTTCTGCCGCTGTTTCTGGTTCAAAAGTGGCTTGACCTGGGGAATGCGGCACCTGTATCCCATTTCCTGCACACGCCTGTACACGGTGGCTCTGGATGTTTCTACTCCAGACTCAGTCCACTGCTTCCGCAGGTCCCCCAAGGTCTGGAATCGGTCCTGCTCCACAATCTTCCTCAGGGTCCGGTCACCTCTTCTCGTTGTGCAGCGTTTTCTGCCACACTTTTTCCTTCCCACAGACTTCCCACTGAGGTGCCTTGATACAGCACTCTGGGAACAGCCTATTCGTTCAGAAATTTCTTTCTGTGTCTTACCCTCTTGCTTGAGGGTGTCAATGATGGCCTTCTGGACAGCAGTCAGGTCAGCAGTCTTACCCATGATTGCGGTTTTGAGTAATGAACCAGGCTGGGAGTTTTTAAAAGCCTCAGGAATCTTTTGCAGGTGTTTAGAGTTAATTAGTTGATTCAGATGATTAGGTTAATAGCTTGTTTAGAGAACCTTTTCATGATATGCTAATTTTTTGAGATAGGAATTTGGGGTTTTCATGAGCTGTATGCCAAAATCATCAATATTAAAACAATAAAAGGCTTGAACTACTTCAGTTGGTGTGTAATGAATCTAAAATATATGAAAGTCTAATGTTTATCAGTACATTACAGAAAATAATGAACTTTATCACAATATGCTAATTTTTTGAGAAGGACCTGTATCTGCTCTACTCTGGTCAAGAAGAAGACTAGGTTTGCGCTGCTATATCCAGCAACGCTACAAGTTTTCCGCCCGGACGGTTGTATAGAGACTTTCCTTACTCGTAAGGTTACATTAGGGGCGTTGGAATTGGAGAATGATCTTTCTACATCCCAGGTCAGTTCGTCACAGTGGAACTTTTTCTCGGGGAGAGGAAGACGGGAGAAGATATCAGGGCAACGCGGATCCCCAAAGCTACCCAGCGGAGCCGACAGATCTGAAGACTTGCAACTACCGAACCAAGGATCGGAGTGGAACTGAAGGAAGACTCTGTCCTAAAAGGGACATGTGAGATGTTGAAGGGGAAAGATACTAGTTTTCCATGACTTGTCTTGTTTTCGGAGGGGCTTAACTAATGACTCTAGTTTAGAATATGCTGGAGCGAGATAATGCGAACAGAGACTGTAACAACTAGTTCTGCAATTGTGAGCAAATAATGCCGGGATGATAAAATGTTTGTTACACCTAAAGGGCATAGGAGGCGACGGAGAAGCATGTTTATAGTCTGATTTAAGAGATGAGTAGTGACAACGACTATACCCAAGAATGTGCTAAAAAAGAGAGGTCCAAATTCTTGAAGTTATCGTTGTGTTTAACCGCCTGCAGCCACTGTAACGCCGATAGGCGTCCGGGCAGCAGCGCTCTCAGGTCTCAGCTATGCCTATTGGCGTCATCTTGTGAGACCTGAGATTTTCTGTGAACGCGCGTTCACAGGATTGCGCAGTTCACAAGTTGAACTACAGCCTGCCAGCGCTGATCATTGGCTGGTAGGCTGTAGATTTTTAAAATAACCAATCAAATAGGTATATCAGACGCTATTTTGTAAATAGCGTCTGATATACCTGCTACCTGCTCCTCTGGTGGTCACTTTTGCTTAGGTAGTTAGCACCTAGCCCACCACACCACAGTCACTGATTAGTCGCTGATTAGCGTTATCGCTGTCGCTAATCAGCACTAGTACTGTATAGTATCTGTAAGTGATCAAGACTGATCGCAATCAGATCTATATCAGTACATTAGGGTCACCTTAGGCTCTCAAAAAAATGCAGTGTTCGCCCGATCAGGCCTGATCTTGTGCACACACTTGCGTTCAGTCCGCCCCACCGCATTGACAGAATTGTATTTTTTCTGATCACTACCGTAAAATCGCTGCAGCGCTATAAAGATCACTTTTGAGCTTTCTGGATCTTTATTAGCGATCGCAGCTTTACTTCGCAAGCACTCCTTTTTACTAGGCAGGTGTGCTCTTTTTCCTGGGTAGTCTCAGAGGAATACCCCCTAAATTTAGTTAGCCCAAAATGTCAAAGGGTTCTGGCCCTGATGGATGAAAGCGATGGGGACGCCTCACCCGCTGAATTCAGTGGTTCAGAATATGAACCTGTAGACAGCAGTGGCACTCTAACCGCTAAGGAAGATGATGAGGTTGAGGTCCCTGCTATGGTCAGGCATACCCGACCCCATGTCAGTGTTCTGCATACCCCGCGTGATGAGCCTCATTTGCAGCAGAGTGGTACTAGCGCTGATCTTTTTTATGGTGCGGCATACACCAGCAGTGCAGCACATCCTGGACCTTCTACCAGCACTGCCGTATTCCCTGGCGAGCACCAGAAGGGCAGTTCAATTTGGCACCGTGGCAACTGCAGTAACTCCCCCGTCGCAGCCACCATGTTCACAGGCCCGTAGGAGCCCTTAGTCTCCCAGAGGTGCTGGCAAACCCAAATTGGCAATCCCCTGCTTCTGCCGCACCCGTATTGCCCCCTTTCACTGCCCAGTCTGGAGTTCGCGCAGAGTTTTTTGAGCTGTTCTTCACCGCGGATCTCTATGACTTTGTTGTGGCAGAAACCAACCGCTACGCCACACAGTATATAACCGCCAATCCGGAAAGCTTCTATGCCCAGCCTTTCCTGTGAAAACCAGTCACAGTTTCCGATTTTAAAATATTTTTGGGCCTTATCCTCAGCATGGGTCTAACTAAAAAAAATGTATTGCGGTCCTATTGGTCTAAAGACCCAATACATTACATGTCCATGTTCTCTGCTGCTATGTCCAGGGCACATTTGGAGGGCATCATGCGCTTTATGCATTTTACTAACAATAAAACCCATCATCCAAGAGGCCACCCTGCTTATGACCGGCTCCACAAAATTCGGCCCCTCATAGACCGTTTGTCATCCAGGTTTGCAGATGTGCATACCCCCAATCAGAACATCTGCATAGACGAGTCCCTTGTACATTTTACCGGGCGCCTTGGCATCAAACAGTACATCCCCAGCAAGCGTGCCCGGTATGGGGTCAAACTATATAAGCTCTGTGAAAGGGCCACAGGCTATACATATCGTTTTAGGGTCTATGAGGGAAAAGACTCAAAACTGGAGCCGGTCGGATGTCCTGACTACCTGGGGAGCAGTGGCAAGATTGTCCGGGACATGGTGTCACCCTTACTCCACAAGGGGTAACACTTATACGTGGACAATTTTTACACAAGCGTGGCCCTCTTTCGGCACTTACATCTAGTCGGAATTCAATGCTGTGGCACCGCGCGACCTAGTCGCCGGGGCTTCGCCCAATGGCTCGTTATTGTCCAACTTGCACGGGGGGAGAGGGCTGTCTTGTGTGACCAAGAACTGCTCGCGGTGAAGTAGAGGGACAAGAGGGACGTTTACCTTCTGTCCACCATTCACGCAGGCACGACAGTACAAATTGAAAGGGCAACTGGAGTTATTGAGAAACCCCTCTCTGTCCACGACTATAACCTTCACATAGGAGGGGTCGACTTCAATGACCAGATGTTGGCTCCCTATTTAGTGTCCCGCTGCACTAGACGCTGGTATAGGAAGGTGTCTGTTTATTTAATTCAATTGTCTGTCTATAATAGTTTTGTTCTCTACAGTAAGGCTGGGAGAACGGGATCCTTCCTAAAATTTCAGGAAGAGATCATTTCGGAACTCCTGTATCCAGGAGGGTCCGTGCCCCAAGTCCCTGATGTAGTTAGCCGGCTACATGACAGACACTTCCCAATTCACCGTTCCCCAAGAAAAGGATGTCGTGTCTGTAGCAGGGCTGGAATGAGGTGTGACACCACCGTTTTTTGTCCTGACTGTCCTGACCAGCCTGCCCTATGCATAGGGAAGTGTTTCCGCAAGTACCACACACAGGTACACTATTAGTGTAGGGATCGTGTGACACAGGACAGGCACACAGGGGTCTTAGGGCCCTTTCACACAGAGCTGCTACAAACCTCTCCTTTCACCTAGGACAAAGTGCATAATGTACTTCGCCACATCTCTGGGCGATTTGCGCTTTGCACATTGTCCCATGGGGAAGGAGAGGTTTGTCCTCTAAAGGTAAAAAAAAAATTAAAAAATAAAAATCACAGGTAAGCAAAAAAAGTTAATGTTCTGTTTCAAATGTAATATAAAGTTTATAAAAGTTGATGTTAATAAATTTATTGCGTTGCTGCCTGGTTTATTTTTATTTTTTATTTTTTTTAGCTTATAGGTGGACCAAGCGATCAACCAGATGCAGCACTGATGTGCATTCTGACAGAAGCATTGCGCTGCTGTTAGATTACACAAAGTCGGTGTATGCGGCGCTGCAAGACGAGATTTCTCCTCTGCAGTAAAAAAGATACGTTTGCCGAGGCTTATGAGCTGAGGAGCGGTGTTCATATGCTTTGGCAAATATTTTTTATAAAAAAAATAATAATTCTGGCAATGATTTATTCATCCACATCGATTAATGTGAATGGAGAAATCGGGTTTGCCAGGGGATACGAGCTGAAGTGGGTTTTGATGTTGGGCGGAGCTCCTATGTCCTGGCAGACGCCTTTCCCCTCTTTTTTTTTTTTTTGCGCATTTTTTGGTAGAGATTTTTTCATCCACATTGATCGATGCGAATGAATAAATCTGTGCCGTTCATTTTTTCTTTCAGCCCAGAGGCTGAATGGGAAAAAAATTCTCCCTAGGCTGCAAAAAAGTGTCACACATGTGGTATCGCCATACTCGTAGGAGAAGTAAGGCAATGTGTTTTGGGGTGGCTTTTCACACATACCCATCCTGTGTGTGAGAAATATCTCTGTAAATGACAACTTTATAAAAATGTTTATACCGAGTTGTCAATTTACAGAGATATTTCTCTCACCCAGCAGGGGTATATGTAAAAATACACCCCAAAACACATTGCCCTACTTCTTCTGAGAATGGCGATACCACATGTGTGACACTTTTTTGCAGCCTAGATGCACAAAGAGGCCCAAATTCCAATAAGTACCTTTAGGATTTCAAAGGGCATTTTTTACGCATTTGGATTCCAAACTATTTCTCACGCTTTAGGGCCTCTAAAATGCCAGGGCAGTATAAATACCCCACAAGTGACCCCATTTTGGAAATAAGACACCCCAAGGTATTCCGTGAGGGGCATGGTGAGTTCATGTAAAAAAAATTTAGGTCACAAGTTAGTGGAATATGAGACTTTGTAAGAAAAAAAAAAACATTTTCTGCTAACTTGTGCCAAAAAAAAAAAATATTCTATGAACTCGCCATGCCCCTCATGGAATACCTTGGGGTGTCTTCTTTCCAAAATGGGGTCCCTTGTGGGGTAATTATACTGCCCTGGCATTTTAGGGGCCCTAAAGCGTGAGAAGTAGTTTGGAATCCAAATGCATAAAAAATGCCCTGTGAAATCCTAAAGGTACTCATTGGAATTTGGGCCCCTTTGTGCACCTAGGCTGCAAAAAAGTGTCACACATGTGGTATCACCGTACTCAGAAGAAGTAGGGTAATGTGTTTTGGGGTGTATTTTTACATATACCCATACTGTGTGTGAGAAATATCTCTGTAAATGACAACTTTTTTTATTTTTTTATACAAAGTTGTCAATTTACAGAGATATTTCTCTCACCCAGCATGGGTATATGTAAAAATACACCCCAAAACACATTGCCCTACTTATTCTGAGTACGGCGATACCACATGTATGACACTTTTTTGCAGCATAGGTGCGTAAAGGGGCCCAAAGATCAATGAGTACCTTTAGGCTTTACAGGGTTGCTCACAATTTAGCCCCACCCAAAATGCCAGAACAGTAAACACACCCCACAAATTACCCCATTTCGGAAAGTAGACACCCAAGTTATTCACTGAGGGGCATAGTGAGTCCGTGGGAGATTTTATTTTTTTTGCAAGAAGTTAGCAGAAATGGAAACTTTATTTATTTTTTTTCCTCAGAAAGTGTCATTTTCCGCTAATTTGTGAAAAATAAATAAATCATACATAAACTCACCATGCCCCTCCGCGAATACTTTGGGCTGTCTTCTTTCTAAAATGGGGTAATTTGGGGGGTATTTATACTATCCTGGCATTCTAGCACCTCAAGAAACATGACAGGTGCTCAGAAAGTCAGAGCTGTTTCAAAATGCGGAAATTCAAATTTTTGTACCGTAGTTTGTAAACGCTATAACTTTTGCGCAAACCAATAAATATACACTTATTGGATTTTTTTTATCAAAGACATGTAGCACAATAAATGCTGACACAAACTTGTATAGAAATGTAATAATATTTGAACAATTTAACCAGAGAAAGTTAAAAATACACTTTTTTTGAGAAAATTGCGGTCTATTTTGATTAATATCAGAAAAGCAAAAAATCTCAGCAACAATCAAATAACACCAAAAGAAATCTGTATTTGTGAGAAGAAAAGGAGGTAAAATTCATTTGGGTGCCAAGTTGCATGACCGAGCAATAAACCGTTAAAGTTGTGAAGTGCCGATTTGGAAAAAAAGGCCTGGTCACTAGGGGGGTCTGGTCACTAGGGGGGTATAAACCTGTGATCCTTAAGTGGTTAAAGCTGACCTACAGCGGTAAATAAAAATGGCTGGGTTGTTATGGAAACCTGGTGTAAAACTGTGTGTATGTGGAGACTAAGGGCCTGCGAGCTTCTATTGGCTGAAAAGGGTCATGTGACCAGGCTTCTATTGGCTAATGCATTTTGGGGGAATATCTCAGGAACGGTACGTGCTAGAGAGCTATGACCCGGTCTATAACCTTCCCAGACACCTGATGTACCTGTACCTGTGTGCCAAATTTTGTCATTGTAAATGCGACTGTGCGGATTCCTTTGGTGGACATACATACACACACACATACACTCAGCTTTATATATTAGACAATGAAAGTCTGCTGCTGCCACAAGGGAAAGCCCACTATATATGTATTTACTATATGCTCCTCCAATTGAAGCAAAATGGCAACTTCCAGCAACTTTTCAGGAGAGACTTTCCTGCTCTTCTAACAATTGTAACTCCAGCAGGTCGTGTCCAACATGTACACCAGAATGCTCACCTGCCCACCTGCATAGTGTTCCCAGTGGCCTGTACTCAGCGTCAATTGTCTTCTTGTTTCCAGTAGTGCTGCTCCATCAACTCCACGCAGGTCGAGGCCTGCTTCTTGTCTGCAGTGCATCTCTCTTTAGGTTGCGTTATCGTATAGATTTATACTAGACTCCTGCCTGATTACCATATTTTACTCTCTGCTGTCTGACCTGATTTCTGCCTGATTCCTGAATTTGAACCTGTGCTGCCTGCCTTGAACTTTGGCCTGTTAATGTATTGTACAAATTCTGCCTGCACTGACCTTGGCTTGTTTCTTACTTTAGGTTTGCCTGATTACTCAGTGCTTCACACTTGTGTGTCTTGACCCCAGTGGGTCAACAGTCACTGAACACAGACTACTCCAAAAGGTAGGGGCCTGGTGGCAGAGTCCAGATCCTTATTTAGTGGTTAAAGGTTTAAGACCAAGGAGCCACCAGGACAATGCTCTTGTTAGTAACCCCAAGTCAAATCTGGCACAGTGGATTCACATCCACTTCTGTTACAGGAGTACTGGAGAACAAAAGAGTAGACTATGATGACTCACATTGCCACATAATAAAAGTTGAACAGAATTAAACCAAAATTGGATAGCAGTCAGCTCTTTCAATAATTGGGATACTTCTGAGACAGCTACACCAAACTAGTAGGCACTACTGGCACATCAAACCACAGTGTATTATGGAAAGGAGTCCTAAACCACATATCATACACCAAAGTAGTTTCCCTCACCACTAAATAACAAATGTATATGCTTTGTAGAAAAATGAGAGCATAAATTATGCAGTTATTGTAAAACGTGTCTTCTAGAGCTCTCAAAATGGTGATAGATGATTAAATGTTATACAGAAATAAACCAATACAATATCAATAAAGTAGTCATTAACTTTACTTAGTTGGGATACAAAGACAGCTGAAAATAATTGTGGTTTAACCTTACATCTATTATCTGATGATATGATGCTTATTTGGCACAGACTTTTGCATTCTAAAAATGCTTTCAGATTTCAAAATCCACAAAGCATTATGAAAGTCAAACCGTGCTAAGTGGATTTTATTATCTGTGCCATAAAACACTTTTAAATGTATTGCTAATATCCCCCTAGTACAGGTCATTTAAGGGAAAAGTAGAATCTGATGTGTAAAGTAAATCAGATAAAATAATTCTGCACATAAACTGTCTCAATCTGTTTAATTTTATTAGATAAAAGCAGTGGCCTTTTTATTTTTATTTTTTGTTTTTATTGTAATCAGGAAATTTTACAAGATAGATACATATTACATCAATGTATATAATCATCAAAGGTATTATGTCCTGATTTTTTATTTTCCTCCCATTTAGAACACATTTAGAACCCCCCGCCCTTTCAACCATCCCTCCCCCAACCACCGATTTCCTACCAAAGTGAAATATGTTCTTTATTCCATGTTAAAGGGTTAAAATATGCCCGACATCATATCCCGCCAGGTAAACCCCTAGTTTCTTGGACTGCCAGTTTTCCTAACTTTCCTCCTGTTTGTGCTTCAAAATACCATTTGGTTTGTGTAAATGGAGACATCAGTTCCCTTATTTCCACCTCTGGCAGAGTTGATTCAATACATTTTCTCAATTTTTTTAATGAACTTGCCTATTGATTTTTCTTTGTGTCTTTCAATCTCCAATATTTCCAAATAAAGCACCTGTTTCATGGTCCCTAACACTTCCTCCCAAGGGGGGATCTCGTTTTGTAACCAGTGCCTCAAGATCGATTTCTTGACCGACATAAGCAGTATATGTACTCTCGGACACCCCTACTCCCACTTTTTCTGATTGGTCTCTTGGTATAAATTGGAAAATACATTTCAGTGGGTGGAGTGTCACTTCCACCCCCCACACTGTCTTAATATAATCCGTGGCTTGTGACCATAGTGACTGTAGGCTCGGGCAATTCCACAGACCATGTAGAAGTCCTGCTCTAGGCAGTGGGCACTTAGGGCATTGTCTCAAATAATGAGCTGTTGCGTCCCTGTATGATAAGTCAAAAGCATAAGTTGCCTTGTGTATTATCCTCAGTTGGGTTTCCCTCCAATGCCCATTATATATTGCTTTTCTTATAAACTCAAACCCTTCCCTCATTTGTTTGGCGAGATTCGGAACGTTGAGTTCCTTTTCCCAGGTAGAGAAGGCTCTTGCAACAATTCCTATAGTTTGTGTATTGTAGAGTCTGCGGTGTAACTCTGACAGGGGGAGCATGGATTTATCTGAGCCCAACAGTGCTTCAAACCAAGCCAGTCTATTTGACTCACCCAACTTCTCCGCCTGTGCTCTACAATAAGAGCGTATCTGTTGCAACGGAAGAAAATGAGAAGTGGTAACTCTAAACTTATCTCGGAATTCGTCCCAGGGGATCAGATTTTGCTTTGTGCTATCTAATATATCACGTAACTTTTTTATGCCCTTTTGTTTCCATTCTGTGTACATTTTATTGTCTCTTCCTTGGGGAAAGGATGGCAACAACCACAATGGCATATGTGGTGTAAGATAAATTGGTAGTTTATATATTTTCCTTATAGGCTTCCAGGCCATGATTGTGTCCCTCAGGAGTATTGATTGTTTAATCTGGGGGGAAATGCCTCTAAGTCTAGTGTGCAATAGCACTGAGAGATCCCAATGAGTTGCCGGTTCCTGTTCTATTTGGCCGGCTGAATAATAGGTGGTTTCCCATACCCAGTCCTTGACATGCTTGAATAAGGCCACCAAATTATGATGGCGTACATTTGGTAATTGGAGACCACCTTCCCATTTCAACATGGTCAACTTGTCATATGCTATGCGGGGTCTTTTTTTCCCCATAGAAGAGTTGTGAATGCTGATTGTATTTTCCTAATGTCAGAGTGCTTTAATATCAATGGTATTGTTTGTAAGGGATACAGTAACCTCGAAAAGCTTATCATTTTTAAAAGATGAGCTCTCCCATTCAAGGATAGAGGCAAATCTCTCTCCATCTCTCCAACTCCCTCTCAATCTTCTAAATTAGCGGGGGGTAATTGAGTGAATAAAGGGAATTTAAACACCTCCCTATCTTTACACCCAGGTAGATGATGTAGTCATATTTCACTTCTACCTCGTATTGTTGTCTAATTCCTGCCTTTATAGGGTGAAAGAATAAAATCTGACTTTTCTACACATTTATCTTGGAACCTGTTACCTTGCCATAGTAAAGGAGAGTGTCTAAAATCTGTTTTAAGTGTTTGTCTGGTGATTTTATATAAATCAATAGATCATCCGCAAAACACGCCAATTTGATCTCGCTACTGCCCACCTTAATATACATCAGTCTGCATCAAGAGTTGGGCTAGAGACTCTAGGGCCATGGTAAACAACATAGGGGACAATGGGCACCCTTGTCTAGTCCCCTTGTTAAGATCTATTTTGTCCGATAAGAAACCTGGAGTATATACTTTTGCTTGGGGTTTTTCATATACAGTACAGACCAAAAGTTTGGACACACCTTCTCATTCAAAGAGTTTTCTTTATTTTCATGACTATGAAAATTGTAGATTCACACTGAAGGCATCAAAACTATGAATTAACACATGTGGAATTATATACATAACAAAAAAGTGTGAAACAACTGAAAATATGTCAAATTCTAGGTTCTTCAAAGTAGCCACCTTTTGCTTTGATTACTGCTTTGCACACTCTTGGCATTCTCTTGATGAGCTTCAAGAGGTAGTCACCTGAAATGGTTTTCACTTCACAGGTGTGCCCTGTCAGGTTTAATAAGTGGGATTTCTTGCCTTATAAATGGGGTTGGGACCATCAGTTGCGTTGTGGAGAAGTCAGGTGGATACACAGCTGATAGTCCTACTGAATAGACTGTTAGAATTTGGCAAGAAAAAAGCAGCTAAGTAAAGAAAAATGAGTGGCCATCATTACTTTAAGAAATTAAGGTCAGTCAGTCCGAAAAATTTGGAAAACTTTGAAAGTGTCCCCAAGTGCAGTCACAAAAACCATCAAGCGCTACAAAGAAACTGGCTCACATGCGGACCGCCCCCAGGAAAGGAAGACCAAGACTCACCTCTGCTGCGGAGGATAAGTTCATCCGAGTCACCAGCCTCAGAAATCACAGGTTAACAGCAGCTCAGATTAAAGACCAGAGTTCCAGCAGCAGACACATCTCTAGAACAACTGTTAAGAGGAGACTGCATCTGTTCCTCCTGGACGCGCCGGCACGTCATCTCGCGAGAGGCGAGATTTCCTGTGAACGTGCGCATTCACAGGATCGGAAGGTAAACAAGTGGATCTACTTTGCACAAGTTAGCGGAAATTGTTTTTTTTTTTTTTTTTTTTCTCACAAAGTCTCACTTTCCGCTAACTTGTAACATAAAGTTCAATCTTTCATGGACTCAATATGCCCCTCAGCGATTACCCTGGGGTGTCTACTTACCGAAATGGGGTCATTTGTGGGGTGTGTTTACTGTTCTGGCATTTTGGGGGCGGGGCTAAATTGTGAGCAACCCTGTAAAACCTAGGCTTTTGGACTTTTGGCCTCTTTACGCACCTTGGCTGCAAAAAAGTGTCACACATGTGGTATCGCCATACTCAAGAGAAGTAGGGTAATGTGTTTTGGGGTGTCTTACATATACCCATGCTGGGTGAGAGAAATATCTCTGTAAAATGACAACTTTTTATTAAAAAAATGGGAAGAGTTGTCTTTTACAGAGATATTTATCTCACCCAGCATGGGTATATGTAAAAATACACCCCAAAACACATTTCCCTACTTCTCCTGAGTACGGCGATACCACATGTGTGACACTTGCAGCCTAGGTGCGCAAAGGGGCCCAAATTCCAAAGAGTATCTTTATGATTTCACAGGGCATTTTTTACGCATTTGGATTCCAGACTTCTTCTCTCGCTTTAGGGCCCCTAAAATGCCAGGGCAGTATAAATACCCCACAAGTGACCCCATTTTGGAAAGAAGACACCCCAAGGTATTCTGTGAGGGGTATGGTGAGTTCATATAAAATTTTATTTTTTTGTCACAAGTTAGTGGAATATGAGACTTTGTAAGAAAAAAAAAATAATCATTATCCGCTAACTTGTGACAAAAAATAAAAACTTCCATGAACTCACTATGCCCATCAGCGAATACCATAGGGTGTCTACTTTCCAAAATGGGGTCATTTGTAGGGTGTTTCTACTGTCTGGGCATTGTAGAACCTCAGGAAACATGACAGGTGCTCAGAAAGTCAGAGTTGCTTCAAAATGTGGAAATTCAAGACATGCAGAACAATAAATTTAGAGAAAAATGTATATAGAAATGTAGTTTGATTATACAGTACAGACCAAAAGGTGGCTACTTTGAAGAACCTAGAATATGACATATTTTCAGTTGTTTCACACTTTTTTGTTATGTATATAATTCCACAGGTGTTAATTCATAGTTTTGATGCCTTCAGTGTGAATCTACAATTTTCATAGTCATGAAAATAAAAAAAACTCTTTGAATGAGAAGGTGTGTCCAAACTTTAGGTCTGTACTGTATATATATATATATATACACAAAGACACTTTAGGGGCATTATAATACAGTACAGGGGAGTTATAACTGCAGAGGGCATTAGAACAACTACATGGGGACCTGCAGGGGCGGCATTATGAATACTGAGGGCACTATGGTGATATTATTACTTGGGAATCGTTGCATTGCTCGTTATTGAAGGAGTCCGTTGCTATTACATGTAGCGATCGCCTTCATAGTATTGGGAGGCGCAAACACTAATGCCATCGCTCCTCCCCATATAGAATAGGTTGGAAAAGGGTTAAATCACTCACAGTCCCAAAGTTGTATTTTACACTTCTGATTGTAAAGTAAACTTTGTATACCTTTTGCCATATTATTTTATTTACTGTCCTTCTGTGCCTACAGTTATAGTTTTACTTTAGAATTAAAATATAAAACCCTACAGAAACATGTAATTATTTTGTTTAAAAAATATTTAACTTACAATAACACCAGCAAAAACAATCACACAAATCTAAGTACATTCTGTATGGCCACACAATATACATTATATTTGCAATGGGCAAGTGCTTATGTAGCATGGCAGAAATGCTTTGTTTTAAAAAAAAACTTGCTTAAAAAAATTATTGTGTAATGTCTTCTCACACAATAAAACTGTTCATTTACAGAATCTAATAACTTGCAACTTTCTCAGTCAAATTTTTTAAGTGAAATACAGTTGGGAAGAGAATGAAATGTCCCAATGGCTGCTGGGATGCTAGTAGTTCTTTATGGCTCTTCCAAGGCTGGACTCTGGGCATCCGTAGCAAGGCATTGAAGGTGTCACGGATAATGCCACTCTCTGTTAGTCCCAGCCTGAGCCTATTCCGGCATCTGGATAAAATATCCTCCTTTAAATAGCTGGGCAGAGCTCTCTTTACCCGACTGCCTTCAAAGTTCACAGTCTTGACCCAGGTCAGGTACATCGCATGGGGCGCATGCTCTTGGAAGATTGCTTGTGCAAAAAGATGAAGCTGTCCGTGACTTGTGGCAAACAATAATTCGGCCAGTTCTGGGGTGATGTCAGAGAAATCTCAAGTACAGCTCTACCAGAGAAGGCACGGATGTCATTTATAGGTAGTTCCTGCATTGGCCGCGCCGGTCTACTAAACCTGTATAAAATTCCAGGAGATTTATAAGGTCTGAAATAACGCCAAGGACTAAGCAGGAGTTGATTGATGGGATACTTAAGTTCTCGGATGATGTCCTAACTGTACAACAATGCAACAATTACACTGATCATCTGTATAAAGTCCTTCCATTAGTGCGGATGCCGTTCAATTTTCACTCATGGTTGCTAGGAATTGATAGGGATGAAAGCAACCCCAGACCCCAT
The DNA here is from genome assembly GCF_014858855.1 of Bufo gargarizans. Taxonomy (NCBI): domain Eukaryota; kingdom Metazoa; phylum Chordata; class Amphibia; order Anura; family Bufonidae; genus Bufo; species Bufo gargarizans. Next base: position 316,892,041 of record NC_058084.1, read on the forward strand.
TAAAGTCAATTTACTGTATTATTTTCCCTTATAACATGGTTATAATGGGAAATAATATCATTCTTAATACAGAATGCTTACTAAAATGTGGCTTGAGGGGTTAAAAAAAAATATTAACTCAGCTCATCGCGCAGCCGGCATCGTCTTCTTTATTCTTCTTTCAGACCTTTGATGACGTAATCGCGCTCACCACGTGGTGACATCAGCACAGGTCCTGCTGAATGAAGATAGAATCTTCTATCTTCATTCAGCAGGACCTGCGCTGACATCACCACGTGATGAGCGCGATTACGTCAAAGGTCCTTTGGCAGATCCTGACGATGCCGGCTGCGCGAACAATTGGATGAGGTGAGTTAATATTAGAGATTTTAGTTAGCCTTCTGTATTAAAAATGCTATTATTTTCCCTTATAACCATGTTATAGGATTAGCTACGCAGCTCAGCAGACAGTATCACACATGGTAGGATTAGATATGCAGCTCAGTAGGCAGTATCACACATGATAGGATTCGATACGCAACTCAACAGAAGTATCACACATGATAGGATTAGATACACAACTCAGCAGACAGTATCAAACACAATAGGCTTAGACACACGACTCTGTAGACAGTATCACACATGATAGGATTCAATACGTAGCTCAGTAGGCAGTATCACACATGATAGGATTCGATACGCAACTCAACAGAAGTATCACACATGATAGGATTAGATACACAGCTGATCAGACAGTATCACACATGATAGGATTAGATACACAACTCAGCAGGCAGTATCACACACAATAGGCTTAGATATATAACTCTGCAGACAGTATCACACATGATAGGATTAGATACACAGCTCATGAGACACCATCAAACATAATAGGCTTAGACACACGACTCTGCAGACAGTATCACACATAATAGGATTAGATACGCAGCTTAGCAGGCAGTATCACACATAATAGGCTTTGATACACAACTCAGCAGACAGTATCAAACACAATAGGCTTCGACACACGACTCTGTAGACAGTATCACACATGATAGAATTCAATACGCAGCTCAGCAGGCAGTATCACATATGATAGGATTCGATACGCAACTCAACAAAAGTATCACACAGAATAGGATTAGATACACAACTCTGCAAACAATATCACACATGATAGGATTAGATACACAGCTGATCAGACAGTATCACACATGATAGGATTAGATACACAACTCAACAGGCAGTATCACACACAATAGGCTTAGATATATGACTCTGCAGACAGTATCACACATGATAGGATTAGATACACAGCTCATCAGACAGCATCACACATAATAGGCTTAGACATAGGACTCTGCAGACAGTATCACACATGATAGGATTAGATACACGGCTCTGCAGACAGGATTAGATACACAGTTCAGCAGATAGTATCACACATGGTAGTATCAGATACCCAGATCAGCAGACAGTATCACACATGGTAGGATTAGCTACGCAGCTTAGCAGGCAGTATCACACATAATAGTATTAGATACGCAGCTCAGCGGGCAGTATCACACATAATAGGATTAGATACACAGCTTAGCAGGCAGTATCACACAAAATAGGATTAGCTACGCAGCTCAGCAGACAGTATCACACATGGTAGGATTAGATATGCAGCTCAGCAGGCAGTATCAAACACAATAGGCTTAGACACACGACTCTGTAGACAGTATCACATATAATAGTATTCAATACGTAGCTCAGCAGGCAGTATCACACATGATAGGATTCGATACGCAACTCAACAGAAGTATCACACATGATAGGATTAGATACACAGCTGATCAGACAGTATCACACATGATAGGATTAGATACACAACTCAGCAGGCAGTATCACACACAATAGGCTTAGATATATAACTCTGCAGACAGTATCACACATGATAGGATTAGATACACAGCTCATGAGACACCATCAAACATAATAGGCTTAGACACACGACTCTGCAGACAGTATCACACATAATAGGATTAGATACACAGCTTAGCAGGCAGTATCACACATAATAGGCTTCGATACACAACTCAGCAGACAGTATCAAACACAATAGGCTTCGACACACGACTCTGTAGACAGTATCACACATGATAGAATTCAATACGCAGCTCAGCAGGCAGTATCACATATGATAGGATTCGATACACAACTCAGCAGACAGTATCAAACACAATATGCTTAGACACACGACTCTGTAGACAGTATCACACATGATAGGATTCAATACGTAGCTCAGCAGGCAGTATCACACATGATAGGATTCGATACGCAACTCAACAAAAGTATCACACAGAATAGGATTAGATACACAACTCTGCAAACAATATCACACATGATAGGATTAGATACACAGCTGATCAGACAGTATCACACATGATAGGATTATATACACAACTCAACAGGCAGTATCACACACAATAGGCTTAGATATATGACTCTGCAGACAGTATCACACATGATAGGATTAGATACACGACTCTGCAGACAGGATTAGATACACAGTTCAGCAGATAGTATCACACATGGTAGTATCAGATACCCAGATCAGCAGACAGTATCACACATGGTAGGATTAGCTACGCAGCTTAGCAGGCAGTATCACACATAATAGGATTAGATACGCAGCTCAGCGGGCAGTATCACACATAATAGGATTAGATACACAGCTTAGCAGGCAGTATCACACAAAATAGGATTAGCTACGCAGCTCAGCAGACAGTATCACACATGGTAGGATTAGATATGCAGCTCAGCAGGCAGTATCAAACACAATAGGCTTAGACACACGACTCTGTAGACAGTATCACATATAATAGTATTCAATACGTAGCTCAGCAGGCAGTATCACACATGATAGGATTCGATACGCAACTCAACAGAAGTATCACATATGATAGGATTAGATACACAGCTGATCAGACAGTATCACACATGATAGGATTAGATACACAACTCTGCAAACAATATCACACATGATAGGATTAGATATACAGCTGATCAGACAGTATCACACGTGATAGGATTAGATACATAACTCAACAGGCAGTATCACACACAATAGGCTTTGATATATGACTCTGCAGACAGTATCACACATGATAGGATTAGATGCACAGCTCATCAGACAGCATCACACATAATAGGCTTAGACATAGGACTCTGCAGACAGTATCACACATGATAGGATTAGATACACGACTCTGCAGACATGATTAGATACACAGTTCAGCAGATAGTATCACACATGGTAGTATTAGATACCCAGATCAGCAGACAGTATCACACATGGTAGGATTAGCTACGCAGTTCAGCAGGCAGTATCACACATAATAGGATTAGATATGCAGCTCAGCAGGCAGTATCACACATGATAGGATTAGATACACAGCTTAGCAGGCAGTATCACACAAAATAGGATTAGCTACGCAGCTCAGCAGACAGTATCACACATGGTAGGATTAGATATGCAGCTCAGTAGGCAGTATCACACATGATAGGATTCGATACACAACTCAGCAGACAGTATCAAACACAATAGGCTTAGACACACGACTCTGTAGACAGTATCACACATAATAGGATTCAATACGTAGCTCAGCAGGCAGTATCACACATGATAGGATTTGATACGCAACTCAACAGAAGTATCACACATGATAGGATTAGATACACAGCTGATCAGACAGTATCACACATGATAGGATTAGACACACAACTCAGCAGGAAGTATCACACACAATAGGCTTAGATATACGACTCTGCAGACAGTATCACACATGATAGGATTAGATACACAGCTCACCAGACAGCATCAAACATAATAGGCTTAGACACACGACTCTGCAGACAGTATCACACATGATAGGCTTAGACACACGACTCTGTAGACAGTATCACACATAATAGGATTCAATACGTAGCTCAGCAGGCAGTATCACACATGATAGGATTTGATACGCAACTCAACAGAAGTATCACACATGATAGGATTAGATACACAGCTGATCAGACAGTATCACACATGATAGGATTAGACACACAACTCAGCAGGAAGTATCACACACAATAGGCTTAGATATACGACTCTGCAGACAGTATCACACATGATAGGATTAGATACACAGCTCACCAGACAGCATCAAACATAATAGGCTTAGACACACGACTCTGCAGACAGTATCACACATAATAGGATTAGATACACAGCTTAGCAGGCAGTATCACACATAATAGGCTTCGATACACAACTCAGCAGACAGTATCAAACACAATAGGCTTCGACACACGACTCTGTAGACAGTATCACACATGATAGAATTCAATACGCAGCTCAGCAGGCAGTATCACATATGATAGGATTCGATACACAACTCAGCAGACAGTATCAAACACAATATGCTTAGACACACGACTCTGTAGACAGTATCACACATGATAGGATTCAATACGTAGCTCAGCAGGCAGTATCACACATGATAGGATTCGATACGCAACTCAACAAAAGTATCACACAGAATAGGATTAGATACACAACTCTGCAAACAATATCACACATGATAGGATTAGATACACAGCTGATCAGACAGTATCACACATGATAGGATTATATACACAACTCAACAGGCAGTATCACACACAATAGGCTTAGATATATGACTCTGCAGACAGTATCACACATGATAGGATTAGATACACGACTCTGCAGACAGGATTAGATACACAGTTCAGCAGATAGTATCACACATGGTAGTATCAGATACCCAGATCAGCAGACAGTATCACACATGGTAGGATTAGCTACGCAGCTTAGCAGGCAGTATCACACATAATAGGATTAGATACGCAGCTCAGCGGGCAGTATCACACATAATAGGATTAGATACACAGCTTAGCAGGCAGTATCACACAAAATAGGATTAGCTACGCAGCTCAGCAGACAGTATCACACATGGTAGGATTAGATATGCAGCTCAGCAGGCAGTATCAAACACAATAGGCTTAGACACACGACTCTGTAGACAGTATCACATATAATAGTATTCAATACGTAGCTCAGCAGGCAGTATCACACATGATAGGATTCGATACGCAACTCAACAGAAGTATCACATATGATAGGATTAGATACACAGCTGATCAGACAGTATCACACATGATAGGATTAGATACACAACTCTGCAAACAATATCACACATGATAGGATTAGATATACAGCTGATCAGACAGTATCACACGTGATAGGATTAGATACACAACTCAACAGGCAGTATCACACACAATAGGCTTTGATATATGACTCTGCAGACAGTATCACACATGATAGGATTAGATGCACAGCTCATCAGACAGCATCACACAAAATAGGCTTAGACATAGGACTCTGCAGACAGTATCACACATGATAGGATTAGATACACGACTCTGCAGACATGATTAGATACACAGTTCAGCAGATAGTATCACACATGGTAGTATTAGATACCCAGATCAGCAGACAGTATCACACATGGTAGGATTAGCTACGCAGTTCAGCAGGCAGTATCACACATAATAGGATTAGATACGCAGCTCAGCAGGCAGTATCACACATGATAGGATTAGATACACAGCTTAGCAGGCAGTATCACACAAAATAGGATTAGCTACGCAGCTCAGCAGACAGTATCACACATGGTAGGATTAGATATGCAGCTCAGTAGGCAGTATCACACATGATAGGATTCGATACACAACTCAGCAGACAGTATCAAACACAATAGGCTTAGACACACGACTCTGTAGACAGTATCACACATAATAGGATTCAATACGTAGCTCAGCAGGCAGTATCACACATGATAGGATTTGATACGCAACTCAACAGAAGTATCACACATGATAGGATTAGATACACAGCTGATCAGACAGTATCACACATGATAGGATTAGACACACAACTCAGCAGGAAGTATCACACACAATAGGCTTAGATATACGACTCTGCAGACAGTATCACACATGATAGGATTAGATACACAGCTCACCAGACAGCATCAAACATAATAGGCTTAGACACACGACTCTGCAGACAGTATCACACATGATAGGATTAGATACACGACTCTGCAGACAGGATTAGATACATAGTTCAGCAGATAGTATCACACATGGTAGTATTAGATACCCAGATCAGCAGACAGTATCACACATGGTAGGATTAGCTACGCAGTTCAGCAGGCAGTATCACACATAATAGGATTAGATACGCAGCTTAGCAGGCAGTATGACACATAATAGGATTAGAAAGGTAGAAAAGTGTGGGCAGCACAGCTGTCTATAAAGTACGGTCGGAGTGCCAGCGGCTGTGGGGACGATCCACCTCTAATGAATATAAAATAGAAAAATTTCACAGCACATCCAAGTTGTAAAAAAGTAAAAAAAAAGGCTTTATTCACCAGACACGCAACGTTTCGATCCGCTTACTGGGATCTTTCTCAATAATATCCATGACATCATCAAGCCAGGCCCAACTAACATTGTCGAAGGCCTTTCTTTTCAGTGTCTATTACTAAAAGTGCTGGATTGTCCTCTTGATTCCTGCTCTTCTGCCCATCTTGAGCTGCTAAAACACATCTAATATTTGTGACCGCTGAGCGGCCTTTCATAAAACCAACTTGGTGAGACCCGATCAGGTCTGGCAATACCTCGGCTAGTCTATTAGCCAATATCTTCGACAATATTTTGATATCTTAATTTATAAGTGATATTGGCTGGAATGACTCCGGTTAAGTTAAATATTTTCCTTACTTAGTAAGAATCTTAAAGGGGTTGTCCGGGTTCAGAGCTGAACCCGGACATACCCTTATTTTCACACCGGCAGCCCCCCTGAGCCTAGCATCGGAGCATCTCATGCTCCAATGCGCTCCAGTGCCCTGCGCTAGATCGCGCAGGGCACGGGCTCTTTTGTTTTCAATAACACACTGCCAAGAGGTAACTTCCGCCCAGCGGTGTGTTCGGTGACGTCACCAGCTCTGAGGGGCGGGCTTAAGCTCTGCCCTAGCCGTTTTACTGGCTAGGGCAGAGCCTAATTCCGCCCATCAGTGCCGGTGACGTCACCGGGGTTCCTGTCAGCCCCATAGAGAGCCCCGGTACGTCAAAAATGCCTTTGTCCTGTGCAATTTAGCGCAGGGCAAAGGAGAGCATCGGAGCATGAACTGCTCCGATGCTCATGTCAGGGGGGCTGCCTGGGTGAAAATGGAGGTATGCCCAGGTTCAGCTCTGAACCTGGACAACCCCTTTAAATGTAAGCCATTTTCCCTGAGGCTGGTAGCCAATTACCTTTCAGTATAAAATTTTTTAATGATGTCAGTGTTGGTGTAATTTCTCCTAGCAGTTCCTTGTAAAATTCTGCCGGGAACCCATCAGGCCCCGATGCTTTCCCATTTGAGAGACTTTTAATTGTGGAGTTTTATTCCTCGTCCGTTATCTCTTTATTGATGGAGTATAGTGACTCTGCTGATAACTTAGGCAGACTAATTTTCCCCAAAAGTTTTTGGCTCTCTCTTTATCATATGGGTCTTGGGCAAATAGAGATCCCAGAATCTCCATTATCTCCTTGGGATGAGTGTGTAAGACACCCGCCCTATCCTTTAAGGAATGTGAGTGGGGCTGTTTAGTGAATGGTCTCGACAAATTTGACAGCAGCTTGCCTGCCTTGTTGCCATTTCTAAATAGATACTTTTTTGCGTCTTTTTCTTTTTTCCCGTTGAATAGGCTATAATTTGCCCCCTCAATACCGCTTTTGCCGTGTCCCAGAATAATTTAGGATTATGTTTGTGGGATTCATTACCCTCATAAAACTCCTATCACCATCCTCGTAATGTATCTTCATCCGTTGCTAAGTGGTATGGCAGTCTTCAGATATAGTCTGTTCCTTTTGAAACATCCTCCCTCACTTCCAGTATCACCGGAGCGTAGTTCAATATGACCAAGTCAGATATCTCTACTCTTTGGACTTTTGATAGAAGGTCAGGAGACGGTAGAAAATAATCCAGCCGCGACCAAGAAGACTGAGCATGTAAAAAATGAGAATACTCTCTCCCGGCCGGGTGGAGGTGTCTTTACACATTGGTCAGGCCTGTCGAATGCAGGAACAGAAAGAGGGCATGTGCGCCTCTCGGATTAAGATATGATCTGGGGACTTGTTGGCGCCTATCTTCCCATTTGTCATGCACCATGTTACAATCTCCTGCTACCATCAGTTGACCTTTCCCCTCCTGTAGTATGGCTGTCTCTAATCTGCGGTAAAAACCATGTTCAGCTGTGTTAGGTGAGTAGATGATATAGATAGTAATTGACCCTGACGGCAAATCTACCTGTATTTTTATTAATCTTCCCTCTCTATCTGCCATGGTAGTTTTGACCACGCATTGCAAGTTTTTGTGTAGCAGAATAATGACACCTGCCCTATTCCCCAGTGAGGAAGAGCCTAACACCTGTCCCACCCATAGTTTTCGGAGTCACCAGAAATCTTGCTCCTCTAGGTGTGTCTCCTGCAGAAGAGCCACATCGACCTTGAGTTTTTGTAAATGTCTCAATGCGGTCGTACGTTTGAATTGGGAAAGCAAGCCTTTCACATTCCAGGTGGAGATTTTGATGTTATCCCTGTCATACTGATCTCTGCAGAAGACACCCCCGACGACAAAGGCCTGACCTCCAGGATCCTATATTTGAGTCCCCTTCTTCAACATGGAAAAAAGATAGATCTCTTGCCCCACCCTCCCTTCCCCCTCCCCTGAACATAAATCTCCAACTGCTTAACCCCTTTGGGACACAGCCTTATTTTACCTTAAGGACCAGGCCATTTTTTGCAAATCTGACCAGTGTCACTTTAAGAGGTGATAACTTTAAAACGCTTTGACTTATCCAGGCCATTCTGAGATAGTTTTTTCATCACATATTGTACTTCATGACACTGGTAAAATGAAGTAAAATAAATATATTTTTATTTATAAAAATTTAGCAAAAAATTGCACATTTCCAAGTTTCAGTTTCTCTACTTCTATAATACATAGTAATACCTCTAAAAATAGTTATTTACATTCCCCATATCTCTATTTTATGTTTGGATCATTTTGGGAATGATATTTTATTTTTTGGGGATGTTACAAGGCTTAGAAGCCAATTTTTAGGGACCAGTTCAGGTCTGAAGTCACTTTGCGAGGCTTACATATTCAAAACTGATTTTACAAACGCTGTTAACCCTTTAGGTGTTCCACAAGAGTTAATGGCAAATGGAGAAAAAATTTCAGAATTTAGATTTTTGGGCATATTTTCCATTTTAACCCATTTTTTCCACTAACAAAGCAAGGGTTAACAGCCAAACAAGACTGTATCTTTATGTCCCATTTGAAGCGGAGATACCTAATAAGTCAACTTTTTATACAATTATTTAGGTTTTAGACTATATTATCCTTTTTGATACAATTTTTTTGGGGGGTATCTCAAGTCTAAGAGTAATTTAGTTTTTTGTTTTTTAGCCGATTATCTTATGTAGGGGCTAATTTTTTGCGGGATGAGAGGACGGTTTTATTGTCACTATTTGGGGGGCTATATGACATTTTGATCGCTTTTTATTATACTTTTTGTTATGTAAGGTGACCAAAAAAGTTCTTTTTTTGCACCTTTTTTTTTGGACCGTGTTAATCTGGGGGGTTAGGTTATGGGGTATATTTACGGACGCGGCGATACCTAGTAAGTCAACTTTTTTACAATTATTTAGGCTTTAGACTATATTATCCTTTTTGATACAAAAAAAATTTGGGGTATTTTTATAGAGGAGATTATTACAGACGCGGAGATACCTAATTTGTATTTTTTTTTTAAATTATTTTAGTTTTTACAATTTTGAATTGACCTGTGGTTTGCTGCGATCGCCGATATGGGGGGGTCACAGGACCCCCCAGCGCATCTAGCCAAGGTACCCGCTCAATGATTTGAGCAGGCACCGGGTTCCGATCACCGCCCGCAGGGCGGCGGTCATTGGAACTATACATGACGTACCGGTACGTCATGTGTTCTTAAGTACCAGGACAACATACCGTACCGATACGTCATGTGTCCTGAAGATGTTAAGGGAGCGGAGTGCTGTGGAGGTCACATTTCATGGGGCAGGTAGGGTGGCCACTCAGGCCACCCTCAAAAGACGGACTTAAAAACTCGGCCCCCAGGTCCAGCTAAGCCACGCCCCTGATCTGGTTAGGCCATGCCCACTCCCACTCCGCAGCTAATGGAGATTGAAAACATGAACTTAAAAATCAACTTCTGTCAGCTTCAGGGGTGGGAGGGAGGGTGACTTTCTCCCTGCAGCTCACGCTCAGACAGCATAGTGCTGCTGTCTGAGAGTGAGCTGTTCAAAACATCCCTGTGTCAGTCCAGGCCCTGCGCCGGAAGGAGGACAGGGAGTCTGAAAGCCAAACTGTCCGGCGTAAAACCGGACCTCTGGCCACCCTAGGGGCAGGCTGCTGTGGAGGTCACAATTAATCGGACGGTCCACTATGGAGGTCAGTGCTAAGGGGAAGATTGCTGTAGAGGCCAATGTTAAGGGGGAGGGGTGTTGTGGAAATCACTGTTAAGGAGACAGGGTACTGTGGAGGTCACTAATAAAGGAGCAGGCCACTGTGGAGGTCACCGTTAAGGGGGCATGATGCTGTGGAGGTCACTGTTAAAGGGGCGGGTGCTGTTGAGGTCTCTGTTAAGGGGGCAGGGAACAGTGGAGGTCACAGTTAAGGGGACAGTCCGCTATGGAGGTCAGCTTTAAGGGGCGGGGTGCTGTAGAGGTCACTGTTAAGTGGGTGGGGTGTTGTGGAGGTCACATTTTAAGGGACCAAGCTCTATGGAGGTCTCTGCTAAGAGGGCGGGTTATTGTGTAAATCACTGTTAAGGAGACGGGGTACTGTGGAGATCACTGATAAAGGGGTGGCCTCTGTGGATGTTACTGTTAAAGGGGCGGGCACTGTGGAGGTCACTGTTCAGGAAGGAGGAGACTGTGGAGGCCACTATTAAAGGGTCAGCGGGGTACTGTGCCAGACGGAGGACAGGCAGTCTGAAAGCCGGACTGTCCGGACTAAACTGGACCTCTGGCCACCCTAGGGACAGGCTGCTGTGGAGGTCACAGTTAAGGGGATGGCCCACTATGGAGGACAGTGTTAAGGGTCACATTGCTGTAAAGGCCACTATAAAGGGGGCGGGCCCCTGTGGAGGTCACTGTCAAGGAGGTGGTGTGCTGTGAAACTCATTGTTAAAGGGGAAGGCTGCTGTAAAGGTCAAAGTTAAGGGGGTGGGCTGCTGTGGAGGTCTAATTTAAAAGACGGAGCACTGTGGGGAGGTCAATGTTAAGGGGTTGGGGGTTGGGGAGGTCACTGTTAAGGGGGTGGGTGCTGTAGATGTCACTGTTATAGTGGATAGTGTTGATATCTTTTAACGACACACAAACTAGAAATAGATTAAAGGGATTGACCACCATCAGTATAAAAAACTATAAAGTGCCCCAGACAATAACTAAAGCCAAGAGGTATTTGTATCATGAGAGACATACTGTGTATATATAATTTTTCTACTTCATTCAGCATAGCATGCTAACATTGATGAGAGGCTGTGTGGGCGGAGCAGATGCAAAGTGAAAGTAGAAATCCCAGCATGCATCATAGCAAGCATCTTCAGAGGAGCAGTCGCATGACATCTCTGCCTACTTGTGATGCTATGGTGACAACAGCACCTCAGGCGTAATCTTATCAGTCCACCAGTCAAATCAACATAATGATAGCAATCCTACATTCCCAGCATTGAATAATAATTTTCCCACAATGTGATATAAATAAAATACATACATGTGTGTTGATATGTACATAGGTGTACATAGTGTGTGTGTATGTATATAATATGTGTGTGAAGATGGAGAGATATCATCATTTACTGTATCTATTTACATCTCTATATCTATCTATATCTACTGTGGTGGAAGGTGTGTGTATCTCACCCAGATACCTCAGCTGGATGAGATAACTGAAATCCAGAAAGCTGCAGTGGTTTCAGCAAAGTGCAGTTTGCTGAGACGGGTTTGTTTACATTCTGTTCTGTGTTTCTGCTGTTTTAAAGAGACCCAGGGCTAATGTCTGTGATTGACCATAATGCCGATCGCAGACAGATGCCATGGTCTTTTGTAACCACAGAATCTGAGGTGGCTTTCCCCAAGAGTGCTGTACCACATATAGTGGCCGCAATGCACAGGTACCAGCCGAGTGCAGGCAGTTTGCCGATGTGGACCCATTCAATTCAATGGGTCTGCGATCCACAAGATACGTTCCGCACCACAAAAACATAGAACATGTTCTATTTTTTTGAGGTGCAGAAGCACGCAGAGAAATCCTTTGGAAGCACTTTTTCTGAAATTTCTGAATGTCACTTTTTTGGCCGATTTTCCATTTGAATCAATTTTTTTCCACTAAGAAAGCAAGGATTATCAGCCAAACAAAACTTTATATTTATGGCCACGATTCTGTAGTTTTCAGAAACACCCCCATATGTGGTCATAAACTGCTGTACAGGCACACGGCAGGGCGCAGGAGGAAAGGAATGCCATATGGGTTTTGAAAAGCAGATTTCACTGGGATAATTTTAAGCTGATATGTCACATTTGAAGACCCTCTGATGCACCCCTAGAGTGGAAACTCCAAAAAAGTGACCCCATTTTAGAAACTACATCCCTCATGGTATACAAAACTGATTTTACAAACTTTGTTAACCCTTTAGGTGTTCCACAAGAATTAATGGAAAATAGAGATGAAATTTCAGAATTTCACTTTTTTGGCAGATTTTCCATTTTAATCCATTTTTTCCAGTTACAAAGCAAGGGTTAACAGCCAAACAAAACTCAATATTTATGGCCCTGATTTTGTATGTGGTCGTAAACTGCTGTACGGGCTCACGGCATTACGCAGAAGGAAAGGAACGCCATACGGTTTTTGGAAGGCAGATTTTGCTGGACTGGTTATTTGACACCATGTCCCATTTGAAGCCCCCCTGAAGCACCCCTGTAGTAGAAACTTAAAAAAAGTGACCCCATTTTGGAAACTATGGGATAAGTTTTGTTGGTACTATATTAGAGTACATATGATTTTTGGTTTCTCTATATTACACTTTTTGTGAGGCAAGGTAACAAGAAATAGCACCGTTTATATTTTTTGTTATTTACAACATTCATCTGACAGGTTAGATCATGTTGATCATTTTTATAGAGCAGGTTGTTACGGACGCAACAATACCAAATATGTCAACTTTTTTTATTTATGTAAGTTTTACACAATGATTTCATTTTTGAAACAAAAAAAAATATCATGTTTTAGTGTCTCCATAGTCTGAGATCCATAGTTTTTTTCAGTTTTTGGGCGATTGTCTTAGGTAGGGTATGATTTAGAGGGATGAGATGACTGTTCGATTGGCACTATTTTGGGGTGCGTATGACTTTTTGATTGCTTGCTATTACACTTTTTGGTATGTAAGGTGACAAAAATAGCTTTTTTTACACCGTTTTTTTTTATTCATCTGAGGGGTTAGGTCATGTGATATTTTTATAGAGCGATACCTAATATGTATACCTTTCATTTTTTAAACAAAAAAAACATGTTTTAGTGTCTCCATAGTCTGAGAGCCATAGTTTTTTCAGTTTTTGGGCGATTGTCTTAGGTAGGGTATAATTTTTGCAGGATGAGATGACTGTTTGATTGTCACTATTTTTTTTAAACAATTCTTTATTATTATTGTGTTACAATAAAGCAGATGATACATTACATTCGAAGTAGATCATATCTCAAGTGCATTACAAAACTCAATTTATCTCATCACAGAGGCAATTATAACGATCTGGTAACACAACAATTCTTTTACTCAGTTATCCCCCCTCCCTAGAGCCCCCCCCCCCCCCCCCTACCCTTCACCTCTCTGGATAACCCCTATACTCTCCCTGATCTTCTTCTTTAGTATAGGCACGATTCACTGGATACGGAACTCATCTAAAAGAAATCCATCATCCTTTTATTTTCAATCTACCTAGCTGGCCCTTCAGATCTTCTTGCAAATACCATGCTGTCAGTTGAAAGGGTTCCATCAGTGTATTATACTAAGAATCTGGTATATAATCCAGACTGAACCTTCTCCATGTCCGATATAGTTTTTTTCCTAAGATTTCTTTTTTGGTTAGAGCATCCAGCCATTCTAAATGAAAGATTTGGCGTAGTTGTCTGAGTAGCATTTCGGCACTCGGGATCTCTGACTCAAGCCACCATGATAACAGGCATCGTTTAGCAACTAGTACCACTTTGCGTCCTAACATGGTAAGTCCCGTCTCGTCCCCCACCCCACTAACCCTGGGTTCCCCTTTGGTATCTGCCTGAAGCACAACTAACGTCGGCGATAGAGCTGTCCGACGATTGCAGGTCCGTCTCAAGATTTGGGTCAAGATTTGGGTCACCTGCTTCCAAAACTCTCCTAACTTCAGGCAACTCCATAGGCCGTGGAATTGGTCCGTTTTTGGAGTGATGCACTTAGGGCAGGCTGTAATTCTGTCCGGTCTCGCCGCTGTCACCGGCAGGTCAAAACCGTACAGTGCATGGTGGTGAATCTTAAAATGTGTTTCCCTCATCCTTTCATTTAAGGCCTCCTGCACACGACAGTATTTTTTAACGTCCCGCAAAACGTGGTTCCGTTGTTCCGTGATCCGTGCCCGTTTTTTCTTCCGTTGTGCTTCCGTGTGTCCGTGCTCCCGTTTTTTTGCGGTCCGTCAGAAAAAATTGCCTGGTGAAAAAAATGTAATTTGACTAACTCCACCCTGGATACTGGTAGAAATGAAGAGCACCTGAGTATGCATTTGTGGCCATTTTCTGTAGTCTTTCCAGAGTACAGAGGTTATTTTGGCTGCTTCTCTTTGCTGTATCACCATGTCGGATTCAGAGGAAGAGGTCTTACTGCATTGGCTGGTTTCTCGGCAGTTGGGGACAGCGCACTCCTTTGTTGACTGAGGAACCGTGTAGAAGGCAACGATTTTGGGTCCATCCAATTGTTTCCCAACGGTACCAGAAAGGACACTTTCATTCCCTCTATGAAGATCTGCGCCTGCATCCTGCAAAGTTCTTTTCCTTCTGTCGGATGTCAGTGCATACATTTGATCGCTTGCTGTCGTCTCTACGTACTGTCCTTACCTTTATGGACACCAATATGAGGCGCAGCATTACTCCTGAGGAAAGGCTCATCGTCACGTTGAGGTAAGCAGTATAGTACTTTTATAGTTTAAACAGTAATGTGCAGTGCTTCTGTCAGGTGTAACGTGTGCTAGAAAATGGCTGCTGTGAGAGATGTGCTACTGTTTGCTGAAGTAACCTTTCTTTCCCCTTTTTTTTCCCGGTTGTTTGTGGGTTTTCTTGTTAATCCCTGGCACATAACATCCCAATAATTGTTTGGGTATTTTCTTTTGTGCAAGTTTAAAACTTGTGTTCAGCTAACGGGCTCCAGACACTCCTTGAATCCTCTGCACTCACCCGTAGTTTGTTTAAAATGTTGTTTTAGTCAGTCAGTCTGCCATGTTACAGCAGGCTGTATCCTGCCTGTTTGAGTGGATAATTTAATATTTTTCGTGAATTACTGCTGAGTGCAGGGTATTTTTGGAGCGTCTGAACGAATTTGGTCCCTCTGTCAGGATCTCTAACTGCGTGCACCAGCCTGTTAGAAGTCTATATACCGGTCTGTACCCTATTTCGTAGGATTGTGCTGCTGCCAACTCCTGAGATTTCCAGCTAACGTCCTCATCTTGCCTAATGTTCAAATAATTTTGAACTTGCACAAGACTCTCAGCATTTAAAAGGGGCAAAACATAGTTTATGTGACTTAGTTGTGGTAGTACTGCCCACACCCCAATAGCTGTTAGTGTTTTGCTCATATACTCTTTTTTTTAGTTTCCGGTTTAATCAACCAAAGGACATAGGCCAGTGATGGCGAGCCGTTTTCAGACTGAGTTGCGAATGCTCTATCCAGATCCGTAGATTTTTTGGCAAAATTTCTACACAACAATTTCGCATGAATACTGTACTCCTATGTAGTGTAACGTCAGTGCATTTTAGCATTTTTCAGGATTTTCTTGCTTAAATTCAGTGCTGCCTGTCGTTTTCAGAGTGTGCCCTGTGCTGATGATTGCTTTGTAAAGTCAAGGGTGTGTATTTTTAAACCTTAGAATTTTCAAAGGGTGTGGGTGTCGACAACGAGGGCTTTGAGTGCCGCCTCTGGCACCCGTCCCATATGTTTCCCACCACTAGACATAGGGTGTTTACAATCATGTAGTGTATACCACTTTATACTTCAATCTTGAATCTGTTGTTCCCTGTTAAATTTTTTATTTTTATCCACAGATTCCTGGCAACTGGAAAGTCTTTTGCATCACTGCATTTTGAGTTTCTATTTGGAACCTCGACGATCTTGAGTATTGTACGACACACTTGCCATGTCATGTGGCAGCAACTCCGAGAGACGGTGATGCCGCAGACCAAGGTGGACGATTGGGTTCGGATCGCTGAGGGCTTCCAAAATGCTGCGCAGTTTCCAAACTGCATCTGGGCAATGGATGGCAAGCACATCCGTGTGAAGAAGCCGCCACACTCAGGGAGCCGTTTCTTCAATTATAAACAATATTTTTCGGTAGTGCTGATGGCTGTTGCTGACAGTAACTACCGGTTTATAATGGTTGATATTGGGGCCTATGGAAGCACTACGGATGCGGAGTGCTTCTAGAATGGGTGAGCGGCTTCGTGCCAACCAGCTTGCCCTGCCCGAGTCCAGAAGACTGCCCGGATATGCAGGTCCGCCGGCTCCATTTGTCATCGTGGCGGATGAAGGGTTTGCATTGACTCCACGTTATGTGGCCCTTTCCAAAGCGTGGTTTGGATGTCAGGAGGCGTATATTCAACTACCGGTTGACTCGTGCCCGTCGGTATGCTGAGTGCGCTTTCGGAATACTCTCTAGCAAGTGGAGGGTGTTTTTGTCATCCATACAGATGGCTCCGGAGAATGCTACCCTGGTGATTAAAGCATGTGTTGTTCTACACAATTTCACCAGGATTCACGAGGCTTCCTCTTCTGTTGACATGGAAGATCTTCCTACGTCTTCAGATTTGGGTTTGGAAAGGACCCTGCATAGACGACCTGGGACTGCAGGCATTGCAGTTCTGGAACTCTATGCAGACTACTTTTCCAGCCCAGAGGGGTCCGTGCCGTGGCAGAGGGACGCTATTCGTGGCAGTTTTTGAAATCTTCTGGGCTCTTTAGTTTTTTGTTTTTTTTCTAGATAGATTACTGAAAAATATTGTTGTAGTTGAGTGTAGGGACTCGCAAGATAATGAGGACCCTTGACGTGGGCTTGCGGGCTGAGATTTTTTGGACATGACATATTTTAATCTGCATATAACTAAATATAAATGATGATTTGGTCAAAATTTAAATTGACTTAACATCTTTATATTTGTATTTTCGAGTCCAATTTTTTTTTTTAATACCTCTTAATGAAAGTATACCAAAATAAAGATGTTGTTTATCAAAATAAAGTGTTGCTTTGTGAGTTAAAGTGAGTTTAAGTGGTTTCTTATATATAAATAAATGTAAACATTAAAAATTTTGAGGAGTGTGCTTTAAAAACCACAGACGACTAGTTTTCTCCCAAATCACATTTATGTCAAATAATGGGAGCAACATTCTAATATGGAAGCCAAAATGTACAACATTTAGGTACAAACATATAAAGTGCACCATAAATAAAATTTTAAAAAAATTATAAATTAAGTAGGTCCTGTGTGAATGAACCCGGGCCAAACGAGGACCGTGGCCTTACATGGGCCTGTTGTTGGGGCACAGTTGGCAAACTGCCCGGGTAAAGGGGCTGATCCGCCTGCTGCATTGGGCCCTGGGGTAGGCCGTACTGGAGTTGTGGTGTGTAAGAAGGCCCTTGTGTAGTTTGGGGGGGAAACTGAAAGGATCCAGGCCTTTGCTGCTGTGCGGCATTCTCCATTTCAACTTTCATCGTATTTAAACGCCCCAGAATGTCGCCATGGTTGGGGATGGCAAACATTTTAATCACGACCGCTAATGAAGCAATGCACTCGTGATTCTCCAAAGGAGTGACGTGCTTCATTAGCGGTCCTAATCCCCGGAGCATCTTCTCCTCCACGCCATCACTCCTCCTCTGGGCAAGAAAATCTATGACGCGGGCGTCAATAACTTCCCGACTCTCTTGCCCAGAGGTAGAGGAAGGGACGTGGCGGCGACGTCTGGGCTGGGGTTGGACAATCCGCGGTGGACTGGCTAGTGGTAGGGGGGCCTGGCTCAGGGTGGAGTCCTCTGGGTCCTCAGCCGGCGTTGGAGCAGGACTTGTTGCGGGTAAGAAAACCGCAGGGGTTTCACTCCCAGACGTCTCAGAATCTTGCGAGGGATCCAAACTGTCCACAGTACTGAAATGAAATTAAAAAAAAAAAAACATTAGATCATTTGATTTCTTTAATAAAAAAGTACATAGACTATATTATTTTAAAACTGCCGTGTGTATCCAATTTATTTACAGAGTGGTAGCATACATTTGTTTTTAATTACTGACTAATAGCTTCGAGGTGAATATTGCAAATTCAAATTTAATAGCATTTAACATCTAACGGTAGGACAAGTCTTGTAAAGGCCTAATGTAACTGAAAAGGGAAAACATTGTTTGCCTTTTGGAGCTGTCCAACCACAGAAGAGGATTCCACATTCAAGGTCCAAAACCAGTGCTGAAATTCACACCATCTCGTCTGTATGTGACCCGCTACCACCATCCAAAGTTACAAGATGAAATTTGATCCTAGTAGAACATCATTTACTGAGAAAGAACATGTACCAGGCCACACTTGACCATGGTGAGAGTAGTACTTTTAATCCTGCTGGTCAAGCGTAGTTGGAACATCATTATAATCAATTTTCTTTGGTTATGGTTTTTGTCATTTTCTATGCGCAAGGTAAGGAATCAATGTTGTGTTTGGTTCAATACCGTTTAAGCAATATAAATGACAATGCCAATACCTAAGGGGTTACAATTTCAAATACATACCAAAATAAGCTAATAGGTCTCTATGGTAAAAAAGTCACAGTGTCCAAAATCAAAAATATGAAATAAATATTCAGGCCTCCTATTAAAACGGGAGGCTTTATGGAAGCTATGGAATATAGTAAACCAATCCTTTGAATGGGTTCAAACAAATCGATTGGTGTGTGACTTAGAGCCGGCAAACACGATGATCTACTGTATAAGGAAATAATGCGTGCAGTGTGCACGTGTCATCTCCCTTCTCCTATCTTGTTCAGATTGCAAACATCTATGTTCCAGGACGGACAATAAATTCATTGTACACAAACAAAACAGAGAGGGGAGGCGCAATCTGCACACTACACGTGTCATCTCATCATACAGCTCATAAGCGGTGGGCCCTGGTTTGACTACACCACAAAACTGATATAGACAACCAACACCAGGCATGTACAAACTGTTGCCCACCAGCTGATGCACAACTACAACTCCAAGCAGGACTGGTTAGCTTACAGCTATTCTGGCATGCTGAGAGTTTCTGTTGGTAAAGAGCTGGATGTAGTCAGTTATGACATGGCTGCCCTACAGAAAGTATAGGTCTTCAATACAAGAACACAACTGGATCCTTTAGTGTCTTGTTCAGTTTTACTCGTCTAGATACTAACAAAAGTGTGCACAAAAATTACATTTTTATCAAAACATGAAAAATACTTAGGGCCTCAATTGCATTACTGGCCTTAAAAACTGCAACTGGGCAGTATAAAGATAGGCCCGTTTCTTGGAGGTTCCCTCCCCACTCCGGCCTTTGCTGTTAACCTCCCGCCGGAATTGGTCCCGGCAACTAGCCCAGCCGGTTTTGGTTTGTTTTACTGTTTAAAAATGAAATAAAAGACAATTGTGAGGTTCTATATTTTTATCGGTTTATAAAAACTGGAAAAAATGAAATGAACACCAAAAAAAAGGCAAAAGTTGAAACCGCAAAATATGCTAAAATGGACATAATAAACAGCACATGGTACAGTGCAGCAGGTGTGTGGATACTAATGAAGAAGTACAAGATGGAGGAGACTAGTTGTGCAAGCCATTAGGACTAAAATACTTTACAATATTTGAAGGGAACAACTGTAAGATGCGCAATTACAAGGACACATGTGTCACCCATAAAAAAGTACCCAGATATGTGATTATACATGATTACTGTATGCTGTAGCAAAGGGAAGGACAGCCATTTAAAGTTAGAAATGGTGGAGTATGGAATTTAATAGACGTCTCTTTAATAAACCAGGTACAGGGCTTTATGCAAAATGAGGCAGGACCACAAAGAAAACACTATTGTGACCTCTGGGAATTAAAAACTACATCTTTTAGCCACACAGAGGGCAAGGACAGCACAACTACATTGCTATCACTTACCTAATTCAGCACGACCTCGGCTATCTGCTTTGGTCCATTCATGTTTTCGCAGGCTCCGGGCCACTTGCTCCCACGAAGCATCCTTTTTTACTCTGTCACAGAAGGAATTGGCTTGGATGTCCCAAAGTTCGGGCCTCTCCTGGACCAGGGTAATTAGCTTTTCCACATTCCGTGGCATGGTTGTTGGAAAAAAATAGGCTGAAATGGCTGCCTCACCACACACCAGCTTTTCGGCACAGGTGGTTAGAAATTAGCATATCCTGTGACCTTAAACTTCCTGTATATATTTTATTTTTATTTTATTGCCACAAGTTTTGCCAGACAATTTGGCCATGTCTGAAGTATGAAATAAAATGGGCGCGGCCGCGGATGTCAATCGGGTGTGCAACCGCGTTTTTCACGGCCCTATTGACTTGAATGGGGCCGCGAACCGTTAGCCATGAAAAAAATAGGACAGGTTATATTTTTTCACGGGCAGGAAACACGGGTCACGGGCGAAAAACGGTGCAGTAGCCAAGTTTTCAACGGACCCATTGAAAGTCAATGGGACCGCAGAAAAACACAATGAACGGAACAATGGCCACGGGTGCACACAACGGTCGTGTGCAGGAGGCCTAACACTACCTTATTTAAGGCAATTATGGCAGCACAAGCCACTGATTGAACATCCTCAATGCCCAGCTTATTGCCCCACTTTTTGAATAGCCCTTCAGATATAGAATCCTCCCATGTATCTCTCAGTACACTATATAACACTGAAATGAAGGTTTTGGTTTTGTTCTCAAGAAAGGAATCAAATTTGATCTGTCGCAATTCCTTGGATACATCCTTGACTAGGCTCTTTCTATAGTTCCTCACTTGCATATAAGGAAACAGATTTGGGCCCTGCAAGTTCCATCTATCTTCCAATTCCGATATAGTAGCCCACCTAGCCTCACGTTCATGAAAGAGATGCCCCATTTTCATCACCCCCTTAGTCGCCCAATACCTGAAGGATTTCTCATATTGTCCTGGGATGAAACTAGGGTTATTGTGTATGGGGAGATGTTTGGAGAACTGGTACGAGAGACCAAATAGGTTCCTAATATTTTCCATACTATAATAGTATCCCTTAAGATTAACGATCGCCTTGCCACATACTGGAGTTTTGGCAATTTTGTATGTAAGAGAGCCAGCAGATCCCAGGGCACAGCTAATTGTCTTTCCATACGTAAATTGGAATAGTAAGACGTGCCGTTAAGGCTACTTTCACACTTGCGCTTGATCGGATCCGTTCTGAACGGATCCGATCATATTAATGCAGACGGAGGCTCCGTTCAGTACGGATCCGTCTGCATTAATAACTTTAAAAAATTTCGCAAGTGCGCAAGTAGCCTGCGCGGATCCGTTCAGACTTTCAATGTAAAGTCAATGGGGGACGGATCCGCTTGAAGATTGAGCCATATGGTGACATCTTCAAGCGGATCCGTTCCCATTGACTTACATTGTAAGTCTGAACGGATCCGCACGCCTCCGCACGGCCAGGCGGACACCCGAACGCTGCAAGCAGCGTTCAGCTGTCCGCCTGTCCGTGCGGAGGCGAGCGGAGCGGAGGCTGAACGCCGCCAGACTGATGCAGTCTGAGCGGATCCGCATCCATTCAGACTGCATACTCTAATATGTGCCAACTGAGGCAGGTTATATTGCAACCCCGTATATCTGGGTAATTGAAACAGTTTTAATTTCCTCAGGGAAATCCTAGGCTTCTTCCCATTCCAAAGAAAGTGAACTTGCTCTCTAGCCCTTTGACATCTGCATGACGCAGGAGTATAGGAATGGTCTGAAGTGGGTATAATAGTTTCACCACCCCCATCATCTTAACCAAGTGGCAACGTCCTACCAGCGACAAAGGCAGGTTCTGCCATCTGTCCAGGTCATTTTCTATTTTGGTCAGCAATGGTGGATAGTTAAATTGATAAATAGAGTGTGTAGATTTCCCTATCTTGATGCCCAGGTAAGTGATTTGTGATGAGGCCTGAGAAATACCAAATCCTAAGGATTTGATATAAGAGCCTTTGTCCTCTTGAGCTAGGGGCAACAGCTTGCATTTGGAGACATTAATTATATACCCAGAATAGCTCCCAAACCTTTTCAGCATCTCCAGCACCCTCCCCAAATGTTCCTTCGGTTTGGCCAAGAATAATATGATCTCATCTGCAAACAACGCTGCTTTCACCTGAGTGTCTCCCACCTTGATACCTTCAAAAACATTAGAGTGGCACAATTCTGTAGCTAACGGTTCCAAAGCTAGGTTAAACAAAAGGGGTGATAATGGGCAGCCCTGTCGGGTCCCCTTCTGTAGACTAAAAGGTTTAGATAGTAAGCCCTGGGTATAAACCCTAGCCCGTGGATTACGGTACATCTGAGACAGGAAGGTTCTGAAAGCGCCCGAGAATCCCATTTTATCCAAGACCGCTTCCAGCCATGCCCACCTGACATTATCAAAAGCTTCCTCTGCACCCAAGGTGAGCATGACCGGAAGTTAACCCTCCCAGGTAGATGTTTTGATTGGCACTATTTTGGGGTGCGTATGAATTTTGATCGCTTGCTATTACACTTTTTGTGATGTAAGGTGACAAAAAATTGCTTTTTTTACACCGTTTTTTATTTATTTTTTACGGTATTCACCTGAGGGGTTAGGTCATGTGATATTTTTATAGAGCAGGTTATTTCGGACCCGGGGATACCCAATATGTCTACTTTTTTTAATTTAAGTTTTACACAATAATATCATTTTTGAAACAAAAATTAAATCATGTTTTAGTGTCTCCATATTCTGTGAGCCATAGTTTTTTCAGTTTTTGGGCGATTGTCTTAGGTAGGGTATGATTTTTGCGGGATGAGATGAGGGTTTGATTGGCACTATTTTGGGGTGCATATGACTTTTTGATCGCTTATTATTACACTTCTTGTGTACCATTTTTTTTTACGGTGGTCATCTGAGGGGTTAGATCATGTGGTATTTTTATAGAGCAGGTTATTACGGACGCGGGGATACCCAATATGTCTACTTTTTTTATTTAAGTTTTACACAATAACAGCATTTTTTTAACAAAAAAAAATATGTTTTAGTGTCTCCATATTCTGAGCCATATTTTTATTTTTATTTTTTGATGATTGTCTTCGGTAGTGGATTATTTTTTGCAGGATGAAGTGACGGTTAGCTTGTTACTATTTTGGGGGGTATACATCTTTTTGATCGCTTTTTATTTTATTTTTTTGTTCGCCTGAGGGGTTAGGTCATGTGTGAGTTTTATAGAGCCGGTCGATGCGGACGCAGCGATACCAAATATGTGTACTTTTCTTTTTTCCCCTATTTAAAAAAAAAAATTCCCTTTATTATGGCAAAAGGATATTTTATTTTATTTTTTTACTTGATGCGTTACTTTTTTTTCACTTTATTTTTTTTTTCACTTTATTTTTTTTTTCACTTTATTTTTTGTCCCACTCTGGCACTTTTGGGGGTCTAATCCCCTTTACAATGCATGACAATACTTCTGTATTGGAATGCATTGGCTGTAATAATTAAACATACAGCTTCCTGCCTGTGAGATCCAGGGACAGTGTTCTGCCTCTCACAGTTGACGTGAAACTACGATAAAAATTACAGACTTCTCCATTCTTTGTAGATGGGAAAACTTGCAAAATCGCCAGTGTATCAAATACTTATTCTCCCCACTGTAGACACCAATGAAATTACTGAAGGAACTCCAAAGATCCAGGGTGAAGATGGAGATAGATTAAGGAAGAGTGTCTGTGGGGGTTTAAGAATGAGTGTTTAGAAATAAAATACCAAATAAAATGTAATAAAAAAACACGTTTGAAGTTTGGCAAATAGAATGTGGCAGACTCCCCAAACACATGGAAGAAGGTTCTCTGGTCAGATGAGACTAAGGTTTTGTTCACACGACTGTTGCCCCTCCGTTGCCATATTGCAGCCTGCATACGGTGGGTCCGCAATACATACGGCCGTGTGCATTCCGCATCCCATTCATGGGTCCGCAAATCCGGAGATGCGGTATGGAATGGAACCACGGAACGGAACCCTACGGAAGCACTACGGAGTGCTCCCGTGGGTTCCGTGATAGAACTTGCTCTATCTTTTTGCGGAACGGATGGGGTTTGCTATGCTGGTCTTCTTGGAACCTGTGCTTGCTGGTGGAGCCATGTAATTTATGATGAAGTTCAGACCTTGTCATAAATTACATGGTTCCTCCAGCATTCCATGTGCTGGACTGAAATCTATGGTAGTTCAGCGCTGCCGTACATCTAAGTCATTATTTACACTAGTTTCTCATGTAAATAATGATGAATAAGCTGGAGCAAATGGTCCCGCCTACTGTCTCTTGCCATTGGCCTTTTTGGCCAACTCCGCCTGAGGGCGATGTCTAAGCACACCCCTCATTCTTGACACGACTTCTGATGGTGAGTGGAGACGTTCCCAAGGAGTGTACCAGGCGCTACCTCAGAGGGGTATTGGGACCAGGGAGTGAACCCACTGGATTGACCTTCAGGTGGTAGGGTACGAAGGCAGAAGTCAGGACAGGCGGGATTCAGGCAAAGTCCATAAACATAGATCAGGGTCAGGGCAGGCGGCAATCAGGCAAAGTCCATAAAATGTAATCCGAAGTCCGATACACAGAGTGACAAGAACCAACAGAACACCTTTGCTCAAATGGGAAACTAGACAAGCTAGAAACCTAGGTTGCTCCGGCACCTTCCTGTAGAAGAAAAAAGAAAAAAAACACAATGCAACAGCACTCTGCAAATACAAATAAGGTACAATAATGCCATAGTTATAGAAAATATTCTGGTGCTAATGCTACATTTATTTTTTAAATTTGATATTCTTAGCAGATACATTTTGTAAAAAAATTATTTGGGCCTGTCTGCCTGCGTCAAGGCGATCTCTATAAGATGGGAACCTAACACTAAATACTATCTGTTATGTGCCATACTGTCCACCATAAAATTGAAGGAATGCAGGTTCCACATGCATGCTGAGTCCACTCTGCCTTTTATCATTTTTGTGCCATAATTGCCTCTATTAAATCCAGGGAATGCAGGTTCCAACATGCATGCTGAGCCCACTCTATACCTCTCCTGGTGCCAGCCGGCTTCCAATGAATTCAGAGAAAGCAGGCTACAGCTTTATACTTACACATTAAAATCAGACTATAAGGCAGACAGCATGCATGTTGGTACCTGCATATTATAACCCTATTTATTTAACTTATATGCAGAATATATCATTCGAAATTCTCGACTGGATAAAGCAAAAGCTGAAATTGCTGGAAGAAATATCAACAACCTCAGATATGCAGATGATACGACTCTTATGGCAGAAAGTGAAGAAGAATTAAGGAGCCTCTTGATGAGGGTGAAAGAGGAGAGTGCAAAAGTTGGCCTAAGTCTCAACATAAAAAAAAACTAAGATCATGGCATCAGGATCCATCCCCTCCTGGTAAATAGAGGGGGAAGAAATGGAAGCAGTATTAGATTTTGTTTTCTTGGGCTCAAAGATCACTGCAGATGGTGACTGCAGCCATGAAATTAAAAGACGTTTGCTTCTTGGAAGGAAAGCATTGACAAAAGGACCAAGTCTTGTAAAAAGATGGTATAGGGCTCGTGTTCTGAGAAAGCTAGAAGCTCAGAGACCCTCTTGGCCGAAGTCACTACAAGAAGAAAAGCAAGCTTCCATGTGACGAACTTGAAATCAACCTCCTCCAAAGGCTCAAAGGGGGGAGATGCTAACCTCTTGAGGACTACTGATAAATCCCATTGAGGAATGGGTCTCAGTACTGTAGGCTTTAACTGTAGGCTTTAATCTTTCAGATCCCTTAAGGAACCGTTTGATGCTTGGGTCCTGAGAAAAAGACCTGTTGAGGCAGGCTGAGATGGCTGAAACTTGAACCCTCAGAGTAGATGGAGCAAGGCCTTTGTCAAGGCTGTCTTGCAGGAACTGAGGGATGGCGGAGAGGGGCGGATATGCAGACGCCACCTCCCTTGAGGTACACCAGGATAAGAATATCGTCATAATCCGTGCAGTAGGCTCTTGAATGAGACAGTGTTCTCAGGACCAACTCTGAAAGCCCTTCTACTCTGGGAAGGGACTGAGTAGAAGGGCTGTCAGGTTCAATCTGTGCAGATCTGAGCAGAGGTGAATGTCCCATGACACCAGGGTCTGCTGACGGGGGAGCCTACAATATTGCCCTCAACTCATCTGGGTGAGCTGGGTAAACCAGGATCTCTTTTGCCAAAAGGGTATGATGGCTATCACGAAGGCCTGATCCTGACGGATTTTCATCAATATCCTTGGAATCATAGAAAACAGAGGGAAGATGTAAGTCAGCCTGAACCTTTCAGGATATTGACAGAGCATCTATCGCCAGGGGGTTGTCCTCCCTGTAAAGGGAGCAAAACTTCTCCACCTTGGCGTTGAACCTTGTTGCCATGAGATCCACCTCTGGCATCCCCCACTTGAGGACTATCTGCTTGAATATCTCCGGATGTAAAGACCACTCCATTGTTGGAAGACCACGGCTCAGCCAATCCGCTATCATACTGAGGGAGCCTCGAATGTGGATCGCAGATAAATGGGACTGGTTCGACTCTGCCCAATCCAGAATCACCCAGATCTCTGATAGAATGGAAAGTGATCTTGTGCCTCTCTGCTTGTTGATGTAAAGTACCGCAGTCATATTGTATGACTGGACTTCCACAGCTTTGTCCCGGATCTGAGGGGCAAAGTGAAGGAGGGCTAGCCGGATAGCTCGAATCTCATGGAGATTGGATGAGAGAAGCTGCTCCTGAGGAGACCAGGTTCTATGAACTGGAGAGTTGTCTAGGTGAGCGCCCCAGCCTACTTGGGATGCATCTGTTGTCAATATGATCCAGGTTGGCTGGGTCATAGACTTCCCGTCTAAAAGATGGATCCACCATCTGAGGGAATACTGAGTTAGCCAAGACAGGGAGCACAGGAAGTTTAGCCCGGCAGGGCTGCCATTGCATTTGGAGAGGACCTCCGACTGTAGAGGGTGGAGGTGCCACAGAGCCGAAGGGACTGCTTCTGCAGACATTGACATGAGCCCCAACATCTTCATGAGAGTCCCAATTGGAACTCGCCAGGGAACGGATAGGAACTCTGCCGTGCTCTGTATCCAGGATCTTCTTTCTGGAGACAACTGGAGAGACATCCCAACGGAGTCGATTATGAAGCCTAGATATCTTACTGAAATTGACAGGCTCATGTTTGACTTCTGCCAGTTGATGATCCAACCTAAGTGGAACAGTCCCTGAAGTCTTAAAGCCACCACCACCTTGGTAAAAGTGTGAGGGGAAGAAGAAATGCCAAAAGGAAGGGCAACAAACTGAAGGTGTCTTGTGACACCCGACACCTAAGATATTTCCTGGAAGTAGGATGGATCAGAAAGTGCAGATATGCATCCTTGAGGTCCAGGGTTGCCAATTCATCCCCAGGACTGAGAACGTGAACCACTGACCTCATATGTTTCCATATGAAACTTCACCTTCCTTATATACTTTTCGATAGTCATCCGGAGATCTCCTGACGCTTTGGGAACCAGAAAATCTGGTGAATAGATTCCTAAGCCCCGTTCCCCTGCCGGAACCTCCTCCAGAGCCCCCTTGTGGATTTAGTCCTGAACGTAGGCCTCCAGAACCTACTGCTTGGCAGCTTGTAAGAGCTTGGTCTTGATGAACTTGTCTGGAGAAAGAGAGATGAGATTGATCAAATAACCTTCGGAGATGATATTCAGGACCCAGGGATCCAAAATATTTTGGATCCAACTTTCTTTGAAGTGGGAGAGATGGCCCCCAACAGGTAGATGAGGCAGAGGAAAGGGGAAGCTTTCTGGCAGGACGGCAGGAGTAACGGGAGTCATCCAAGATCCTCGAGGAGTCCCGTATTCAGGAGGTGGCTCTTTTATCCTTGGCTCCTCCGCAAGAGCACCTCGAACCCCTTTACTGAGCTACCCAGTCCCTTCGAGATCTTGACTGCTGGCCAGACCTACCCCCACGGTCTTGTCTGCCCCACCCTCAAAAGGACTGTTGGGGAAGATTCTTCCCCCTTTTAATCTGACAGGACTTCCATAATGTCATCAAGCTCCAAGCCAAACAGATGGTTGGGCTCAAAGGGAAGGCCACATAAAATGGGCGCGCAAAACCAGACCAAGGACGCCGCTGAGACGAGCAAAACAAGGTGCGCTAGCACGGTGCCGACAGCCGGTAAGCTGCTGGAACCAAATACCATAGGACCAGCGCCTGAAAAGAAAGAGAGATCCCCCAAAAAAAGGAGGGGATCACCGCCAGTCTACCTGTCCAGAAGGACAGAAAAAAACACAGTCGGCTGGGGGTGGTTCCCTACTTTATAGGGGATATTTAATTGTTTACTTGCATGATTTACTTGGGCTCATAATAATTCCGCCGGTCCTACCAGTCCACAGGGGGTGGTTAACTCCATCTGTGCTGCTGGTAGGACGTAAGGGAATCTGATCCATGACAGTAGAGTGCTGAATATGTACGTTTGCGTGTGTATAAAATATATATACAGTACAGACCAAAAGTTTGGACACACCTTCTGATTCAAAGAGTTTTCTTTATTTTCATGACTATGAAAATTGTAGATTCACACTGAAGGCATCAAAACTATGAATTAGCACATGTGGAATTATATACATAACAAAATAGTGTGAAACAACAGAAAATATGTCATATTCTAGGTTCTTCAAAGTAGCCACCTTTTGCTTTGATTACTACTTTGCACACTCTTGGCATTCTCTTGATGAGCTTCAAAAGGTAGTCACCTGAAATGGTCTTCCAACAGTCTTGAAGGAGTTCCCAGAGATGCTTAGCACTTGTTGGCCCGTTTGCCTTCACTCTGTGGTCCAGCTCACCCCAAACCATCTCGATTGGGTTCAGGGCCGGTGACTGTGGAGGCCAAGTCATCTGGCGCAGCACCCCATCACTCTCCTTCATGGTCAAATAGCCCTTACACAGCCTGGAGGTGTGTTTGGGGTCATTGTCCTGTTGAAAAATAAATGATGGTCCAAGTAAATGCAAACCGGATGGAATAGCATGCCGCTGTAAGATGCTGTGGTAGCCATGCTGGTTCAGTATGCCTTCAATTTTGAATACATCCCCAACAGTGTCACCAGCAAAGCACCCCCACACCATCACACCTCCTCCTCCATGCTTCACGGTGGGAACCAGGCATGTAGAGTCCATCCGTTCACCTTTTCTGCGTCGCACAAAGACATGGTGGTTGGAACCAAAGATCTCAAATTTGGACTCATCAGACCAAAGCACAGATTTCCACTGGTCTAATGTCTATTCCTTGTGTTCTTTAGCCCAAGCAAGTCTCTTCTGCTTGTTGCCTGTCCTTAGCAGTGGTTTCCTAGCAGATATTCTACCATGAAGGCCTGATTCACACAGTCTCCTCTTAACAGTTGTTCTAGAGATGTGTCTGCTGCTAGAACTCTGTGTGGCATTGACCTGGTCTCTAATCTGAGCTGCTGTTAACCTGCGATTTCTGAGGCTGGTGACTCGGATGAACTTATCCTCCGCAGCAGAGGTGACTCTTGGTCTTCATTTCCTGGGGCGGTCCACATGTGAGCCAGTTTCTTTGTAGCGCTTGATGGTTTTTGTGACTGCACTTGGGGACACTTTCAAAGTTTTCCCAATTTTTCAGACTGACTGACCTTCATTTCTTAAAGTAATGATGGCCACTCGTTTTTCTTTACTTAGCTGCTTTTTCTTGCCATAATGCAAATTCTAACAGTCTATTCAGTAGGACTATCAGCTGTGTATCCACCTGACTTCTCCACAACGCAACTGATGGTCCCAACCACATTTATAAGGCAAGAAATCCCACTTATTAAACCTGACAGGGCACACCTGTGAAGTGAAAACCATTTCAGGTGACTACCTCTTGAAGCTCATCAAGAGAATGCCAAGAGTGTGCAAAGCAGTAATCAAAGTAAAAGGTGGCTACTTTGAAGAACCTAGAATATGACATATTTTCAGTTGTTTCAGACTTTTTGTTATGTATATAATTCCACATGTGTTAATTCATAGTTTTGATGCCTTCAGTGTGAAACTACAATTTTCATAGTCATGAAAATAAAGAAAACTCTTTGAATGAGAAGGTGTGTCCAAACTTTTGGTCTGTACTGTGTATAAATATATATATATATATATATATATATATATATATATACACAAAATATTTTATTCTTTAGTGGATGGTGGGACATTGGAATTAATTCCACTGGTTGGACCAGTGTACCCCAGTCCGACACTGGTGGGACATATGTCAGGCATTTTGTATAGTAGGGCATTTGGCAGGCGTTATTATGCTGGTATATGTGGCCCATGTTTATATAATCGGACATGTTGCAGGCATTTTGTATGGTGAAGTATGTGGCTGATAATGTATTTGGAGTTCCTGTTGCTGTCATTGTACATGTGGATGCGTGGAACTCACTATATGGGTTGTAGGCGTAACTGTGAATATATTTGCACCATGCAGCTGGCTCTGAAAGCACACAGAAAGGAAGGGAACAAAGTTGCCCCTCTTTTATCTGTCTGAGGTAGAATAATGCTTTTTATTATCACTATAGACTACAATAAAATACAATTTACCAGCATCATTGCCTGCCTTCTTGTAAAAGACTGCAGGGGGTGATTATATAGAAGTAGGCTTGCTTGTTCCCAGTTAAACAGACTGTTTAATGGTATAGACAATTTTGCTTCCCAGATTATTGAACGTAAGCTGTCGACGTCAGCTAATAAGAGCTATTTGGCAGATACAGCCTTCTATGAGGTTGTGTGCTGTTAAGGCCCTAAAAGGCTTTCTACTAAAGTAAGAAATACATGATCTGGCAGATTCATAAATAACAGAAGGAACATTACAACTTTATATCTGTGCTTGTGCCTAAGTTAAGCAGTTTGCTCTGACTTTTTTTTGTTTCATTCATAGTACATTGTTATGTACCTTTCGGTAAAATAATTGATCTACCACATGTGTGTATGCGTTGCGTAATTGAATTTACTGTGCATGATTTCAATTCCACTCTGTAATATTTGCTGATCTCTGATCCCTAAAGTTTGATGATACACATTGATGTCCTGAGAATGCATTTATATCAGTTCCTGTTATTCCAAGGGAATAGAAATCTAATTTCCTTATCTCACACATGCACTTCACAATATCTAGTTTCATAGGAAGCCAATTAACCTTAGCATCTGAGAGATCCATTCTCCCATACCTCTTTTTAAATAACTAGGATAGATTGGATCTCCACACAAGGGAGAGAGGAAAGATTTCCTAATAAAATGTTTGAACAGGTTTTCCCTTCCGTTTGTGCCATCCACAGGATGCAGATATAATTGAGCATCCATTTTAGCGTTTCAGGACAAGGGTCCCTGATTGATTCCCTGACCTGTTATTCGTTGCTCTGTTGTGATGCAGGAGGCGCAATGGCGCCTGCGACATTCTGCACATGCCAACTTGGCCTATAGAGAGACCAGGACTGCATTGCTGGATAACTTTGTGGGATAGGGTAAGGTAAGTATTATACAACTAAATGTAGAAAAAATAATATTGAGATCCTCTAGGCATATGTTGCATGTACCATATTTATTTATAAATGTTCCCATAAAAAAAAATACAAATAAAAATAAATAAAAATAGCACAATGAAATATAACAAAATACACATATGTTAGCATATACACTCACCTAAAGAATTATTAGGAACATCATACTAATACGGTGTTGGACCCCCTTTTGCCTTCAGAACTGCCTTCATTCTACGTGGCATTGATTCAACAAGGTGCTGATAGCATTCTTTAGAAATGTTGGCCCATATTGATAGAATAGCATCTTGCAGTTGATGGAGATTTGAGGGATGCACATCCAGGACACGAAGCTCCCGTTCCACCACATCCCAAAGATGCTCTATTGGGTTGAGATCTGGAGACTGTGGGGGCCATTTTAGCACAGCAAACTCCTTGTCATGTTCAAGAAACCTATTTGAAATGATTCGAGCTTTGTGACATGGTGCATTATCCTGCTGGAAGTAGCGATCAGAGGATGGGTACATAGTGGTCATGAAGGGATGGACATGGTCAGAAACAATGCTCAGGTAGCCCGTGGCATTCAAACGATGGCCAATTGGCACTAAGGGGCCTAAAGTGTACCCAGAAAACATCCCCCACACCATTACACCACCACCACCAGCCTGAACAGTGGTAACAAGGCATGATGGATACATGTTCTCATTCTGTTTACACCAAATTCGGACTCTATTATTTGAATGTCTCAACAGAAATCGAGACTCATCAGACCAGGCAACATTTTTCCAGTCTTCAACAGTCCAATTTTGGTGAGCTCGTGCAAATTGTAGCCTCTTTTTCCTATTTGTAGTGGAGATGAGTGCTACCTGATGGGGTCTTCTGCTGTTGTAGCCCATCCGCCTCAAGGTTGTGCGTGTTGTGGCTTCACAAATGCTTTGCTGCATACCTTGGTTGTAACGAGTGGTTATTTCAGTCAACGTTGCTCTTCTATCAGCTTGAATCAGTCGGCCCATTCTCCTCTGACCTCTAGCATCAACAAGGCATTTTCGTCCACAGGACTGCCGCATACTGGATGTTTTTCCCTTTTCACACCATTCTTTGTAAACCCTAGAAATGGTTGTGCATGAAAATCCCAGTAACTGAGCAGATTGTGAAATACTCAGACCGGCCCGTCTGGCACCAACAACCATGCCACGCTCAAAATTGTTTTAATCACCTTTCTTTCCCATTCTGACATTCAGTTTGGAGTTCAGGAGATTGTCTTGACCAGGACCACAACCCTACATGCATTGAAGCAACTGCCATGTGATTGGTTGACTAGATAATCGCATTAATGAGAAATAAAACAGGTGTTCCTAATAATTCTTTAGGTGAGTGTATATTCACAGTCCAGAACAAGCTATGGGCCCAGCAGCTTATTAAAATGATGATGGATCAACAGAAATAAATAAAAAGAACAAAAAATATTGCTAAAGGTCATGTCACAAGCCTACCTGACTGGGCTCCAGTGGCAAGATCTCCAGTGTAACGACACCCAGGGCATAAAAGGGGGTAAAAGCCGTTTAAGAGATATTCCCTTTCCAGATGCAAAGGCAGCTACTAAAGACACCAATCTCCCGAACTGGAAACCATATGAATGCTGCATATAGCCGAATAGGAAAAACCATAGGAAAGGTTTACACTCCTAGCAGTCGAACTGGGACAGCATAAAATCCCCCCAAGAACGAGACCAAGCTCTGTGTTGAGGGTAAAGCAGTGGACAGCCAGAGCTGTGTGTTTATTGTTCTTATATACACATTCTTACACAGTACCACCCACAGGGTTTTGTAAAACAACCAGTAACCCCGTACAATACACTCAGACACTCCCACACAAAATCCTCCCCTCAGCCTATGATACAAATACCTTACACAATGGGTTAATGTAATTATCACAGGCAGGATAATACACAGTTTTACACAATGTCTTCTGTCCTGGAGACAATTGGGAAGTAATCCAATTTATCTCCAAGGGCAGAGGCAAAACTCCATTAGCCACATGGTAGCAAAAGACAATAAAAGACATAAGAATATTTAACTGTGCAGCTATTGCACAAAACATTTAACATATCCCCAGATAGCTCAGGTCTGAGCGCATATTATTAGGTAAATGGCACTCAGACTACACGAATACAGTAGAATCACCATGGAGCCAAAGTCTTTCACATAGTCTTTGCAGGGGAAAATCAAGCGTTTCAACTTGGGGCCATAGTATAAAAGAAGCAGGCGGGCAACCAGGCTTCTCCAATGCAATGTGGCGAGATTGGTCTCGTCACATCTCTCCCCTTTTCCAAACAGACTAACAGGGTATCTGACTTTCTGCCATTAAGTTCCCTTGTTAGTCCAGCAGCCCACCCACAAAACAGAAACAGCAGTACAGCCCACCCACAATAAATGGTTACTACACCTGAGCAAGGGAGAAACCTGTCCATGTCCAGCTGCCTCACTACAGCTGTGTGGGGGACTGGTAGAATGCCTTGGTGGGTTGCTGAGTGGGCAGAGACCAGCGGTAGTTTGCCCTGGTGCCAGCGCTACCACGGAAGAAGCCTGGTCGGAGCCTGATTGTTGGAGGAGGAGACCGACTGTGTCCCCTTTGGATACCCAGCTCTGCTGCTGGAGGGGGAGACCGACTGTCTCTCTTTTGGCTAAACAGCTCTGTTGCTGGGGGACAGGACTGACTGTCCCTACCCCCTGTGCTGTAAGTTCAGAGACCACGGTCCCATCTGCACTGTTGTGGGGCTTACTGTCTCCCCCTGGTACGTTAAGCTGCTGGGGAGAGGGGATAACAATCTCCTCTCCCATACATACTTCCAGCCGCTGGGGAGGGTGACGAACTGTCTCCGCTCCCAATACAGTGTCCTGCTGCTGGGGAAAGGAGACTGGGCTCTCTATTCCCGGCTGACCACTCTGCCGCTGGGGTGGGAGTCCAAAGCTCTCCTGTCCCAATAAAACACTCTGCCACTGGGGGACAGGACCGACTGTCTCTCTCCCCTATAACTCAGCCTGCTGGGGAATGGAGACTGGGCTCCCAATTCCCTGCAGGACCGGTGGAGAGACCCCGGTCCCATCTCCACCGGCCCCCTAGGGTTCTTCCCAGTAAACCTCCACAATATCTTCCAAGCTGAAGGGGTCTGGCTCTGTCACTCTGCTCTCCTGCTGAGCCTTCTCACTGGAGTGAAACAGCTGCTGTTAGCCCTGTTCCAGCTCCATCTCCCAGGTCACCAGGTGGAGCAGGTCCTGCTCAATCTCATGAGTGTCGTCCCAGTCATACTTGTTCTCCCTCCATTCAAAGAGATCACGGAACCGGCTTGTGTAGGGCTCCCAAACTCCAGCTCTGAAAAAGTCTCCCATAACAAGCCAGGACCATAAAACTCCTCTCCCTCTGGCTTGTCATGCTCAGCTGTCCTGGGTAGGTACTGTGCGCCACAAATTTTCTTCACACTTAAAGAGTGTGCCCTGAACTTTCTTATACTAATGGAGCGCCGAGTCATGGACCTCTCAGGTTCTGATCCTGGGACTTGATGCTCTATTTAAACCCCTTCCTGGTCATATACCAGTGCCAGTGATAGTCTTGTTTGGGCTCACTAGCTAGGTTTGAGGTTCTTGGATTCATTTGTGCTTTTGACTTCGGCTTGTCTTTTGACTACTTTCTGTGTCACATGATTTGTACTGTGCATCCTGTCTGGTATTTGATCTTGGCTTGTCTTTTGACTACTCTCTGTCTCTCATTTTTTCACTGTGTTGTCCACATGAATCTGACCTATTTTTGTACGACTATCCCTTTTTGTTGTTTATATCTCTTTGTGTTTGTCTGTGTCTGCACCTTAGTAGCATTGAGACTGTCGACCATTTGCGGTCTTGCTACCTAGGGCTTGAACTGCAAGCAGGTAGGGAAAGTAGGCTGGGTTCCAGGTCAAGTCATACTGTCCATGTCTATTCTTATCTACAAGTGTTACAGGTCATCAGCAAGAGTCTATTCAAGAAAGGTCTTCACTTGTGGTATAAATCTATATAGTCTTTACGAAGATAATTGATTGATACTTTTAAATGTGATCTTAAAAATATACTGTTCACACGTAAAAATGCATTGTTTACAAAATATATACGGTATGTTGTTATCCTTTCAATTCATAGAATAATACCTGTGCTTTACTTCAATATAGAAGGCTCATAAGCTCGTAAGGTAGCAATTTGCTTCAACTGGTTTGCTACTTTGTATGCAATTAATTGCTACCTCACTACACAGATTGCAATGTTAGGGTCAGTTCACATGGGTAATTTCTAAAATACACATATAAAAAATCTGCTCTGAATCCAAGCAGATTTTTATGCCTCAAAATTAGGCATGGTTATTTTTCTGCTTCCCATTAATTACAATTGGAAAATCAGCGCTGATTCTTCCCCAAGATAGGGCATACTGCTTATTTTTTACATGCTGCTTTTTTATACATGTAAAAAGGAAGCAACTTGTCACGGTGGGATGGAGTGTGTGCAGCCCTGAGCTCCACCCACACCTCTGTCCCTGCCTACTTGCACGTTCCACCCTAGGCAACAGGGTACAACTAGACGGCGGTCCCTAAACTGAGTACGTGCAGGGCCTTAAAGGTAATAATACAATACAGGAGAAAACAACAAACAAAGTGACAGGCAGGCACAGGGGGGGTAAAAAATACAACAAGGTAAATACGAGCTGAGGTCAGTAGCCAGGAGGTCACATAAATACAAAAGGAAGACACAAGGTCGAGGTCACAAACAAAGCCGAGGTCAGAAGTCAGGAGGTAACGTCAATACCAAGGAAGACAGTCGAGGTCAGAAAGCAAAACCGAAGTCAAAACACACAAGGTCACAATACAGAATACGCTAGTGAAGGAAGACCAATCACAGATAACCTGTGGCATCAGACTGCCTGTTTAAATAGCCCTGGCTGGTGAGTCATGCAGTACACAGTCCTGCAGGGTATTGCGATGGTGAGGTCACGGTTACTTAGGCAAACGAGGGTTGCTCTGGGTTACTCACAGTTTTCTTAAAAGACCCTGGGCAGGCGTACAGCAGTGATGGAGAGGCTGGCACAGGGGTCCTCTGGGGCACTCTCTGTGTAGAGGGACCAGGCTGGGGGTAGGTGAGGTGCCCTGGGTGTTGCAGGTTTAATGTGCCGGTGGCAAGTTCCCTTTAAGAGTCGTGACGCCAGTGCCGGTAACGGTGGCACACCGATTTATGATAGGAATAATTGAAGAACACGATGTTGTGGTGAACCAAAACTTCCTTTTACTGGAAACAGTCAACTATTTACAGTCTTTTGGCAAAGTTCCATAAGGCAGTAGCAATTATAAGCAGGTTTTATAAATGTCAGGCACAATGTTCTTGCAAGATACTCAGAGGGTTAAAACACTTACAGACCAGGCTGCACTTTTCCAAGGCCCGTATGCCCTAATGCTGGCTTTATCCTTGGTAGAAAACTTTCTCAGGTATATATATCCTTGCTTTCAGTAAATCCTTCTGCCCTTCACCCCTCAGGTTGGCTGGAAACACTTCTGCTCTGCTCTGGTTATGGGAACTTCAGGTTTCTCTCAGGAGGCAACTTCTTCTCCTGGTGGCAACTAGAAGCCTGGGCTGTCTAGCTGCATGTCAGGAGGTGGCCCTCAGCTCCTCTCTGGCAAAAGTGCACACTCTCTTCTGTCTCTACACAGAATCCTGACTACACAGACCCCTCTCCCTGAACAGGACCTGACTATATATATTAGGGGTTCCCTCTACTGTCTAGGAGGAGGAACTACACAGATCTAACAGGCCTGACACACAGATAAACAGGGAAATTACACATAAATACCACAGCAATATACATCAAAATGCAATGTAAAATACAATGCCAC
Organism: Bufo gargarizans; assembly: GCF_014858855.1. Taxonomy (NCBI): domain Eukaryota; kingdom Metazoa; phylum Chordata; class Amphibia; order Anura; family Bufonidae; genus Bufo; species Bufo gargarizans. Next base: position 316,930,157 of record NC_058084.1, read on the forward strand.
TGTTCCACAGGAGTTGGAGAACAACGTGGCCCAATTGACCCTTGTGTAGTGCCCATATTTACCTAGTGGGACACTACAGTCACATGACGTGGCAGCGTCACATGACTCACAATACACAGCCCAACACAGCCAAGCACCGATCATCATTATCGGCGCTCAGCTCTCCTGCTTCTCACCGGCTGCCATGGAGACGAGGACGCAGACTGCGTCCTCGCCCCTCTCCATGCGCAGGGCACCGACGGCGCTGTGAAGGAAGCACGCGTCGCCGGCCCTTCGTTACACAACTGCTGACTTCCATTGAAATGAATGAGAGGCAGTTTACAGCCATATAACACGTCAAAATACGATCAAAAAACTTGTGTGAACTGACCCTTACTATCTCTCAAAAGGAATACAAAGCAGGGTTTAGCTCTATTTAGTGCTGGCCGTGTTCATTCACCATGCTTGCCTTGATACATGTATCCTTTTAAAATATGGTTAGATTGAGACTTACCGCTCCAGACACGACAGAAGCACTCGTGTTAATACTTACGGTCTGATGGGAGCACTTGAATAAGTTGATTTTTTTTCTGTTCTGAGGTCTGAATTGGGGTCTTAAGCTTTTCACTACCAGCAGAGTACATGTATGGTGCTGGAGTGATGGGTAAACAAGGAGCCTGCTTGCATGTGCAGGGGGCGCCATGGCCGGCAGGTCATCGCTGTTTCAAACAGCAGAGACCCACGGCTAATGACTGCAACCGGCAATAATGCTGATCATGATCATTACAGCCTTTAGAGGCTGTGATCAATTGTGATCATGGCATCTAAAAGCTAAAAAAAACTGAAGAGTGTGCTTCTTTCCAGTATCCCCTGCGGCCGGTAATTGATTTCAATACATTGGGTCTCTCTGAAGTGACCCAGAGTATTGGAGCTGCAATTCTTATTTTGGCCAACATCAAAAATGAGCAATTCAGCTATTTTCTTGGTTCTCTATGAAACATGATAATATTGAATATAACAAAATTAGTAAGGCTACTTTCACACTAGCGTTCGTCGGTTCGCTTGTGAGCTCCGTTTGAAGGGGCTCACGAGCGGACCCGAACGCAGCCGTCCAGCCCTGATGCAGTCTGAATGGAGCGGATCCGCTCAGACTGCATCAGTCTGGCGGCGTTCAGCCTCCGCTCCGCTCGCCTCCGCACGGACAGGCGGACAGCTGAACGCTGCTTGCAGCGTTCGGGTGTCCGCCTGGCCGTGCGGAGGCGTGCGGATCCGTTCAGACTTACAATGTAAGTCAATGGGAACGGATCCGCTTGAAGATGTCACCATATGGCTCAATCTTCAAGCGGATCCGTCCCCCATTGACTTTACATTGAAAGTCTGAACGGATCCGCGCAGGCTACTTGCGCACTTGCGAATTTTTTTAAAGTTATTAATGCAGACGGATTCGTACTGAACGGAGCCTCCGTCTGCATTAATATGAGCAGATCCGTTCAGAACGGATCCGCCCGAACGCTAGTGTGAAAGTAGCCTAAGTCTTGTAGCCTAAAACACTGTCTACAAAAACATCAAAAAAAAATGTAAAAATATATATAAATAATGAAAAAATATAAAAAATTACATCACCCCCCTTTCCGTAGAATAAAAAATAAAATAAATAACAAAAAAAATATAAACATCATGGGCCTCACCACATCTATAAACGCCCTTACTATTAACCCCTTCAAGACCCCTTTCCATTCACATAGCTATATGAGGGCTTATTTTTTGCGGGACAAGATGCATTTTTTAATGCCACCATTTAATTTACCATGTTTTGTATTAGAAAAAAGGAAAAAAATTATTGGTGTGGCAAAATTTTTAAAAATACAAAATTCCACCAAGGTTTTTTGGGTTTTGACATCACAGCATTCACTATGCACAAAAAATTACCTGACATTCTTTTTCTGCATCTCAATACGAATGCGGCAATACCAAACTTGAACATTTTCTTTTTGTTTTACTAAATTTTCTTTGCATCGCTATATTCTGACAGCCATAACTTTTTTATATTGCGGTCTACAGAGCTTTATAAAAAAAAATTTGTTTGTAACGAACTGTACTTTTCATGCCATTTTTGTAGTACATACAATGTTTTGATCACCATTATTCAAATGTTTTTTGGGACAAAATAAAAAAAAATGTCAAATTGCGTGTTTTTCTTTTTTTTTTGGGTTACTGCGTTCACCGCACAAAAATTAAAAAAAAAATATTTCAATAGTTCAGACATTTTCGGACACGGCGATACCCAATATGTTTTTTCTTATTGTTTATGTAGATTGATATGTAAAATTTGGAAAGGGTAGTGATTCAAACTTTTAATATAGTGGTGTTTTTTTAAACTTTAACTTTTTTTTTTGCAGCAATTAGCCCCCATAGGGGCCTCATACATGGGATCTTTTGATCCCCTCTCCTATTCACCATAATAGAGATCTATTGAATAGGATTTTTACACACTCCATTCTGCACTATGCCTCGTGCATAGCTCAGTATGGAGAAAGCCATGGCAGGCCTGGATCGCTTCAGCAGCGTCCAGGCTGCCATGGCAACCGATCGGAGACCCGCGATTTCACTGCGGGGGCTACGATTGGAAGGAAGATGGAGGCGCATCACGTCACAGGTGTCGCAATCAGCCTCAGCCGGCACCTGAGGAGTTGAATGGCTTCCTGTTAGTGCAGCCGGATGCCGGCTGTATCATACAGCCAGCAGATCATGCGTATGGAGCGGGCTCACTGCAGAAGCCCGCTCCATACATCCCCTCTCACGCAATTACATACCTGTATGTCATCATGCGTGAAGGGGTTAAAATCTAAAAATATTTTTCCAATACGGTGAAATGCGTAACAGAAAAAAGTGTCAAAATAGCCGACTCACCATTTTTTAATTGCTTCTCTTACCCCAATTTTTTTTTATAAAATGTGATAAAAAAGTCACACACACTCCAAAATGGTATCAATAAAAACTACACACCACCCTGCAACAAAAATGAGCCCCAACACAGCTCAGTAGATATAACTATAAAAAAATTATAGGGGTCAGAATATGGTTATGTAAAAAAATTTGTTTTAATTTATTTTTACATTATTTAGACATAAAAAACCTATACATATGTGGTATCGTTGTAATCGTACTGACCCAGAGAATGAAGAGCACTGGTCAGTTTTGTCACAAAGGGAACTCCGTAGGGACAAAACACGTAAAACGGTGGAGGAATTGTGTTATTTTCTAATTCATTTTTTTTTTCCAACTTCCCACTACATTATATGCCATTTATTAAATATACAATGGTGGCATTAGAAAGTACAACTAGTCCCGCAAAAAAGACAAGCCCTCATATGGATACATGAACTCAAAAATAAAAATGTATGGCTCCAGGAAGATAGGGAAGAAAAATTAAACTGCAAAAACAAAAAAAACTTCCAGTATCCAAAGGGTTAACATTGGGGGTCTGATCTGAGTGTCTGAAAAGGGGTCTTATTAACATGCTGGTCTGATCTGAGTCTTAACACTGGGGGTCTGATCTGAGTGTTTGAATAAGTGGTAATGGCAGTTACTATGTCAGCATTTATAAAAAGGGCTAGATGATTATCTAATAGCAAACGGTATTGGGGGTTATGATGAAGCTAACAATAAATGTTATACAGTTGGTCTACAAAGCGTTGAATTTGATGGACCTGTGTCTTTTTTCAACCTATGTAACTGTAGGTGCTGTGTTGATCTGTTGACCCTGGCACTCTGCTGTATATACCTGCCGATAGTTTATGTATAAACATATGTAAAAATGACCATGAACTTTATAGAAATCGATCCTATATTTTGAGTTTTGTGTCTCTTTAATTTTTCAAAGCTGTTAATCAATATATCTTTATCTTAATATTCTCATACTGCCCTGGGTGTGGTGCCCTATTTACTTTGTAGCCCAGTCATGGATGACAACCTTCATTTCCATTCTGCCATTATCACATGAATCCAAAAAAGAACTACACCCTTAAATAGCACTTTAGTGATATGTTAGTTATCATACTAATCATTGTTGTAATGTTTCAGCCCAATTTCACTGTTTCAAACACCAGCAAGATTTCACAAATATATCCATGTCATATAGCAAAAGAAAAAGTTATTGTACATTGATATCAGTAGTTGAAATCTGTCATTAGAAAGTGATAACACAAGATTTCATTTCCTTTCATAAAAATAAATGTTTTTTTAGAAAATCTGTGCAAAAATGACATTCATCATATATCAGTTATATACAATATGTATACTTCTTGACCAATGGCGTAGTACTATGGCTCGCTGATCGGGTGGGTGCAGGAGCCGGACCCCTGCTGTATGCGACGGCATCGGTGAAAACACCAATGCTGGCGCATTGACCCTCCTTATGCTGCGGCATGTGGGGGGAGGGGGGGGGAGGGAGCTGCCTTCCATGTAATACACTTACAGCCAATGCATTACAATACAGAAGTATTGTAATGCATTGTACAGGGGATCTGACCCCCAAAAGTTGTGCAAAAACAAAAACTACAAAAAAAGTTAAAATAACGTTTTGCATAATAAAAAAATGTAAGTTTCAAGTAAAAAAAGGCGTTCTTTTCCCATAATTAAGTAATTTAAAAAATTGCAAAAAAAAGAAAAAAAAAGTATACATATCGCGGTATTGCCGCGACCGTATCGACCGGCTCTATATAAATGTCATATGATCTACCCCGTCAGCCATTTTTGGTCACTTCACAAAAAGTGTAATATCAAGCGATCAAAAAGGCATATTTAGCCCAAAAAGGTACCAATCAAACCGTCATCTCATCCTGCAAAAAATAAGATCCTAGCTAAGACAATCGCCCAAAAAATAAAACAAATATGGCTCTTGGAAAATGGCAACACAAAAACAAAATTTCATTTTGTTCAAAAATGCAGTTACTGTGTAAAACTTAACAAAAATAAAAATGATAGACATATTAGGTATTGTTATGTCCGTAACAACCTACTCTATAAAAATATCACATTATATGCCCCCTCAGGTGAATATTTAAAACCTTTTTTTTATTAAACTATGCCAAAACAGCCTTTTTTTTTCACCTTGCCTTGCAAAAAGTGTTACCAAGTGATCAAAAAGTCTTATGTCACCTGGGGGGCTAAAGCAACATTTTATTGGAAGAAATGAAACTTTTCATTTTCACAGCCAAGTGTTTCCAAATTCTGTAAAACGCTTAGGGGGTCAAAGTGCTCAGTACCCCCCTTAATATATTATTTAATGGGTGTAGTTTACAAAATGGGGTCACTTTTTGAGGGTTTCCACTGTTGGGGTACGTCAGGGTCTCTTCAAATACAAAATGGTGCCCAAAAACTATTTTAGCAAAATCTGCCTCCAAAATCCATATGGCGCTCCTTTCCTTCTGACCACTGCCACGTGCCCATAGAGCAGTTTACCACCACATATGGGGTATTTCTGTAAACTGCAGAATCAGAGTAATGCATATTGAGGTTTAGTTTGCTGTTGACCCTTGCTGTGTTGCTAGAAAAAATTTATTAACATAAAAAAATCTGCATTAAAAATTTAAATTTAAATTTAGCCTCCATTTTCCTTTCATTCTTGTGGAACACCTAAAGGGTTAACAAAGTTTGTAACATCGGTTTTGAATAATTTGAGGGGTGTCGTTTCTAAAATGGGATCATTTTTCGGTGGTTTCCATTATGTAAGCCCCTCAAAATCACTTTATAACTTAATTGGTGCTAAAAAAAATGGTTTTGGAAATTTTGTTGAAAATGTGAAAAATGGCTTCTAAACTTCTAAGTCTTTTAATGTTCTAATAAAATGACATTTACAAAATGATGCCAACATAAAGCAGAAATATGGGGAATGATTACTGATAACTATTTTATGAGGCATCACTATCTGTCTTAAAATTTGAGAAATTAAAATTTTTTAGAAAATTTAGAATTTTTCCGAATTTTTTGTAAATTTGGGATTTTTTTTATAAAGAAAGGAAAAATATATTGACTCAAATTTAGCACTGTCGTGAAGTACAATGTGTCATGAAAAAACTGTCTCAGAATGTTTCCAAAGTTATTACCACATTATTACAACGTAAAGTGTCGGATTTGCAAAAAATTAACTGGGCAGGAAGGTGACAACTGAAGGTAGAAAGGGATAATAGCATTTTTTCAAGTGGCAATCACCGTGATGTTTATTTTTTTGTTCATGTATTTTTATTTTGGAGAAAGTATTTGTAAACATTTTTTTATACTTTTTATATTTTATATAGGTAAATAGAACAAGCAATCATCAAATTGATTCTCTCATAGACTCCATGCATTAGCATTGAAGCCTATTAGAAATAGGACTCGAACGTATTTTTATTCCGTATCCGATCCACATTTTGCGCGGGTCGGATGTGGACCCATACACTTCAATGGGGCCGCATAAAAAGCACACTAGCTCTCAATAGGAACTAATGTGCAGCAGCCTGGAGTACAGGCTGCGACATACACCCTACGGCTCCCCCTATCTTCCATGGAAGGAGCCAGTACACACCCGGAAGCGTGTGCTTCCAGATACCGTGGTCATATTTGAGGGTTTAAATGTCCGCAATCTGCATTGCACCCGATTGCTATGGCACACACTCTGTTCCGGTGCAGGCGCCATCTTTAAAGACCTAACATGTGACATAACAGTATGTCACCAGATAATGGTCAGCCGGCACTCTGTCCAGGAAGCGTGGTGCACGTGTCCGAGATCATGCCATATCTGTTTGAGAAAGGCTTGTATTGTGAGCCGTAACGCGCGTCACAGAAATTGTATCTTATATGCGACGAATAAAAGATTTAATTTGCAGAAGACCAAGTGAGTGCCGGTCTCTTCCTCTGTAACAGTATGTCACGTCGGGAAACAGTTAAAAGGTACCCGCTGCGTACGGCGCAAGCTAAGAGCATGAGCCCGGGCATACTTCCTCTTAACGTTTATGAAGTACAGGTACATCATATAGCATTAAGGGGTTAAAAAGGCCATGGTTTTTAAGTAAAATTTATTGTAATGTACCATACACTATACATGCTAATTTAGTCCCTGATAACAGGAATGGCAGCCACCAAAACAGTTACTAGTTTACACCCAGCATATCTATGGACCCTCTCTGTATAGCAGTGATTCTGACCCTCTCTGTATAGCAGTGATTCTTACCCTCTCTGTATAGAAGTGATTCTGACCCTCTCTGTACAGCAGTGATTCTAATCCTCTCTGTATAGCAGTGATTCTGACCCTCTCTGTATAGCAGTGATTCTAATCCTCTCTATATAGAAGTGATTCTGACCCTCTCTGTATAGCAGTGATTCTGACCCTCTCTGTATAGCAGTGATACTGACCCTCTCTGTATAGCAGTGATTCTGACCCTCTCTGTATAGAAGTGATTCTGACCCTCTCTGTATAGCAGTGATTCTGACCCTCTCTGTATAGCAGTGATACTGACCCTCTCTGTATAGCAGTGATTCTTACCCTCTCTGTATAGAAGTGATTCTGACCCTCTCTTTACAGCAGTGATTCTAATCCTCTCTGTATAGCAGTGATTCTGACCCTCTCTGTATAGCAGTGATTCTAATCCTCTCTGTATAGAAGTGATTCTGACCCTCTCTGTATAGCAGTGATTCTGACCCTCTCTGTATAGCAGTGATTCTGACCCTCTCTGTATAGCAGTGATTCTGACCCTCTCTGTATAGCAGTGATTCTGACCCTCTCTGTATAGCAGTGATTCTGACCCTCTCTGTATAGCAGTGATACTGACCCTCTCTGTATAGCAGTGATTCTAATCCTCTCTGTATAGCAGTGATTCTGACCCTCTCTGTATAGCAGTGATTCTGACCCTCTCTGTATAGCAGTGATTCTGACCCTCTCTGTATAGCAGTGATTCTGACCCTCTCTGTATAGCAGTGATTCTAATCCTCTCTGTATAGCAGTGATTCTGACCCTCTCTGTATAGCAGTGATTCTAATCCTCTCTGTATAGCAGTGATTCTGACCCTCTCTGTACAGCAGTGATTCTGACCCTCTCTGTATAGCAGTGATTCTGACCCTCTCTGTATAGCAGTGATTCTAATCCTCTCTATATAGCAGTGATTCTGACCCTCTCTGTATAGCAGTGATTCTGACCCTCTCTGTATAGCAGTGATTCTGACCCTCTCAGTATAGCAGTGATTCTGACCCTCTCTGTATAGCAGTGATTCTGACCCTCTCTGTATAGCAGTAATTCTGACCCTCTCTGTACAGCAGTGATTCTGACCCTCTCTGTATAGCAGTGATTCTGACCCTCTCTGTATAGCAGTGATTCTAATCCTCTCTGTATAGCAGTGATTCTAATCCTCTCTGTATAGCAGTGATTCTAATCCTCTCTGTATAGCAGTGATTCTGACCCTTTCTGTACAGCAGTGATTCTGATCCTCTCTGTATAGCAGTGATTCTGATCCTCTCTGTATAGCAGTGATTCTGACCCTCTCTGTATAGCAGTGATTCTGACCCTCTCTGTATAGCAGTGATTCTGACCCTCTCAGTATAGCAGTGATTCTGACCCTCTCTGTATAGCAGTGATTCTGACCCTCTCTGTATAGCAGTGATTCTGACCCTCTCTGTACAGCAGTGATTCTGACCCTCTCTGTATAGCAGTGATTCTGACCCTCTCTGTATAGCAGTGATTCTAATCCTCTCTGTATAGCAGTGATTCTAATCCTCTCTGTATAGCAGTGATTCTGACCCTCTCTGTATAGCAGTGATTCTGACCCTCTCTATATAGCAGTGATTCTAATCCTCTCTGCATAGCAGTGATTCTAATCCTCTCTGTTTAGCAGTGATTCTGACCCTCTCTGTATAGCAGTGATTCTAATCCTCTCTGTATAGCAGTGATTCTAATCCTCTCTGTATAGCAGTGATTTTAATCCTCTCTGTATAGCAGTGATTCTGACCCTCTCTGTATAGAAGTGATTCTGACCCTCTCTGTATAGCAGTGATTCTGACCCTCTCTGTATAGCAGTGATTCTAATCCTCTCTGCATAGCAGTGATTCTAATCCTCTCTGTATAGCAGTGATTCTGACCCTCTCTGTATAGCAGTGATTCTAATCCTCTCTGTATAGCAGTGATTCTAATCCTCTCTGTATAGCAGTGATTCTAATCCTCTCTGTATAGCAGTGATTCTGACCCTCTCTGTATAGAAGTGATTCTGACCCTCTCTGTATAGCAGTGATTCTGACCCTCTCTGTATAGCAGTGATTCTAATCCTCTCTGCATAGCAGTGATTCTAATCCTCTCTGTATAGCAGTGATTCTGACCCTCTCTGTATAGCAGTGATTCTAATCCTCTCTGTATAGCAGTGATTCTAATCCTCTCTGTATAGCAGTGATTCTAATCCTCTCTGTATAGCAGTGACTCTGACCCTCTCTGTATAGAAGTGATTCTGACCCTCTCTGTATAGCAGTGATTCTGACCCTCTCTGTATAGCAGTGATTCTAATCCTCTCTGTATAGCAGTGATTCTGACCTTCTCTCTATAGCAGTGATTCTAATCCTCTCTGTATAGCAGTGATTCTAATCCTCTCTGTATAGCAGTGATTCTGACCCTCTCTGTATAGCAGTGATTCTGACCCTCTCTGTATAGAAGTGATTCTGACCCTCTCTCATCATTACAACTGCCTGAACCAGGCTAGAAGAGGCCTGTGTCCTGCACCGCATCGCAGACTGTGGCATGGAGGTGCACATTTACATTCATATCTTCCTTTGGCACCTTGGGCAGTGTGTAGCTGTGCCGCTTTTGGGGGCGGGGTCATTATTATTGTAACTGAGGGGCACTATGGGACATTAATACTATAGGCAGTTTTTTGTTTGCTTTTATGTTTTTTTTAATGGGTGGTGAGCATCATTACAACTGGGGAGCACCTTAGGGGCATTAGTAGTACTAGGGGCACTATTTACTCCTGAGCCACATTGTGTGGCTTTAATACTACTGGAGGAATTATAGTTGGCTTAATAACTGCCAAAGGGTACTATGCTGGGTTTTATTACTACTGGGTGCACTTTACTGAGCTTTGTTTCTATAGGACCTTAACATGTATAGCTTGGAAGAAAGACGAGACAGAGGGGATATGATAGAAACGTTTAAATACATAAAGGGAATTAACAAGGTAAAAGAGAAGAGAATATTTAAAAGAAGAAAAACTGCTACAAGAGGAGATAGTTTTAAATTAGAGGGGCAAAGGTTTAAAAGTAATATCAGGACTTATTACTTTACTGAGAGAGTAGTGGATGCATGGAATAGCCTTCCTGCAGAAGTGGCAGCTGCAAATACAGTGAAGGAGTTTAAGCATGCACGGGATAGGAATGAGGCCATCCTACATATAAGATAGGGCCAAGAACTATTCATAGTATTCAGTATATTGGGCAGACTAGATGGGCCAAATGGTTCTTATCTGCCAACACATTCTATGTTTCTTATGTTTATTACTAATGGGGCAGCAGTACTACTGGGGGCACTAAAGTCAGACATTTTCACTAATGGGGGCATTATGGTGGGTTCTACTACTACTGGGGCGTGATAGGGGAATTATTACTACTGCAAGGCATTATGGTGGGCTTTATTGCTACTGGGGGACTATGGGAAACTGCAGTATAGTATCGGGGAGCAGTGTGGGCACAGTATTGAGGGGGCCCATGGGGTGTTGAGAAGGTAGGGAGGAAAATGGAAAAGTAGGAATCTAAGATGTCTGTGTGACAAACTCTGCAGAGATGAGACTTTAGCGGAATGGCGTTATCATGATGGTCTGGTCTGAATGGAGAACATGAGGAAAGAGAACATCTATATCAGAGGAGACATCGCTGGGTGTGAGATGTAGTGCTGTATTCTCCTGTGTATTTAGTAGCACAGAAGGTAATTTAAATAGTAATAATCATCTATCATGGGTCCTAATGTGGTGGCTGTCGTTTTGACAGGAAGATTAGTGCAACATGCTGTGCTATTCTTCCTGTCAAATCTGAAGGAACTGCTGACAGAGGCTTAGAGCAGAGCCTATGACAGTTATTTTGTTAAAGGGGTTGTCCGGGATTGAGAACGTTGTTACATTAGTACAAGACAGACATACATATAACATACATCCATGTCCTACCTTTTCCACGTTTCTCAAGCCCCGTTTTCCTTTAGGAAATTTATCGCCGGAAGTGAACTTTTCGGTGAACTTCCGGGAGCTTGAGGAGCCCGGTGACGTCACCAGCACTGATGGGCGGGCTTTAGCACTGCTCTAGCCAGTAAAATGGTAGAAGCCTCCGCCGGGCAGTGTGTTATTGTAAACAAAAGAGCCTTTGCCCTGCGCGATTTAGCGCAATGCAAAAGAGAGCATCAGAGCATGAACTGCTCCGATGCACAAGTCAGGGGGGCTGCCTGGGTGAAAATAGAGGTTTGTCTGGGTTCAGCTCTGAACTCGGACAACCCCTTTATCATTTATCTCTGTTCGCTTCGTTGAGGATACACAATCTTACCTTCTTGTCACGACGTGAAAAGGTTGAGAACCACTGCTGTATATAAATACATTGTTAGACACATATTTTCGAGGAATAATAAGCCAAGTTCTTAGACCCAGATTATCAGCATTCATCTCTCAAGATCTTTACAGAATAAAGATCAGACTTGGAACTAAGAGTAGACCTGGAAAAAACACTAAAAAGTCGCCCCATGTTGTAGGTGGGTCCAAAACAAGTTGTTTGGTCCAGAAATACCACAGTGCATCACAATATACTTCCCCAGTAGAACCAAATGCCTCCCCAGAAGCTGCTCCATTGTGGTGGCCAGTGCCAACTGCCAATTATTGTCCTCCTCCTCCAGTTGTCTCTAATTAGAATATGGAGGAGGGTGAAATGTGGGCCAAAGCACTGAGCCAGTCCTACCCTCAGCATGATGCCTGGTCTTTTAGTGTTAACAAATAGTATTGAGCGAATCAAGCTTCAGATCCAAGATCCGAAGTCAATTCACTCAAAACTTTATTTTAATGCTGTCTCTGTACACACTCCGGCGAGGTGAAATTCGCTATCACCGAAGTCTCGCAAAACTTCAGTGAATAACTTCAGCATTCGTTTTTTAAACTTGAAAAACATTTTAAAACAGGAATCCGAAGTCGGATCCGGTACCAACTGAAACCTCAGTACCAAAGCCGACTTCAGATCCAAGTTTTAAAATGTTTTTTAAGTTCTGAAATCGAAGTCCGAAGTTATTCTTAGTTAGTCTTGCAGAACTTTAGTGATAACGAATTTCCCTCGCCTGAGCCCATACATTTTAATGCTGTAAAGAAAACGAATCTCAGTACAGCAAGAAGTTTTGGGCGAATCGACTTCGGATTTATGATCCAAAGCTTGATTCGCTCAACACTACTAACAATCATCCGGGAGAATGCAGCAATACATACCACTTACACAGGGTCGTAGCTATAGAGGGTGCAGAGGTAGCAGTCGCTACCGGGCCCAGGAGCCTGAGGGGCCCAAAGACCCTTGTGCCACATAAGACACTGGTATTATATAAAATGTATGCTGTTTAAGAATTTGGCATGAGGGGGTGCCCTTTCAATGTTTGCCTCAGGCAGCAGAAAAGCTATGTGCTCCCCTGCCCCTTTCCAACAAGCACTGAGGGAAGGGGGGCCCAAGCTGAACTCTTGCACTAGGGCCCATGAGCTTTTAGCTAGCCCCTGCTCTTACATCTAGTCATGTTTCCTCTGATGTAGAAGTTCTCTTTCCTCATCTTTTTCTTTTTGGCCTACACTGCCATGACAAATTTTTTCAGCTACATCTCTGCACAGTTTGCCAAATAGACATCTTAGGTTTCTTACTTTTTCATCAGTCTTTACACTAATTTCCAATTCTGCTGCCACACCAGCATTAATAATGCTCCCTTACAATGCCTTCAGCAGTAATGCACTTTTTAGTGCCTCTGGTAATAATCCCTAAAATGGCAACAGTAATAATAATGCCCAGCAATCACAATGTTCCCTATAGTGCCTTAAGAAATGCCCATATAGTGCCTCCAGTAAAAAAATGCAACACTAATGCTCCCTATAAGGCCACAGTATTAGGTCTCCTGCACACGAACGTGTGCGCCCCGTGGCCGTACTGCGGCAAAATGTGGGCTACAATGCACGAACACGGACCTTGAGGCAGCCGCAGCGGATCGCGGACCCATTCAATTTAATGCACATGTTCTATCTTTTTGTGGAACAGAAGTACGGGATGAAACCCCTCGGAAGCACTCCGTAGTGCTTCCGTAGGGTTCCATTCCGTGCTTTCGTTCCGCATCTCTGGATCCATTCAAATGCCCACGGAATGCGATCCGCAATACGGCAACGGGACACCTACGGCCGTGCGCAGGAGGCCTTAGAAATGCCCTCTGTAATGTTCCCTATCCTCTGTAAATCTAATACTCACCTGAGTTCTGTTCCATGCCGCCATCTGTTCTGCAGACCACATGCCTCTTTCAGCCTGAAATTCCTGCATCATGGCATAAGTGGTCCTGGTGATGTCATCGCTTCGGGGCCGCCTGCGCTAGGCAATGTCAAACCAGAGGTTAACAGCAAGGGAGGAGAAGGAGCAGGAAAGGTAAGTAAGCTTTCCTTTAGGGCTGTTTCAGACAAGCGCGTCCAGTGCAGAAATCACACTCCGTGTGTGAGCATGATTCTCCGTTATGGACACTGCTCTATTTACAGGAGTGGATGGCATTATACTGATTTATAATGCTGTGTGTCTCTGCATGACATATATCTCTTTAATAATACTGACACTATTATGTCAGTATAAAGCTGAATGCACACGGTCGTGAAAGGTCCGTGGTAAGGCTACTTTCACACTAGCGTTCGATCGGATCCGTTCTGAACGGATCCGATCGTAATAATGCAGACGGAGGCTCCGTTCAGAACGGATCCGTCTGCATTAAAATGGCAAAAAAAAAGCTAAGTGTGAAAATAGCCTCGGACGGATCCGTCCAGACTTTCAATGTAAAGTCAATGGGGGACGGATCCGCTTGAAGATTGAGCCATATTGTGGCATCTTCAAACGGATCCGTCCCCATTGACTTACATTGTAAGTCTGGACGGATCTGCACGGATCCGCACGCCTCCGCACGGCCAGGCGGACACCCGAACGCTGCAAGCAGCGTTCAGCTGTCCGCCTGTCCGTGCGGAGGCGAGCGGAGCGGAGGCTGAACGCCGCCAGACTGATGCAGTCTGAGCGGATCCGCTCCATTCAGACTGTATCAGGGCTGGACGGCTGCGTTCGGGTCCGCTCGTGAGCTCCTTCAAACGGAGCTCACGAGCGGACCAGCGAACGCTAGTGTGAAAGGAGCCTAACACGGCCTGGATTCCTGTTGAGAGCAGGAGCACACGGCGTCATTGGTTGCTATGACGCCGTGCGCTTCATGCCGCTGCTGCACTACAGTAATACACTTGTATGATCTATATGAGTGTATTACTGTAGTGCAGCGGCGGCATGAAGCGCACAGCGTCATAGCAACCAATGACGCCGTGCGCTCCTGCTCTTAGCAGGAATCCAGGCCGTGTAACCGTGGACCGTTCACGGGCGTGAAGCCTTGTGCATTCGGCTTAAGGCCTCATGCACATGAACGTTGTTTTTCCAAAAAATGCGTCTCGGATGGGGACCCATTTACTTCAATGGGGTCGCAAAAGATGTGGACAGCTAAACGCATCCGTAACTCCGTTCTGTGGCCACATGTCCTATTCTTGTCCATATCATGGACAAGGATAGGACTGGTCTATTGAGGGCCAGACCTTCCGTTTTGTGAGGGGGTGCCAAAACCCTCACATTCTTTCACAACCCATTTAACAATTATCACCAAGTAAACAATTCGGTTCCAATTAGTGAATACATACCGTACTTCCAAACTTGGAAGGTCAAGAGGGACAATTTGAACTATATTATAATTACACAATAGCACAAAAATTATCTGAATATAGAAACTTCTAAAAATCTAATAATAAAATAATATACATGGCGGGCTATAATATACAGAGAGGAACCAGAAAAGCATTTTCTAGATCAATATTGTAAATGTAATAATGCAAATCTATACTTCAGATCAAAAAGTCGGACATTAATTAGGGACAAAGGGACTTGGGTCCAAAAGAGGGACACTGGAGCAAGGTCAGTAGTTTCTGTTTTTGTTTATTTTGTTTATTATTAACACAGACGGGGGACACAGAGGGCTTTACTATTATGAAGGGGCACAATAGGCATTTCTACTATGGAAGGGGCACAGAGGGCATTACTACTGTGAAGGGGCACAATAGGCATTTCTACTATGGAGTGGGCACAGAGGGCTTTACTATTGTGAAGGGGCACAATAGGCACTTCTACTATGGAGGGGGCACAGGGGGCTTTACTATTATGAAGGGGCACAATAGGCATTTCTACTATGGAAGGGGCACAGAGGGCATTACTACTGTGAAGGGGCACAATAGGCATTTCTACTATGGAAGGGGCACAGAGGGCATTACTACTGTGAAGGGGCACAATAGGCATTTCTACTATGGAGTGGGCACAGAGGGCTTTACTATTGTGAAGGGGCACAATAGGCACTTCTACTATGGAGGGGGCACAGGGGGCTTTACTATTATGAAGGGGCACAATAGGCATTTCTACTATGGAAGGGGCACAGAGGGCATTACTACTGTGAAGGGGCACAATAGGCATTTCTACTATGGAGTGGGCACAGAGGGCTTTACTATTGTGAAGGGGCACAATAGGCACTTCTACTATGGAGGGGGCACAGGGGGCTTTACTATTATGAAGGGGCACAATAGGCATTTCTAATATGGAATGGGCACAGAGGGCATTACTACTGTGAAGGGACACAATAGGCATTTCTACTATGGAGGGGACACAGAGGACTTTACTACTGTGAAGGGGCACAATAGGCATTTCTACTATGGAAGGGGCACAGGGGGCTTTACTACTGTGAAGGGACACAATAGGCATTTCTACTATGGAGGGGGCACATAGGGCTTTACTACTGTGAAGGGGCACAGTAGGCATTTCTACTATGGAAGGGGCACAGGGGGCTTTACTGCTGTGAAGGGACACAATAGGCATTTCTACTATGGAGGGGGCACAGAGGGCTTTACTACTGTGAAGGGGCACAATAGGCATTTCTACTATGGAAGGGGCACAATAGGCATTTCTACTATGGAGTGGGCATGAGGGCTTTACTACTGTGAAGGGGCACAATAGGCATTTCTACTATGGAGG
The DNA here is from genome assembly GCF_014858855.1 of Bufo gargarizans. Lineage (NCBI taxonomy): Eukaryota > Metazoa > Chordata > Amphibia > Anura > Bufonidae > Bufo > Bufo gargarizans. The sequence goes on from NC_058084.1 coordinate 316,946,438, forward strand.
GGGCACAGAGGGCTTTACTACTGTGAAAGGGACACAATAGGCATTTCTACTATGGAGGGGGCACAGAGAGCTTTACTACTGTGAAGGGCACAATAGGCATTTCTACTATGGAGGGGCACAGGGGGCTTTACTACTGTGAAGGGGCACAATAGGCATTTCTACTATGGAAGGGGCACAATAGGCATTTCTACTATGGAGTGGGCACAGAGGGCTTTACTACTGTGAAGGGGCACAATAGGCATTTCTACTATGGAGGGGGCACAGAGGGCTTTACTACTGTGAAGGGGCACAATAGGCATTTCTACTATGGAGGGGGCACAGAGGGCTTTACTACTGTGAAGGGACACAATAGGCATTTCTACTATGGAGGGGGCACAGAGAGCTTTACTACTGTGAAGGGGCACAATAGGCATTTCTACTATGGAAGGGGCACAGGGGGCTTTACTACTGTGAAGGGACACAATAGGCATTTCTACTATGGAGGGGGCACATAGGGCTTTACTACTGTGAAGGGGCACAGTAGGCATTTCTACTATGGAAGGGGCACAGGGGGCTTTACTACTGTGAAGGGACACAATAGGCATTTCTACTATGGAGGAAGCACAGAGGGCTTTACTACTGTGAAGGGGCACAATAAGCATTTCTACTATGGAAGGGGCACAATAGGCATTTCTACCATGGAGTGGGCACGAGGGCTTTACTACTGTGAAGGGGCACAATAGGCATTTCTACTATGGAGGGGGCACAGAGGGCTTTACTACTGTGAAGGGGCACAATAGGCATTTCTACTATGGAGGGGGCACAGAGGGCTTTACTACTGTAAAGGGACACAATAGGCATTTCTACTATGGAGGGGGCACAGAGAGCTTTACTACTGTGAAGGGCACAAGAGGCATTTCTACTATGGAAGGGGCACAGGGGGCTTTACTACTGTGAAGAGACACAATAGGCATTTCTACTATGGAGGGGCACATAGGGCTTTACTATTATGAAGGGGCACAATAGGCATTTCTACTATGGAAGGGGCACAATAGGCATTTCTACTATGGAGTGGGCACAGAGGGCTTTACTACTGTGAAGGGGCACAATAGGCATTTCTACTATGGAGGGGGCACAGAGGGCTTTACTACTGTGAAGGGACACAATAGGCATTTCTACTATGGAGGGGGCACAGAGAGCTTTACTACTGTGAAGGGCACAATAGGCATTTCTACTATGGAAGGGGCACAGGGGGCTTTACTACTGTGAAGAGACACAATAGGCATTTCTACTATGGAGGGGGCACATAGGGCTTTACTATTATGAAGGGGCACAATAGGCATTTCTACTATGGAAGGGGCACAGAGGGCATCACTACAGTGAAGGGACACAATAGGCATTTCTACTATGGAAGGGACACAGGGGGCTTTACTACTGTGAAGGAACACAATAGGCATTTCTACTATGGAGGGGGCACAGAGGGCTTTACTACTGTGAAGGGGCACAATTGGCACTTGTAATATGGAGGGGGCACAGAGGGCTTTACTACTGTGAAGGGGCACAATAGGCATTTCTACTATGGAAGGGGCACAGAGGGCTTTACTACTGTGAAGGGGCACAATAGGCATTTCTACTATGGAGGGGGCACAGAGGGCTTTACTACTGTGGAGGGGGCATTACTGCTGTGAAGGGACACAATAGGCATTTATACTATGGAAGGGGCACAGGGGGCTTTACTACTGTGAAGGGACACAATATGCATTTCTACTATGGAGGGGGCACATAGGGCTTTACTACTGTGAAGGGGCACAGTAGGCATTTCTACTATGGAAGGGGCACAGGGGGCTTTACTACTGTGAAGGGACACAATAGGCATTTCTACTATGGAGGGGGCACAGAGGGCTTTACTGCTGTGAAGGGGCACAATAGGCATTTCTACTATGGAAGGGGCACAATAGGCATTTCTACTATGGAATGGGCACAGAGGGCTTTACTACTGTGCAGGGGCACAATTGGCACTTCTACTATGGAGGGGGCACAGAGGGCTTTACTACTGTGAAGGGGCACAATAGGCATTTCTACTATGGAAGGGGCACAGAGGGCTTTACTACTGTGAAGGGACACAATAGGCATTTCTACTATGGAGGGGGCACAGAGGGCTTTACTACTGTGAAGGGGCACAATAGGCATTTCTACTATCGAAGGGGCACAATAGGCATTTCTACTATGGAGTGGACACAGAGGGCTTTACTACTGTGAAGGGGCACAATAGGCATTTCTACTATGGAGGGGGCACAGAGGGCTTTACTACTGTGAAGGGGCACAATAGGCATTTCTACTATGGAGGGGGCACAGAGGGCTTTACTACTGTGAAGGGACACAATAGGCATTTCTACTATGGAGGGGGCACAGAAAGCTTTACTACTGTGAAGGGGCACAGAAGGCATTTCTACTATGGAAGGGGCACAGGGGGCTTTACTACTGTGAAGGGACACAATATGCATTTCTACTATGGAGGGGACACGTAGGGCTTTACTACTGTGAAAGGGCACAGTAGGCATTTCTACTATGGAGGGGGCACAGAGGGCTTTACTACTGTGAAGGGGCACAATAGCATTTCTACTATGGAAGGGGCACAATAGGCATTTCTACTATGGAGTGGGCACAGAGGGTTTTACTATTGTGAAGGGGCACAATAGGCACTTCTACTATGGAGGGGGCACAGAGGGCTTTACTATTACGAAGGTGCACAATAGGCATTTCTACTATGGAAGGGGCACAGGGGGCTTTACTACTGTGAAGGGACACAATAGGCATTTCTACTATGGAGGGGGCACATAGAGCTGTACTACTGTGAAGGGGCACAGTAGGCATTTCTACTATGGAAGGGGCACAGGGGGCTTTACTACTGTGAAGGGACACAATAGACATTTCTACTATGGAGGGGGCACAGAGGGCTTTACTATTATGAAGGGGCACAATAGGCATTTCTACTATGGAAGGGGCACAGAGGGCATTACTACTGTTAAGGGGCACAATAGGCATTTCTACTATGGAAGGGGCACAGGGGGCTTTACTACTGTGAAGGGGCACAATAGGCATTTCTACTATGGAGGGGGCACAGAGGGCTTTACTACTGTGAAGGGGCACAATAGGCATTTCTACCATGGAAGGGGCACAATAGGCATTTCTATTATGGAGTGGGCACAGAGGGCTTTACTACTGTGAAGGGGCACAATAGGCATTTCTACTATGGAGGGGGCACAATAGGCATTTCTACTATGGAGTGGGCACAGAGGGCTTTACTACTGTGAAGGGGCACAATAGGCACTTCTACTATGGAGGGGGCACAGAGGGCTTTACTATTACGAAGGTGCACAATAGGCATTTCTACTATGGAAGGGGCACAGAGGGCTTTACTACTGTGAAGGGGCACAATAGGAATTTCTACTATGGAAGGGGCACAGAGGGCTTTACTACTGTAAAGGGACACAATAGGCATTTCTACTATGGAGGGGGCACAGAGGGCTTTACTACTGTGAAGGGGCACAATAGGCATTTCTACTATGGAAGGGGCACAGAGGGCTTTACTACTGTGAAGGGGCACAATAGGCATTTCCACTATGGAAGGGGCACAATAGGCATTTCTACTATGGAGGGGGCACAGAGGGCTTTACTACTGTGAAGGGGCACAATAGGAATTTCTACTATGGAAGGGGCACAGAGGGCTTTACTACTGTAAAGGGACACAATAGGCATTTCTACTATGGAGGGGGCACAGAGGGCTTTACTACTGTGAAGGGGCACAATAGGCATTTCCACTATGGAAGGGGCACAATAGGCATTTCTACTATGGAGGGGGCACAGAGGGCTTTACTACTGTGAAGGGGCACAATAGGCATTTCCAGTATGGAAGGGGAACAATGGGCATTACTACTATGAAGGGGGCACAGAGGGCATTACTACTGTGAAGGGGGCACAGAGAGCATTACTCCTGTGAAGGGGTAGGCATAACTGTTATGGGACACAGAGTGGGCATTATTACTGTTATGGGGCACAAAGTGGACATTACAACTGTTAAGGGGGCACAGATAGGACATAACTACTGTGAGGGGGCACATTGAAGGCATAACTACTGTGAAAAGGGCACAATGAAGGGATAAGTATTTTAAGGGGGCATAATGTGAGCATAACTACTGTGAAAGTTATACAGTGAGTGCATAAATACTGAGAGGGGGTACATTGTGGGCATAACTACCGTGAGGGGGCACAAAACTACAGTGAAGGCTGTACAATGAGGGCAATGCTACTGTGAGGGGGTACAATGATTTTTAAGCATTGGGGAAGGTGGGGTGTGCCAGTGAAAGGACCTGGTGCCAAACACCCTAGGCATGCCACTGGCTATACCCTCAGTGTAGGTGCTGGTTTTTGATGCATTTTTTGAGCCAAAGCCAGGAGTGGATACAGCAGGAAGGAGAAGTCCTTCTCTTAAGTTTGCACTCACACTTGGATTTGGCTATAAAAAAAAGGAAATACTGTCTGGAAAAACGGCATGTGTGATCGAAGGCTTAAAACAAGACGCCAGAGAAAGTAGAGCAGCGCTGCCAGTGCCTGGGAGGCGCCATCTGTGAGGGGAGGAGGACGCTTCCTGCCTGTTGCTGAGAGGAAGTTTCTCAGTACATGCTGCTGTGCACGGACACTACAGCCCGGGGTGGAGGAGCAGTGATGCCAGTGAGGCTGGGGGCGCGGGGCTAGAGCTCACCCACGGGACATGGCGGCTCTCTGCCCCCTTCGCGCACAGTGATACACATGCCCCACACGGAGATGCCGAGCCTGCGCCCGCTGGTCGCGCTGCCCGCCGAGGAGAACATTGCTGCGTGTGAGCCGAGCACTTAGCGCCTCCGGACTGGACCGCCACTATGAACGACCATGACTGGGAGGAGGAAGGAGCCGCCACAAGTGCCCTGGCAGCACCGGAGGGCACCGCCGGCCCCTGCCCACCGCAGGCAGGGGCCCCCGGAGAGTTACTGAAGGGGCTGAGCGCCCTGCAGCTGGCGGAGCCCCGGTATAACGACGGGAGGCGGAGGCCCCCTCTGGTGCGCACTCATGTGGACACCAGGTACCCGGAGCCCCTGGCCACAGAGCTGTCTCCCCGCAGGAGGGCACGCTCCCTGCCCTGGAACTCCATCCCGGAGGTAGATGTGGAGGACGAGGGGGACGCCCTCATGTGCTGCTGTAAGCTGAAGAAGAAGGTGCAGTTTGCGGACTCCCTCGGCTTATGCCTGGCCAGTATCAAGCACTTTCTGCCCTCTGAGGAGCCCCTGGTGCCCCAGGCTGTACTGGCCAGGCTGCAGAGTTACCCCCCAACCGTGCCAAAGCCAGAGCTTCATCTGCTGGAGGGCATGTGCTTTTCTGAGTGCCCCATCCCTGAGGACCTGCTGGCAAGGCTGGAGGAGCAGAGGGTCTGTCTGGAGCAGGTGTCCGCCTCCACTTTGGGGGTAAATGGGTACATCTTGGTGAAGGACCCAGGAGACAATGCCCAGGTGAAAGTCCGCTACACCTTTAATAAGTGGTTGTCTTTCCTGGACTGCCCAGCAACTGCTGCCCAGCAATGTACTGGCCCTGGCGCCCAGCGCTTCCACTTTAACCTGTGTTACCCACCCTTTGCCTCTCTCATTCACTTTGCTGTATGCTTTACTACAGGCAACGGGCAAGAGATCTGGGACAACAACCAGGGGGTGAACTACTCAGTCAGCTGCCAGCAGAACCAGCCCCCCGATGTCCAGCCCGCAAGCCCCGAGCCGGAGGAGTTCGAGGGCCTCCGGCTCTGGTAGCACCCAGCTGAAGGGCACCTTTTACACGTATTGGCTGGCAGACGCTTTGTTTCCCTCAATGCAGCACCATATGACCGAGAACTGCCCCCCGCTTCCTGGCAATGTGTGCGGAGCGGTTGTGAAATGGAGCACACAGTACGGTTTTCTAGCAGCAGCACAAGGTTATAAGGGAGACGGAGGATTTTCTCACCTGATGGCGGCCTGTGACAATGACACATTATCTGCCGGGGACAGTAGGGACATTGTTTCCTTGTGTAACATCTCTGCTTAGGACGGGGTTAATTCTACCCTCTCTGACAGTGACTTCCAAAACGTGATGAAATTGCGCACATAATATTCTGTAGATCTGCTAATCGACAATCATGTCATGCAATGGGCAGTCACTAATCAATAAGGCCACTTGGCATATCAAAGGGAAGTTAACCCATTTATTTCCTCTCTAGCGACAATCCTGCTTCTCAGAACGAGGAAAATGAATCTCTGGCCACGAGAGAGTTAGAAAGGCATCTGTCAGCAGTTTCGTACCTATGAAGCTGGCTGACCAGTTGGCAGCTGAAGGCATCTGTGTTACAGAGAAAAATGATATTTTAATATATGCAAATGAGCCTCTAAGAGCAACGGGTTGTTGCCATTACTCCTAGAGACTCTGCTCTCTCTGCGACTTCTGCGTCCTCTCCGCTTTGACAGGGCCCGGTGTCATCACATTTACACTGCCTGGACCTGTCCATAAAAGTGCAGGGGGCACAGCAGTTGCAGAGAAAGCAGAGCTTCTAGGTGTAAAGGATAACCCCCTCTAGTGGCTCATTTGCATATATTAGGCTACTTTCGCATATGCGTTTTGCTTTCCGGTTTGAGACCCGGCAGAGGATCTCAAAACCAGAGCAAATCGCTTCAGTTCAATTTAATACATTCAGATGCGGTTGTATTAAATCGAAACTGAGCAAACTGGATCAATGGGTCCTGGATCCGTTTTTATATCCGAAAAAAAAAAACGTATCCGGCACCATTGACTTACATTATCGTTGGTGCCAGATCCAGTTTGTTCAGTTTCGCAGACCAGACACAAAACCGCAGCTGATGCGTCCTGCTCTGGTTTGTTCTATTTTGTCCCCATTGATAACGATCGGCGACAAAATGAAAGCCTTTTGCCCCAAGTTTTGAGATCCTCTACCCGATATCAAAAGCGGAATGTGAGGCCTTAAAGCATAATATTTTTCAGCAATGCGGGCACATATCAACATGGGACCTACAGAGATACCGTCAGCTGCCAAGCGCACATTTAACAGGCACAAAACTGCTGACAGATGCCCTTTAAAACTTTATTCTGCAGTGTGGGAAGGACAGCCAATATCGCCACCGGTACTGCCCCTACAGGGGGATCGCCCAGCTTTCCTAGACTCCGGAAAAGGGGCAGAACTATGGGGCGATAACTGTATGGGCAGAATTGCCTTTCTGGGCTAGGAAAAGCTGGCTGACATGGGAAGGGTCCTGGCGGCCATATTTGCTGTCCCCTGGAAGGGACGTATGGAGGATCAAGCACTTTGCTCTTTAACCATGGCTTCCAATGAGATATAAAATAACAGCTCCTCACAACCTGCAAAAGTTGTAGGCTGTTATGGCACGCTGGGACTTGTAGTGTCCCAGAGGTTGCGGAGCAGGGATAAACGTATATTTCGACTGTAGAGGAGAGGCTTGCACAGTGGAGTCATTGTATGCACTTTACAGGGTTTCTATGCACTTTTTACATGATTAAAGTCCTGCTTCTCCTGCGCTGTCGTACACTTCAGTGTCTGTGCTTTCCCATCGGTGCTGGTAGCAGTGTAACTATTTACAGGCTGTGGAGCTGCACTCCATAAAGCTGCCAAGTCTTCATTACTAAATCATGACTTGTAGTGCCTCTCCCAGCTCCAAAACAGGAGAGTGCGATCTGCAGCGTTTGCCTTGATTTATGGCTTTTGCTGTGTCAACGGCAGCCGTACTGTTATATAAGAAAAAATGTGCCTTCTGCTGTAAATCCTACATCTTACAAGTCTCCTCGGGGGTCCTGAATACATGCACTCTACATTAAGGGGTTGCCCAGTGTATATTGCTATCTGCAAATGGGCTGGGAACAGAACATCATGGGGCAGTATTAAACTACTGATCATTTTATGTTTCCATGAAGGTCCCCTGACCTGAATATGACGCAGGGAACATAGCCGCTGCTGGAGGATTCCATCTATTAGCGGCCTCCATTCACTTACACTGGGGGTGTACTGCGCATGCGCTAGTTTCCCTGTCAGTCCCCAGTGTAAGGCTATGATAGAAATGCCGATTCTTGTCTGCAAATGCGGACAAGAATAGGACAAGCTCTATCTTTTTTTGCGGCGCCACGGAACTGAACTACGGATGCGGACAGTACGCGGTATGCTGTCCGTATCTTTTGTGACCCCATTGAAATGAATACGGTCGTCTGAATGCACCCTAAAAAAATGGACACCACTGATCAAAGGTCCTGCATGGAAACATGAATTATTCATATTAACCTATTGGACATCAGTGCCGATAGTGTAATAATGCTCATTACGATGTATGTGCTGTTCCCAGCTGGTGTACCTGGCCAACCTATTAACATTTCTCACCATAATTCTTACTAGGGCTCGTTCACACGACTGTATGGCTTTTTCAGTGTTTTGCGGGACATTTTTAACAGATCCATATTTTTATTTTTTTTCAGTAGTGTTTCCGGTTCTGTTCCGTTTTTCCGTATGGCATATACAGTAATTACATAGAAAAGAATTGGGCTGGGCATAACATTTTCAATAGATGGTTCTGCAAAAACGGATACGGAAGACATACGGATACATTCCTTACTGTGGGTGAGACATCCACTGTTCATGAGAAATGGGGTCCCTTGTGTCCGAGGTATCACTGCATTCACTTCTGTAGGACTACCGGAGATTCGGCACCCCCATATATAGTAAATCAAGAGGTAGTCATGCAAGCGTCCTACCACTTCATTCACACTTGGGGATCACTATTATAGGCCTGTCGGACCCTCAGGGATCATTCATTTAGCACCTGTCCTGTGTCCACGAGCTGTCAGGCTGCTCACACAGCAGTGCATTGTATGTATAATGCATAATGTCCGTTATCTCCTCACTGCTCGGTTCCCCGTGCTGTGCCTGAATTCTGCAGCTATTTGGGCTCATCTCATTTTAGACATATCAATGAAGCAGGTAAAGGGGTTGTCTCACTTCAGCAAATAGCATTTATCATGTAGAGAAAGTTGATACACGGCACTTAATAATGTACTGTTATTGTCCATATTGCTTCCTTTGCCGGCTGGATTCATTTTTGCATCACATTATACATTGCTTGTATCCATGGTTACGACCACCCTGCAGTCCATCAGCGGTCGGTGTGCTTACACACTATAGAAAACAGCATCAGCCTACGTGAGCTCCTACTGTCCTGGCCACCAGAGAGGCCAACACTTTTTCCTATAGTGTGTAAGCACAGCCACCGTTGCTGGATTGCAAGGTGGTCGTAACCATGGAAACGAGTAGTGTATACTGTGGTGGAAAAATGAATCAAGCCAGCAAAGGAAGCAATATGGAGAATCACAATACATTAGTAAGTGGCTTGTAATAACTTTCTCTATGTGATAATTACCATTTGCTGAAGTGACAAAACCCCTTTAAATCAGTAAGGATAAACCACAGCGTCTCCTATGCCACATGGGGCTTGGCCTAAGATGTGCCACTGGGTGACAAATTCTGTCACAAAGTGAGTCAACCAATAGCTGGTATAAAGATATACACTTGTTTATAGCCATGCACCAAATTTATCATCCACCGTGATAAAGACTGTGCCTCTTTAGACAGTCTGTGTTTTAGACAGGATTAGTAAATCTGCCTCATGGGCCCATCTCACCCATGTTCTTCAGTCCCAATTTGTATATCTGGTCTTGGCTGTTGACAACCCTTCAGAAGCAACCAGGCACGGACAGGGAACTTAAAGTGGCCCCATGCTGTAGGCGAATCCAAATTGACAACAGCCAAGGCAACACCAGTAAGCAGGGACAACAGGAGTAGGCGGGGCCAGCAATACTGTAGTTAAGCACAAAATACCGCCCCTGCAGAACCAAACACCACAGTGCAGCACAAAACATCACCACCCTTGCTGGAGTATTCAAGTGTATCACTGTTCTGAGTTGAATTCAGGAGGGCCAGGTGAATAAGAATCTGATACTCCTACATTAATCAATATTGAGGTCATCAGCCCACCCAGAAGTTTTCCTGTAAGGTCTATGAACGGTTTGAGAGTGCCTTCTCCAGTATTGGGCAGGATCTAAGAGGAAAAAAGATCAATTCAGCTCATCCCTGTGCAGATTCTATTTCTCGGTCCACACTTATGACACCATGCACGCAGGCAGTGCCGCTTCTGCCACAGGTTCCAGCAACAGATCTTTAACTCTTTACTGGGTCACATTAAAAATAGAAATCCAAGAAAATGCATGGTGAGACCTATTCGTTTCGATCAGACACCTGCTGTCCTTAGTCGTGGCATAACAAACAATACATAATGAGCACCTTTTAAAATTAACTGAGGGGTCGCACCCAGTGAGGTAATAAAGTCAAGGCGCTCCAACAAATTAACCCCTTACTACACCTTATTTGTTAACACTGCTAATGCCATATCTATCTCCTGTTTAAGGGTGATTATATCAATAAAAATATAAAATATCAGAACGTAGGTTTAAGGGGATTGAGAATCTAAACGCAATATCCAAAATAATTCTGTCGTTTGGACCTGTCTGGTCTTCGTTCCTTTTGGGGTTTAAAAAAATCATTCACACCCTTGCACCTTAAAATAGGTAAGATCTCCTGCATGTTGACTTAGGAACTGGTAAGATGCTACAGAAAGATTTATTGAGCTTGGATTGGACATATTAGGGTAAATACACCCGTTCAGGATTTACGTGCGGACAATCCACACTGAAATTCGCAGGTGTTCGCATGGAAATCCGTCCGGTCAATACGCATCGATTTCCTTCTCCCCATTGAAGTGAATAGAGAAAATCCGGACAGATAAAATAAATTGCCATGCTGCGGTTTTTAAATCCGCACCATAGGCTAAAATCCGCATTGTGTACATGAGAAATTTAAAGTCTCATAGAATACAATGTATGTGACCTACGGTGCGGATTTTCCGCACGCAATTATGATCGTGTGCATGTACCCTTAGGCTAAATGCCCACGGTCAGGATTGCGTGCGGATGTTCAGCGCGGATAATCCGCACCGTAGGTACATTGTATTCTATAAGAATTTGAAATTTTCAATGCACACGATGCAGATTCTTTCATCGCGGAATTTGACCTGCGGATTCTCCGCACATGAATCCTGAACATGTGCATGTACTCTACCCGTATGTGAATGAAGAAAATCCGGTCAGGAAAAACTAAATAAATTGACATGCTGCGGATTTAAAAAATCTGCACCGTGTTCAGTGAGAATTTCAAATTCTCGTAGAATACAATGTACATGACCTACGGTGCAGATTTTCCGCGCACAATTCTGATCGTGTGCATTTAGCCTAAATGTGCTCTGAATAGCTTTTTCTGAATGTTCTAGTAGTGGAACCAACGTATGGTTTCCTACATTGAATACAGGTCAGATCGTAATCCAAATGGGTGGAAGCACAATTAATAAAGGTGTAAATAGGAAAACCTCTCCAGTACTACTCGTGGTAATGTCATGTAGAGGCACAGCCTACACCCTGACCCTCCGCATCAATAGACTCCCACTGTTCCCAGCCACATAGTGCCTCCCTTATGTTTCCTTGTGTAAAGACTTAGTGAGACCAGCTTTCCAATAGTGACTGCACGTCTGGCCACAAACCTTAATCCTGCAGATCAAATATTCCCCCAAGGTCAACGTCTGATTCTTTTTTTTTTTTCAATTCTACGGGGCTGCAAATAATATGGACACCACACGGATGTCATCCATCTGCTGCCCATATCCCTGCAGCCGGGCTGCAAATTATAGAGCATGTCCTATTATCTGTTTTTTTCAGTGTGGGATGCACATGGACCACATCCGTAATTTGTGGATCTTCAGTTTACAGACTATGTCTTGTGAATGCACCCTTATTCTAAAACAGGATAGGTAGTTTTTTTTTATATGATCAGTATATGATGATACTGATTACTATAGGACAGTGATGGCGAACCTTTTAGAGACCGAGTGCCCAAACTGCAACCCAAAACGCACATATTTATCGCAAAAGTGCCAACATGGCAATTTATCCTGAATACTACAGTCCAATATAGTATATCTTCTATGTACTTTATCATTTAGCTATAATAGCCTGCCTAAAGTTAGTGCGCTGCCTGTGCTGTTCATGGTGCGCCCTGCGCTGCCTGTGCTGATGAATGGCAGGGGGAAGTCTAAGGCATATTGGTACACTATAGACTTTTTCCAGGGTGCAGGTACCCACAGAGAGGGGTCTGAGTGCCGCCTCTGGCACCCGAGCCATAGGTTTGCCACCACTGTTATAGGAAGTACTGATCCCCACTTCACCTGCACTTCTCTGGTTTCTCGGACAGAGGCATATTTTACGGGTTCTTGATGTTGCAGTTTGTAGGCTGTATTAAGACAGTTGGTGTATCCTGGAATCTGTAACCTAGACTGTATATTTACCTATAATCATCACTGCAACAACGTCTAGCTCTGATAAATTCTCCCACAGGGAGATTCCTCACTACATGCCTCGGATGGCAGCTAGAAGTATATTCGGTAGGGAATTCCCGAGATCCGTCCCAAGCCTCTATTGCCATTTACCCTAAAATCCAAGAATGGAATATCCAGTTCCTTAAAGAGATGTGTTAATACCAAATTAAAGGGGTTATCCAATATCTAATATACCTAATGCCCGAGCCGCTTGTATGGATTACACTTACCTGCTCCTCGGCACCCATATCGCTCCGGATCCCTGTACGGCCGCCAAGCCCCCTTGAGGCTGGTCACTGTTGCGGCCTGCTATTGGCTGCTCCCCTCGTTCCCGGATGTTTTCATTTTTCCAATATAGTTTATTTAGTGAAGTTGTACATTTAGGGTAGGGCTACACAACGACATTTGTTGCGCTGCAATTTTTATAATGATAGTCTATGGTGCCATACTGTGACACGACAGTAGCAAAAAATCCATCCAAGATGGCTTTTTCTGTGACTGCCGCATGTCGCAGTGCGACACCATAGACTATCATTATAAAAATTGTTGTGTAGTTGTGCCATTATTGTCGCGCAACACATGTCATCGTGCAGCCCTAGCCTTATAGTAGAAAACTTTACCAGAAAGAGCGTTGCTAAGGCACGTCCATTTTCCTAGTACAGTTCAATACAGTACCGACCAAGAAGATGCGCTAGGCGTCTGCCCTCATTTCTCCCTCAAATACTATAAATAATATTCATATGTGTAGTACTCTAAATATAGGTTCACATCCCTGCTTATTTCTCACTGATCAGCATAGCACGCTGAGTAATTTAACCAGCCGCCAGGAGATACAGTACATGGCGGTGTGCAGTAAGCGCCCTCTAATCTGAATCCAGGGAGAAGCTGTTCTACAGGATATAGGGACAGTTATATAATACTAGCAGAAGGACCCGGCTTTGCATGGGTATATTTCATTTTATGTTTCCGTGTGTCGTAAAAAAAATATCAACAGTGACCTCTACAGTGACCGCCCCTTTAACTGTGACTTTCACTATGACCGCCCCTTTAACGCAGTGTTTCCCAACCAGTGTGCCTCCAGCACTTTGGTTGTGCGGGCATGCTGGGAGTTGTAGTTTTGCAACAGCTGGAGGCACACTGGTTGGGAAACACTGCTTTAACATGACTTTCACAGTGACCGCCTGTTTAACAGTGACTTTCACAGTGACCGCCCCTTTAACCTCTTAAGGACATAGGGCGTACAGGTACGCCCTTGTGCCCTGGTACTTAAGGACACAGGGCGTACATGTACGCCCTGTGTATTTCTGATCACTGCCGTGCGGCTGGCAGTGATCGGAACCCGGTGCCTGCTCAAATCATTGAGCAGGCACCTAGGCTAAATGCGCGGGGGGGTCCCGTGACCCCCCCATGTCGGCGATCGCGGCAAACCGCAGGTCAATTCAGACCTGCGGTTTGCTGCGATTTCTGCAGTTTCTGATCCCCGCGGTCAGAAACTTTAGTATTCCTAAAATGCATCTGTATCCCTCCCCCCTGCACCCCTTAGTGATTTTTGCCTGGTGGGAGGTGCAGGGGGAGGGTTGCGGGCGGTGCGGCAGGCGGGATCGCGATCCCCCGCCCGCCTCCCATTGCGTAATCGTTGGCGTCTAGTAGGTATACCAGGGTGCCAGCACATTGCTGGCACCCTGGTATAAACGGCTGACATCGGTGATGCGATGTCAGCCGTTTAACCCTTTCCATACAGCGGTCCGTACGGACCGCTGTATGGAAAAGGTTAACAGCGCAGGGAGCTCCCTCCCTCTCCCATCGGGGGGCTGCTGTGCCTTTGCAGCCCCTCCGAATGGAGAGGGAGAGAGCTCCCAGGCAGCCCCCCCAAGCCCCGTCCTTACCCTTCCCCGTCTGCGCAGTTCTGACCATAACTGAGCAGACGGGGAAGGTTCCCATGGCAACAGGACGCCTTCTCAGGCGTCCTGCTGTCCATGGTGCTGAACAGATCTGTGCTGAAAGGCATAGATCTGTTCAGACAAAGTGTAAAATACAGTACAGTACTATATATTGTACTGTACTGTATTATACAGACATCAGACCCACTGGATCTTCAAGAACCAAGTGGGTCTGGGTCAAAAAGAAAGTGAAAAAAAGTGAAAATAAAGTAAAAATCAAAAAACACTTATCACTGATTAAAAATTAAAAAAATGAAATTCCCTACACGTTTGGTATCGCCGCGTCCGTAACGACCTGATCTATAAAACGGTCATGTTACTTTACCCAAACGGTGAACACCATAAAAATAAAAAATTAAAAACTATGATGAAATTGAAATTTTGCCCACCTTACTTCCCAAAAAAGTTAATAAAAGTGATCAAAAAAGTTATATGTACTCCAAAATTGTAACAATCAAACCGTCATCTCATCCCGCAAAAATCGTACCCTACCCAAGATAATCGCCCCAAAACTGAAAAAACTATGGCTCTTAGACTATGGAAACACTAAAACATGATTTTTTTTGTTTCAAAAATGAAATCATTGTGTAAAACTTGCATAAATAAAAAAAAGTATACATATTAGGTATCTCCGCGTCCGTATCGACCGGCTCTATAAAAATATCACATGACCCCCTCAGGTGACCACCGTAAATAAAAAGAAAAAGAAACGGTGTAAAAAAAGCTATTTTTTGTCATCTTACTTCACAAAAAGTGTAACAGCAAGCGATCAAAAAGTCATATGCACCCCAAAATAGTGCAAATAAAACTGTAATCTCATCCCGCAAAAAATGAGATAATCGCCCAAAAACTGAAAAAACTATGGCTCTTAGACTATGGAGACACTAAAACTTTTTTTGTTTTAAAAATTAATTCATTGTGTAAAACTTACATAAATAAAAAAAATTGTATACATATTAGGTATCGCCGCGTCCGTGACAACCTGCTCTATAAAATTACCACATGATCTAACCTGTCAGATGAATGTGGTAAATAACAAAAAAAAACGGTGCCAAAAAAGCTATTTCTTGTTACCTTGCCGCACAAAAAGTGTAATATAGAGCAACCAAAAATCATATGTACCCTAAACTAGTACCAACAAAACTGCCACCTTATCCCATAGTTTCTAAAATGGGGTCACTTTTTTGGAGTTTCTACTCTAGGCGTGCATCAGGGGGGCTTCAAATAGGACATGGTATCAATAAAACCAGTCCAGCAAAATCTGCCTTCCAAAAACCGTATAGCATTCCTTTCCTTCTGCGCCCTGCCGTGTGCCCGTACAGCAGTTTACGACCACATATGGGGTGTTTCTGTAAACTACAGAATCAGGGCCATAAATAATGAGTTTTGTTTGGCTGTTAACCCTTGCTTTGTAACTGGAAAAAAAATATTAAAATGGAAAATCTGCCAAAAAAGTGAAATTTTGAAATTGTATGTCTATTTTCCATTAAATCTTGTGCAACACCTAAAGGGTTAACAAACTTTGTAAAATCAGTTTTGAATACCTTGAGGGGTGTAGTTTCTTAGATGGGGTCACTTATATGGAGTTTCTACTCTAGGGGTGCATCAGGGGGGCTTCAAATGGGACATGGTGTCAAAAAAACTGTCCAGCAAAACCTGCCTTCCAAAAACCATATGGCGCACCTTTCACTCTACGCCCCGCTGTGTGGCCGTACAGTAGTTTACGGCCACATATGGGGTGTTTCTGTAAATGGCAGAGTCAGGGCAATAAAGATACAGTCTTGTTTGGCTGTTAACCCTTGCTTTGTTAGTGGAAAAATGGGTTAAAATGGAGAATTAGGCAAAAAAATGAAATTCTCAGATTTCATCCCCATTTGCCAATAACTCTTGTGCAACACCTAAAGGGTTAATGAAGTTAGTAAAATCAGTTTTGATTACCTTGAGGGGTGTAGTTTCTTAGATGGGGTGACTTTTATGGAGTTTCTACTCTAGGGGTGCATCAGGGGGCTTCAAATGGGACATGGTGTCAAAAAAACAGTCCAGCAAAACCTGCCTTCCAAAAACCATATGGCGCACCTTTCACTCTATGCCCCGCTGTGTGGCCGTACAGTAGTTTACGGCCACATATGGGGTGTTTCTGTAAACGGCAGTCAGGGCAATAAAGATACAGTCTTGTTTGGCTGCTAACCCTTGCTTTGTTAGTGGAAAAAATGGGTTAAAATGGAAAATTAGCCAAAAAAAATGAAATTCTCAAATTTCATCCCCATTTGCCAATAACTCTTGTGCAACACCTAAAGGGTTAACGAAGTTTGTAAAATCAGTTTTGAATACCTTGAGGGGTGTAGTTTATAGAATGGGGTCATTTTTGGGTGGTTTCTATTATGTAAGCCTCGCAAAGTGACTTCAAAGCTGTAGTGGTCCCTAAAAATTGGGTTTTTGTAAATTTCTGAAAAATTTCAAGATTTGCTTCTAAACTTCTAAGCCTTGTAACATCCCCAAAAAATAAAATATAATTCCCAAAATAATTCAAACATGAAGTAGACATATGGGGAATGTAAAGGCATCACAATTTTTAGGGGTATTACTATGTATTACAGAAGTAGAGAAACTGAAACTTTGAAATTTGCTAATTTTTCCAAATTTTTGTTAAATTAGGTATTTTTTGGTGCAAAAAAAATATATTTTTTAACTTAATTTTACCAGTGTCATGAAGTACAATATGTGACGAAAAAACAATCTCAGAACGGCCTGGATAAGTCAAAGCGTTTTAAAGTTATCAGCACTTAAAGTGACTCTGGTCAGATTTGCAAAAAATGGCCTGGTCCTAAGGTGTAAAAAGGCTGTGTCCTTAAGGGGTTAACAGTGACTGTCACAGTGACCGCCCCTTTAACTGTGACTTTCACAGTGACCGCCCCTTTAACTGTGACTTTCACAGTGACCGCCCTATTAATTGTGACTTTCACAGTGACCGCCCCATTAACTGTGACTTTCACTGTGACCGCCCCTTTAACTGTGACTTTCACTGTGACCGCCCCTTTAACTGTGACTTTCACTGTGACCGCCCCTTTAAACAGTAAAGAAATATGGCTGGGTTGTTATGGAAACCTGGAGTAAAACTGTGTTTATGGCAGTTGGGCTTTGAAGCGAAAGAATTGCAGGCTTGTATTGGGGGGGGGGTAATTTTTGGGGAATATCTCAGTAACGGTATGTCCTAGAGAGCTGAGACCCAGTCTAAAACCTTCCCGGACACCTGATGTACCTGTGTGCCAAATTTGGTGAAGATCTGTCCAGTCGTTTGGTCGCGCATAAAGAACGTCTAGACAGACAGAAACTCATTTTTATATAGTCATGTGAAAAAATTAGGACACCCTTTGAAAGCATGTGGTTTTTTGTAACATTTTTAATAAAAGGTTATTTCATCTCCGTTTCAACAATACAGAGAGATTAAAGTAATCCAACTAAACAAAGAAAACTGAAGAAAAGTCTTTTCAAGATCTTCTGTAAATGTCATTCTACAAAAATGCCTATTCTAACTGAGGAAAAAGATAGAACACCCTTGCCCCTAATAGCGAGTGTTACCTCCTTTGGCTGAAATAACTGCAGTGAGACGGTTCTTGTAGCCATCTACCAGTCTTCGACATCGGTCTGAGGAAATTTTACCCCACTCCTCAATGCAGAACTTTTTCAGCTGTGAGATGTTTGAGGGGTTTCTTGCACGTACAGCCCTTTTCAAGTCACCCCACAGCATCTCAATGGGATTCAAATCTGGACTTTGACTTGGCCATTCCAGGACTCTCCATTTCTTCTTTTTCAGCCAATCTTTGGTTGATTTACTAGTATGTTTTGGGTCATTGTCATGTTGCATGGTCCAGTTCCGCTTCAGCTTTAATTTTCTAACTGATGGTCTCACATGTTCTTCAAGCACCTTCTGATACACAGTAGAATTCATCGTGGATTCTATGATGGTGAGCTGACCAGGTCCTGCTGCAGCAAAGCAGCCCCAAACCATGACACTTCCACCTCCATGCTTCACAGTTGGTATGAGGTTCTTTTCTTGGAATGCTGTGTTTGGTTTACGCCAAACATGTCCTCTGCTGTTGTGTCCAAATAATTCAATTTTGGACTCATCTGTCCAAAGAACATTATTCCAGAAGTCCTGGTCTTTGTCAACTTTATCTCTGGCAAATGTCAGTCTGGCCTCGATGTTTCTCTTGGAAAGCAAAGGTTTCCTCCTTGCACACCTCCCATGCAAGTTAAACTTGTACAGTCTCTTTCTGATTGTAGAGGCATGTACTTCTACATCAACAGTAGCCAGAGCCTGCTGTAGTTCTCGAGATGACACTTTAGGGTTTTTGGAGACCTCTTTTAGCATCTTGCGGTCTGCTCTTGGGGTGAACTTGCTGGGGCGACCAGTCCTGGGCATGTTGGCAGTTGTTTTGAAAGCCCTCCACTTGTAGACTATCTTCCGGACAGTGGAATGGCTGATTTCAAAATCTTTTGAGATCTTTTTAAATCCCTTCCCAGACTCATAGGCTGCTACAATCTTTTTTCTGAAGTCCTCTGACAGCTCTTTTGCTCTCACCATGGTGCTCACTCTCACTTCAACAGTCAGGAGCACACCAAACTAAATGTCTGAGGTTTAAATAGGGCAAGCCTCATTCAACATGCAGAGTAACGATCTACTAATTATGTGCACCTGGTGTGATATACCTGTGTGAGATCTGAGCCAATTTAAGAGGGAATACATGTGAGGGTGTCCTATCTTTTTCCTCAGTTAGAATAGGCATTTTTGTAGAATGACATTTACAGAAGATCTTGAAAAGACTTTTCTTCAGTTTTCTTTGTTTAGTTGGATTACTTTAATCTCTCTGTATTGTTGAAACAGAGATGAAATAACCTTTTATTAAAAATGTTACAAAAAACCACATGCTTTCAAAGGGTGTCCTAATTTTTTCACATGACTGTACAGTACAGATCAAAAGTTTGGACACACCTTCTCATTCAAAGAGTTTTCTTTATTTTCATGACTATGAAAATTGTAGATTCACACTGAAGGCATCAAAACTATGAATTAACACATGTGGAATTATATACATAACAAAAAAGTGTGAAACAACTGAAAATGTCATATTCTAGGTTCTTCAAAGTAGCCACCTTTTGCTTTGATTACTGCTTTGCACACTCTTGGCATTCTCTTGATGAGCTTCAAGAGGTAGTCACCTGGAATGGTCTTCCAACTGTTTTTAAGGAGTTCCCAGAGATGCTTAGCACTTGTTGGCCCTTTTGCCTTCACTCTGCGGTCCAGCTCACCCTTGGGAAACCATCTCGATTGGGTTCAGGTCCGGTGACTGTGGAGGCCAGGTCATGTAGTGCAGCACCCCATCACTCTCCTTCATGGTCAAATAGCCCTTACACAGCCTGGAGGTGTGTTTGGGGTCATTGTCCTATTGAAAAATAAATGATGGTCCAACTAAACGCAAACCGGATGGAATAGCATGCCGCTGCAAGATGCTGTGGTAGCCATGCTGGTTCAGTATGCCTTCAATTTTGAATAAATCCCCAAAAGTGTCACCAGCAAAGCACCCCCACACCATCACACCTCCTCCTCCATGCTTCACGGTGGGAACCAGGCATGTAGAGGCTATCCGTTCACCTTTTCTGCGTCGCGCAAAGACACGGTGGTTGGAACCAAAGATCTCAAATTTGGACTCATCAGACCAAAGCACAGATTTCCACTGGTCTAATGTCCATTCCTTGTGTTCTTTAGCCCAAACAAGTCTCTTCTGCTTGTTGCCTGTCCTTAGCAGTGGTTTCCTAGCAGATATTCTACCATGAAGGCCTTATTCACACAGTCTCCTCTTAACAGTTGTTCTAGAGATGTCTGCTGCTAGAACTCTGTGTGGCATTGACCTGGTCTCTAATCTGAGCTGCTTTTAACCTGCGATTTCTGAGGCTGGTGACTCGGATGAACTTGTCCTCCGCAGCAGAGGTGACTCTTGGTCTTCCTTTCCTGGAGCGGTCCGCATGTGAGCCAGTTTCTTTGTAGCGCTTGATGGTTTTTGTGACTGCACTTGGGGACACTTTCAAAGTTTTCCCAATTTTTCGGACTGACTGACCTTCATTTCTTAAAGTAATGATGGCCACTTGTTTTTCTTTACTTAGCTGCTTTTTTCTTGCCATAATACAAATTCTAACAGTCTATTCAGTAGGACTATCAGCTGTGTATCCACCTGACTTCTCCACAACACAACTGATGGTCCCAACCCCATTTATAAGGCAAGAAATCCCACTTATTAAACCTGACAGGGCACACCTGTGAAGTGAAAACCATTTCAGGTGACTACCTCTTGAAGATCATCAAGAGTATGCCAAGAGTGTGCAAAGCAGTAATCAAAGCAAAAGGTGGCTACTTTGAAGAACCTAGAATATGACATATTTTCAGTTGTTTCACACTTTTTTTGTTATGTATATAATTCCACATGTGTTAATTCATAGTTTTGATGCCTTCAGTGTGAATCTACAATTTTCATAGTCATGAAAATAAAGAAAACTCTTTGAATGAGAAGGTGTGTCCAAACTTTTGATCTGTACTGTATATAAGAGACTAGCAGAAGGACCCGACTTCGCACGGGTATATTTCATTTTATGTTTCTGTGTGTCGTAAAAAGATATCAACAGTATCCCCATAACAGTAATCTCTACAGTACCCGCTCCTTTAACAATGACCTCCACAGTGGCCGCCCCTTTAACATTGACCTCCACAGTGCCTGCCCCTTTAACATTGACCTCCACAGTGCCTGCCCCTTTAACAGTGACCTCCACAGTGTTCGCCCCTTTAACAGTGACCCCCCACAGTGCCCGCCCCTTTAACAGTGACTTCTACAGTGCCCACCCCTTTAACAGTGACCTCCACAGTGCCCACCCCCTTAACAGTGACCTCCACAGTGCCTGCCCCTTTAACAGTGACCTCCACAGTGGCCGCCCCTTTAACTGTGACCTATTGGCTGATAAGGGCATAGAGTCCTAGAGAGCTGAGACCCGGTCTAAAACCTTCCGGGATACCTGATGTACCTGTGTGCCAAATTTGGTGAAGATCGGTCCAGTCGTTTGGTCGCGCATAAAGAATGTCCAGACAGACAGACAAGTTCATTTTTATATATAAGAGATAACTGGTTTTGCAATTTTCAGCATAAATTAACAGACAACGACACGTTATCACTTACTAATAGTGCTTGTTTATCTGTGATGCCCCGTTTTCTTGCACTCCATCGCGGAGGTGTGACATTTTCTGCTGTGTTGGTTCCCTATCCCAAACGCTTCACGCCTACATCTGATTTGTGGCAAGGCTCGTAAGGCTCTGCCCCAACATCATCAGCGACCCTGCCTCTCAGGGTGGTGTTCTGCTCATTCTCATGGACCCTGTCCTTGTAGATGTGATGTCATCAATGATGCTGTGTCTTAGGGCAGGGGTTTTCCAGCAGGGCTTCAAGCAGGTTGGATCTGTGATTTTCAAGCTGGGAGCAGAACGAGAGGCAAAGACCTGATGCTACAGACACTGCCCGTGAGTCTTATGCCGGGACAGAATGTGGGTCACAGATCACAATTACACTTGAGGAGTGAAAAGGCACTCCGAACGTTGTTATCTGACTTACAGGTCCTTCTAAAAAAATTAGCATATTGTGATAAAGTTCATTATTTTCTGTAATGTACTG
This sequence comes from Bufo gargarizans, assembly GCF_014858855.1. Lineage (NCBI taxonomy): Eukaryota > Metazoa > Chordata > Amphibia > Anura > Bufonidae > Bufo > Bufo gargarizans. Next base: position 316,968,617 of record NC_058084.1, read on the forward strand.
ATAAACATTAGACTGTCATATATTTTAGATTCATTACACACCAACTGAAGTAGTTCAAGCCTTTTATTGTTTTAATATTGATGATTTTGGCATACAGCTCATGAAAACCCAAATTTCCTATCTAAAAAAATTAGCATATTTCATCCGACCAATAAAAGAAAAGTGTTTTTAATACAAAAAAAGTCAACCTTCAAATAATTATGTTCAGTTATGCACTCAATACTTGGTTGGGAATCCTTTTGCAGAAATCACTGCTTCAATGCGGCGTGGCATGGAGGCAATCAGCCTGTGGCACTGCTGAGGTGTTATGGAGGCCCAGGATGCTTCGATAGCGCCCTTAAGCTCATCCAGAGTGTTGGGTCTTGCGTCTCTCAACTTTCTCTTCCCAATATCCCACAGATTCTCTATGGGGTTCAGGTCAGGAGAGTTGGCAGGCCAATTGAGCACAGTAATACCATGGTCAGTAAACCATTTACCAGTGGTTTTGGCACTGTGAGCAGGTGCCAGGTCGTGCTGAAAAATGAAATCTTCATCTCCATAAAGCTTTTCATCAGATGGAAGCATGAAGTGCTCCAAAATCTCCTGATAGCTAGCTGCATTGACCCTGCCCTTGATAAAACACAGTGGACCAACACCAGCAGCTGACATGGCACCCCAGACCATCACTGACTGTGGGTACTTGACACTGGACTTCAGGCATTTTGGCATTTCCCTCTCCCCAGTCTTCCTCCAGACTCTGGCACCTTGATTTCCGAATGACATGCAACAGTCCAGTGCTGCTTCTCTGTAGCCCAGGTCAGGCGCTTCTGCCACTGTTTCTGGTTCAAAAGTGGCTTGACCTGGGGAATGCGGCACCTGTAGCTTATTTCCTGCACACGCCTGTACACGGTGGCTCTGGATGTTTCTACTCCAGACTCAGTCCACTGCTTCCGCAGGTCCCCCAAGGTCTGGAATCGGTCCTTCTCCACAATCTTCCTCAGGGTCCGGTCACCTCTTCTCGTTGTGCAGCGTTTTCTGCCACACTTTTTCCTTCCCACAGACTTCCCACTGAGGTGCCTTGATACAGCACTCTGGGAACAGCCTATTCGTTCAGAAATTTCTTTCTGTGTCTTACCCTCTTGCTTGAGGGTGTCAATGATGGCCTTCTGGACAGCAGTCAGGTCGGCAGTCTTACCCATGATTGCGGTTTTGAGTAATGAACCAGGCTGGGAGTTTTTAAAAGCCTCAGGAATCTTTTGCAGGTGTTTAGAGTTAATTAGTTTATTCAGGTGATTAGGTTAATAGCTCGTTTAGAGAACCTTTTCATGATATGCTAATTTTTTGAGATAGGAATTTGGGGTTTTCATGAGCTGTATGCCAAAATCATCAATATTAAAACAATAAAAGGCTTGAACTACTTCAGTTGGTGTGTAATGAATCTAAAATATATGAAAGTTTAATGTTTATCAGTACATTACAGAAAATAATGAACTTGATCACAATATGCTAATTTTTTTAGAAGGACCTGTATATAACACACTACAGTTGAATGCTGGTTTTATTTTTTGTGAAACCAGAAACCCCCTAAACCCTTATTGTGGCAGCCAATTTTGACCTTTTTACATCAAGCCGTATGGGGGCCTTTTTTTGCGGAACAAGTTGTGCTTTTCAATGGCACTATTTTGATATATGTTCACTATATGGACAAAAGTATTGGGACACCTACACATTACAACTACAGGCTCAGTTATGACATCCCAGTGCATTGACACCACCATATCCATTCTGCGGTCCGCAGATCCACAAAATACAGATAAGGTTCCATGTGGCGTCCACATTTTGTTTCAGACATATTGACTTCAATGGGTCCGCGGTCCACATTTTTTTTATACTACATGTTCTATAGGATATATGGATATGGACAGCACACAGACAGCATCAGTGAGCTTTTAGAACAACACAAATGTTTGTACAGGCAGACTGCATAGCTAAGGGCTGGATTTTATACACCTGTGGTAATGGGTCTGAACAAAACACCTTCAGTGATTAAAAGGTGTGTCCAAATACTTTTCTCCATATAGTGTATAATGCATTGAAAACATTGGTCGTCATTTACTAACATTTTTCCGCAAGTTTTTGGTGTAAAAATGGGTTTTGTTGCATGGGTGTTTTTACACTGCATTTAACACTTGAGGGTGGCGGGGGCCAGAACATCGCCTCCTGGGAAAAATTTACTAATATTTATGCTTGAAAACTGAATAAATGTTGGTGAAAAAATACTCCAGTCAGGGACTGGAGTAGTTTTTATGCCTGGGGCAAGGACTGCCAAAGGTGAGCCTAATTTATAATGACGCGCACGCCTCGTCATAAATTAGCTGAGGCATTCTTTAGAGGCATTCCATTATTCATTCAGTAATAATAGAAGTCTATGTCCTGCATAAGGGATCCGTCCGGTTTACGTTATGCAGGAGAGGACTCCAGCATAACGTAAACTGGACGGATCCGTTATGCAGGCCCTAGACTTCTATTATGATCAAATGAATAACGGAATGCCTCTAAAGGCATTCCATCATGAAATTGCATTATGGTCTGTGGTAACGGAATCCATAACGCAATTCAGTAAATACCAAAACATGAACCCGCACACAAACTTAAAAATATGAAATTCGTGCATCCCTAATCATGATGATACCAACTTTTTTTTATGTGTTTTTACTTTTGTGCAATAAATACACTTTTTGAGTCACTGTTTTTTTTTCCATTGATCGAGCAGTGTGATGGCTTGTTTTTTGCAGGACAAGTTGAAATTTTCACTCACTGATATCATTTTGGGTGCATACAACTTTTGGATCCCTTTTTATATATTTTTTTTTTTTGGAAGGGGCAAGCAGAATCGACAAAAAACAGCAATTAAATTTTTTTGGCGGGGGGTTTCAGACAGCCAGCAACCACTTTAATCCCTTAAGGACACATGACGTAACGGTACGTCATGTGTTGTTCCGATCACCGGGGGACGGTGATCGGAACAAGGTACCTGCTCAAATCATTGAGCAGGCACCTCGGCTAAATGCGCGGGGGGGTCCCGTGACCCCCCCGTGTCGGCGATCGCAGCAAATCGGTTTGCTGCGCTATCTGCAGTTTCTGATCGTGACCACGGGGATCAGAAACTTTAATATGCCGAAATTATAGATTTTTCACCACCCCTGAATGATTTTATGCCGGCAGGTGGTGCAGGGGGGGTGTTGCAGGCGGTGCGGGAGTCGGGCGGTGGGGCAGGCGGGATCGCGATCCCCCGCCCGCCTTCTCTTGAATATTTATTGGTCTCTAGTGGGTATACCAGAGTGTCAGCACATTGCTGACACTCTGGTATAAACGGCTGACATCTGTGCTGTGATGTCAGCCGTTTAACCCTTTCCAAACCGCGGTCAGTACGGACCGCTGTATGGAAAAGGTTAACAGTCAGGGAGCCCCCTCCTTACCCTTCCCAGTCTGCTCAGTTGTGGCAGACGGAGAAGGTTCCCATGGAAACAGGACGCCTTCTCAGGCATCCTGCGGTCCATGGTGCTGAACAGATCTGTGCTAAAGGCATAGATCTGTTCAGACAAAGTGTAAGTAAAATACAGTAAAATACACTATATAGTTTACTGTACTGTATTATACAGACATCAGACCCACTGGATCTTCAAGAACCAAGTGGGTCTGGGTCCAATTATTATTTTTTTTTAAGTAAAAAAGATTTAAAAAAAAACATTTATCACTGAATAAAAAAATAAAATAAAAATACACTACACATATTAGGTATCGCCGCGTCCGTAACGACCTGATCTATAAAACGGTCATGTTACTTTCCCCGCACGGTGAACGCCATAAAAATAAAAACTATGAGGAAATTGAAATTTTGCCCACCTTACTTCCCAAAAAAGGTCTCATCCCGCAATAATCATACCCTACCCAAGATAATCGCCCAAAAACGGAAAAAAAATTAGACTATGGAAACGCATGATTTTTTTTGGTTAAAAAATGAAATCATTGTGTAAAACTTACATAAATAAAAAAAAGTATACATATTAGGTATCCCCGCGTCCGTATCAACCGGCTCTATAAAAATATCACATGATCTAACCTGTCAGATGAATGTTGTAAATAACAACAAAAAAATGGTGCCAAAAAAGCAATACCAATGTTTTGAGAGTGTTTTTGCATTCATTAAGCTGCAGTTTATGTCTGGAACTGCACTAAGAAAGGACATGAAAACAGTGGGATCGATGTCAGTGTGACCCCCCCCCCCCCCCCCCCCCACCCCGACTGTTTTATGGCTGAATCAGAGCCAAATTCAGCTTGCAAAAATTTCTGTGTGAAAGGCCCTTTAGGGTTTTGAGTTTTCTATTATAATTTTTTTAGATATATGTTATTTTAATTTTTTTTGCGCTGGTATTATACACTGCAATACTTCTGTATTGCTGTGTGTTATATCTGTCAGTATTGCAATGACAGTATTGCTACCCTCCAAACATACTGCAAGAAAATTTAGACTAGCTGCTAGCTTTATGGATGTGCACCTGTGACTTTGGATGTGCTAGTCTAAATTTTCTTGCAGTATGTTTGGAGGGTAGCTCCCTCCTTTAGATTGAGCACTCCCAGCAGAGTATACAGATAGCTGGTTCCTATATCGCCCTGGACATTGTAGGCTTAGGTTAGGCCCAGGAGAGGCAGTTCTGTTAGTATTAGCTACCCATCTGTAGAAGCAACCTTGACGCCGGGATATGGATCTGACACACATTTAATCAAAAATGTGCGCAAAGAGCTTCCATTTTTACATGTATAGTATCACTTTAATCTAGAATAATCCCTAATCCATTGTTCTATTATTTGCATGTGTAATGGTGTGCAGCCATACGTTTCTTGTTTGCTGTCTGCATGCTAGCTTTATGGATGTGCACCAGTGACTTTGGATGTGCTATTCTAAATTTTCTTGCAGTATGTTGGGAGGGTAGCCCCCTCCTTTAGATTGAGCACTCCCCACCCATCTGTCTGGGGCTTCTGAGCAGAGTATAAATATAGCTGGTTCCTATATCGCCCTGAACATTGTAGGCTTAGATTAGGCCCAGGAGAGGCAATTCTGTTAGTGTTAGGTACCCATCTGCAGAAGTCACCTTGACGCCGGTAGATGGGCCCTACACATGTTTAATCAAAAATGTGCGCAAAGAGCTCCTATTTTTTATGTATAGTAAGTACAATACCACTTTAATCCAGAATAATCCCTAATTCTACTGTTTGCATGTGTAATGGTGTGCTGCCATATATTTTTTGTTTGCTGACTGCATGCTAGCTTTATGGATGTGCTAGTCTAAATTTTCTTCCACCTAATTTGGAGACAGCGTGCTGGTATACAAACCGGTTAGAAATTAGCAAATTGATTCAGTCATCACTTCTTCAGATGCTAGGAGCTCTCCTGTCACTTGATTGATATGGCTTGACATCTTGCCCAGCCCTAACAATCTTGTTCCTGCATCACAGCTCCAAGTAGCGGCGCAAGCACAGACAATCTGCTGTCAATGCTGTGCATGTGCCACTACATTTCTGAGTAGCGGTGCATGAACAATCCTTAGGCTACATGCACACGACCATATGTGTTTTGCTGTCCCACAAAAAAAAACGTATGACATCCATTTTTTTGAGGATCCATTGTAACAATGCCTAGAACGGACTTGTGTCCGCATCCTAGCCGCAAAAAAAAACTGAACGGACACGGAAACAAACAACGTTCGTGTGCATGTAGCCTTACTCTGGTATTGGAAGCAGAACCTCTGTGCTTGCCCCGCTTCTCAGAGCAGTGGCGCAGGCATGTGAATATCAGGGCCGGGCAAGATGTCCAGCCCGGTCAATGAAGTGCCAGGGGGGAGCATATTCAGCAGCAGGGACTGCCCCTAGCAATTGAAGAATTCTGATGATATAATAAATTCCCTCATCCCTGGTCTAAACGCTTCTACCATAGATTCCAATGATTTACCACAGGCAGAGCTTGATAGGAACTTGAGGCTCCTAGGCTGTCATAGCAACCAGATGGCTCCTGCAATCTTGTCGCAGGGGAGCCATGCCGTGCAATTGACCTCGGCATCTGAGGGGTTAAAATTCTCTGCCACTGGGAGTCTGCCATGTAAAACAGTAAGCACCCAGTGGTTATGGTGCCTGCTCAGCTCCTGAGTAGGTGCCAACTTTAAAGACACGACATCCTCCGTATGCATACAGCTGTTGTCGGAAACGGGTTGACGAACTCTGTGTGTGTGCACCAATTTGCCTACTTCATTTACTTTTCTCATTAAAGGGGTAAGGCTATTTTACATGGGCCAGTGATTACTCGTCACTGTACAGCGGAGGTGATTGCTTCATGTAGATACAGCCCTCCTCTCAGATGACGATCTGACAGTTATTGGAAGGGTCTGCTTCATTCCCGATAATCTGCCAGATTGTCTCTACGTAAAAGGACCCTTAATGTGCTGCTAACCACCTGACAAACAAGCAAAATGTTTGTTTGTCAGATGATCTGTCCTTAATGTGGCAGAAAAATAATAAATCTGTATGAGGATGAATGATCAGGCGATGATTAGAAATGAATGCCAATTCCAGAGCATTGCCCTGTGTATCAGTAATTTTATATCATTCCATCCTGGTGGTGATTAAAATCAACTCTCCATTCACTGCCTTCTTGGTGAGCTTGTGCTTATACAGTCTGAAAACAGAAGAGCCGCAATGTAAAGTGTCAGGCAGTGTAAAACCCCATGAATCTTGGCTAAGACTATTACATCAAAATCCCAACAGACAATGGGGCAGATTTAGGTTTCTTTCACATCTGCACTTTTCCTCTCCGGTATTGAGATCCGTCATAGGATCTCAATACCGGAGGAAAACGCATCATGATTATCAATGGGGACAAAACTGAACTGAAGGGAACGTGCACTAGAATGCATTCTGTTGCGTTCCCATGCCGGATAGAATAACGCTGCAAGCAGCATTTTTTAGTGCGTTATGGGATGCGGAGAAAGACAGATCCGGCATGAAACACAATGTAACCGGTTTTTTTTCGGCCACAAAAGAAAACTGATCCATCGCCCACTGACTTACAATGGTTTTAGTGATGGATCCGTCATGGCTATTTTAGATATTATATAACTGGGTCGGTTCATAACGGATGCAGACGCTTATATTATCCTAATAGAAACGTTTTAGCTGATCTATGATGGATCCAGCAAAACGCAGATGTGAAAGTAGCCTTACTAAGATTGGCGTTTCACATGGCTGTCTTAATCAAAAGCTCGATGTAGTACGGTGCACAACAAATTGATCAAAACTCCAGTGCCTCTTGCACACGACCGTATGCGCTCCGATATATACGGTCCGTGAGCGGGTCATATGTCGCGGAGCGGCATTGATCTTGCGCACGGGAGCGCAGGAACATAGATTACAATGATGCTGTGCACGTCAGGCCGCCCGCGGTGCTATTGTCTCTCTCTCATAAGATCATATGAGTGCGCGGGACAATAGCCCAGCGGACGGCCCGACGTGCACAGCATCATTGTAATCTATGATGCTGCGTGCTCCCGTGCGCATGATCAATGCCGCTCCGGGACATATGACCCGCTCACGGACCGTATATATCGGAGGGCATACGGTCGTGTGCAAGAGGCCTAAATTTGGTGGTTCTTAGATTGTCCATGTGCAACAAATTCAAATCTATGCCAGCCGATTTCAGCTATAAATTACACCAGTTTCTGGCATTCATTATGATGACAGGCTACACCCACTTTTTATAACTCGCATTGAGCCCTTAAAACATCTCAAAAAGTCACAAATTTGTGTCTTTTGTATGCTTTGATAAATTCCCTCCACTAAGGTGCAGCCAGCACTGCAATAATAATACCACAAGTATGTACTAACCATAGGTATAAATATGTAATTTTAAAGACTACAAATTGACACTACTTTTGGCCTCTTGCACATTCAGTTTTTTGCGTTCCGTATACGGAACCATTTATTTCAATGGGCCCGCAAAAAAACCACAGAATGTACTCCGTATGCATTCCGTTTCTCTATTTCCGTTTTTCCGTTCAAAGATAGAACATGTCCTATTATTGCCCGCAAATCATGTTCCGTGGCTCCATTCAAGTCAATGGGGCTGTAAAAAAAACCTGAACCGATACGGAATGCATCTGTATGTCTTCCAAATCAGATTTTATGCCCAGAACATTTTTTCTATGTTATTACTGTATACTGTATATGCCATGCTTCCGTTTCCATTTGCGATCTGCAAAAAACGGAAACCAAACAGAAAAACTAAACGGAAGCGGACTGGAAATACTACTGAAAAAAAAAAAGAAAGAAAAACTGATACGTTTAAAACAGACTGCAAAACACTGAAAAAGCCATACAGTCGTGTGCAAGAGGCCTGGCTGCATTCTGATTTTGCTCTGATACATCTTGAGCTTCCTAATGTCCTTGATTTCTGTGTTCCAGCAGCCTTATTCTTCTGGCATTCAACTTTTTGGAATTGTAGATCAGTCAATCTGTTTTATGAGTGTTCTTCTTTGGGCATGTCTTTGTATAATGATATAGTGAGAGAGATAGAACTCCTATATAAATAGGTAAGCTACTGTGTAGTTTACTGCTGCGGTAAATGGAAGATGTTATCTACTAGTAAAATAGTAGATTAGTAGAATTAGGATGACAGCTCTATTGTTTTCTTGATAGGCCTAGATAAAGATGCCCACAGAAAAGCATTGCATTTCTTAGTGTAATACTCTAATTGAGGCACTTACACACTTCCCCCTCAGACTTCAGAGATGATCTGAGTGAGAAGATAAAACAAGGCTGTTTGCTGTGCTAATAGCCAAAAGAGAAGACGTTCAAGGGATTCTGTCACCTCGTTTTCGGTTATAGAGATGCGGACATGCACAGTTTCGATACAGTTAGATTGCTGTAATCTTGCAATGTGCGAGCTCGCGCATGCACAGTTCCTTCCCTGAGGCTGATGCCAGCACAGGGAAAGAACACTATAGCGGCACTGCGCGTGCTCGCACATCGCGAGATTACGGCAATCTAACTGTATCGAAAGGAGGAGATTCGGAGGACATAGGCGGTGCTGGGCTCCTTCACAGGGGGGAAGGCTGGGCACCAGGAAGGTTCGTACAGCCCCTTGTGCACCTTACCAGGCTCATTTACATATCTCTAAAATAATTTTTTCAACAAAATAAAAGGACACAGCCCTACAGGACCGGTATATTCAGGACATGCTAGCAGCGATCTAGCCGTGCATGTCAGCATCTCTGTAACCGAAAACGAGGTGACAGAATCCCTTTAAGAGCCAGTACAGGACGTAAAATGACTTAAAAAAATTCTATCCAGAAAACCATCAACCTGTTTATTTTGTTTTTGTTTCTATTTTTTGGAAAAAGAAAAAAAAACATAATAGATAAACTGGATATTAATATTGTAATGTTCCTTTAAACACTGTTAAAATTCTTACAAGAAATGCCTACATTAAAAAGAAAACTAAATAAAAGAGACTTCTGTACATTGCTACATATTAGATAATAGACAGCATTTCCAATAAAAAGGCTGCGTCCTGTGTGCATCAGAAACTCCACGGTTGAGGATTACAAACACGTTGGTCTCAGAAGCTGAGTGCAGTGGTCAATCGAACATCCCTTTAGAAACTGGAAGAAATCCAGCACAGCTATCAGCTGAAAACCAAGTAGCACCCCATCTATAGTCCAGTGTTGTCAGATGTGGTCCTAATGGAAGGTTTTTTTTATCAACTAGCAAATCCTCTGCAAAACTATAATGGTGAAAAGGATGCTTGGCTCAGAAGTAACAAATATGGACGCCTCCCTTCGGTCTGTGGGTGATTTGGTAAGACTTGATGAAAAACCTAGAAAAGTTCAAGCCAATTTGTTACGAAAAAATAACTGAATGGTCCCAATTTCTGAAGATGAAGAAGAAATACAAATACATCACAAAGCAGTACCTTCAGTAAATAGAAGAACATAGAGCTCTACAATAGATGGTAAGGCCACCACAGAGTCCTGATTTGTGGAATTACTTGCAAGTACTAGAGCTGTGATGGCTAACCTCCGGCACTCCAGCTCTGGTAAAACTACAACTCCCAAGATGTACACTTGCTTGGCTGTTCTGAAAATTCCATAGAAATGGAGCATGCTGGGACTCATAGTTTCACCACAGCTGGAGTGCCGGAGCCATCACAACCAAAGTCTGCAGGATAACAGCTTTTCAGACCATTACCATATGATTATGAACTGAAAAACTGTAAGTTAATGAATAACAATTGTATGTGTGTGTCCCAAAAAAACATTAGCATGCCTTTTGTAGATGAACAAGCATTTCCATTTGTCGTTTTTGACCACAACATGTTTCACATGTGGCACAACTGCTCCTATTGACTTTGAGTAGATTTCATTTTCTACTATTGTGATAAAGAACCTGGTTAAAGGGATTCTGTCACCTCCCCTCAGCCAAAAAACGATTTAAAAGCAGCCATGCAGCACAGCTTACCTGGATTAGGCTGTGCTGTTTTATCTTGAAATCCGTCCAGCAGTTACTTCAAAAAACGACTTTGATCAATAAGGAAATGCGTCCTGAAGGTGCCCAGAGGGGCGTTTTTTTCTTCCTAGTGAGCCCAGTACCGCCCCTCTTTCAGTGCCCAGCCCGCCTTCCTTGTATTTTCTAACCGCCGCCCCCAGCCTGCCACAGCCTCCCCTCCCTCTCCTCCCCCTCCCTCACGCCGAACGAAGTCTCGCACAGGCGCAGTACCCACTGAGGGCTGCGCCTGTGCGATCATCAGGAGACTGAGGGCGGCAGCTTCATCTTCGTCACTGGGCATGCGCCGAGCCCAGTGACGTCCGATGCTCGCTCTTCCCTGCTGACTGAGGGAAGAGCGAGCATCGGACGTCACTGGGCTCGGCGCATGCCCAGTGACGAAGATGAAGATGCCGCCCTCAGTCTCCTGATGATCGCACAGGCGCAGCCCTCAGTGGGTACTGCGCCTGTGCGAGACTTCGTTCGGCGTGAGGGAGGGGGAGGAGAGGGAGGGGAGGCTGTGGCAGGCTGGGGGCGGTTAGACAGTGCAAGGAAGGCGGGCTGGGCACTGAAAGAGGGGCGGTACTGGGCTCACTAGGAAGAAAAAAACGCCCCTCTGGGCACCTTCAGGACGCATTTCCTTATTGATCAAAGTCGTTTTTTGAAGTAACTGCTGGACGGATTTCAAGATAAAACAGCACAGCCTAATCCAGGTAAGCTGTGCTGCATGGCTGCTTTTAAATCGTTTTTTGGCTGAGGGGAGGTGACAGAATCCCTTTAAGTTTAAATTTTATATATTCATTCGTTACAGTATATTCCATTGGACATTAGATGACAATGTCATTAACCCTTTCACGCATTGTCACGTACATGTACGTGATGTGATCCAGCGGGTGCAAGAGCTGCATCCACTGGCATCGCTGTATGTGGTGATGCCACCAGATTAACCCTTTCACATGCCACGGTCAGCACTGACCACGGCATGTGCAGGGTTTAGAGAGGTAGGGGGCTCCCTCTGACACCATCGGCCCCCCGCGCTGCACTGACAGGGGGACGATGGTTGCCATGGCAGCCCCGATGCCTTACACAGGCATCGGGGCCTGCCAGCTACAAAAGCCCAGGAGATCCAGCCTGAGGGCTGGGTCTCCTAGGCAACTGTCAGCGTCTTACTGTGTAAGACGCTGACAGTTAAATTCAGTACAATACAGAATGTATTGTACTGAATTGAAACAGGGATCAAACCTTGAAAAGGTGAAGTCCCACAGTGGGACAAATATAAAAAGTACAAAAATCCTGAACACTTGCTGGCATAAATTTCCATTGAAATGTATTAGTGCCGGATCCAGCATTAAAATTGCTGCATTGACGGATCTGTTCTTCCGGTCCGCGCATGCGCAGACCTTTAAATCTGTGAAAAAAATAAATACCGGATCCGTTTTTTCGGATGACACCGAGAGACGGATCCGGTGTTTCAATGCATTTGTCAGACGGATCCGGATCTGTCTGACAAATGCATCTGTTTGCATCCGGATTGCTGGATCCAGCAGGCAGTTCCAGCGTATCCTCTGTTGCAAGTGTGAAAGTAGCCTTAGGTATCGCCGCGTCCGTAACAACGTGATCTATAAAAATGTCACATAACCTACCACCTCAGGTGGACGGCGTAAAAATGTTTAAATAAAAACTGTACCAAAAATGCTTATTTTTGTCACCTTACATCATAAAAAGTGTAGTTCCAAGCTATCAAAAAGACATATGTCCCCCAACATTGTACCAATAAAACCGTCATCTCTTCCCACAAAAAATGAGCCCCTACATAAGACAATCGCCCCCCCCAAAAAAGGCCTCCAGAAAATGGAGATGCTAAAACATGATATATTTTTATATTTTTTAGACATATTAGGTATCGCCGTGTTCATAAAAACCTTCTCTATAAAAATATTACATGATCTACCCCCTCAGTTGAACGCTGTTAAAAAATAAATAAAGAAAAACTGTCAATTCACAATATGAAGTAATTCTGGCGGTACACGTTCACTACATCCAACACCGGATACATGGCTCAAAAATACACTAACTGGGACTTTTCCATGTGGAGCATGTATTATCTGTGGTAACATCATGAAAGGGACATTCTTCACTAGTCAGGTGACTAAGGAAAGATTTTCCATCAGATCTTTTATCAGATGTACATCAGTGGGAGTCTTGTATCTACTGACTTGCCAATGTGGTGTCCAGTATGTGGGCAAAACCAGACGCGAACTGCGGAGACGCATTGGTGAACATCTACTCGACATAAAAAACAAATGTGACACATCAGTGGCACGCCATGTTTGTGATTATCATGGCGGTAATCCAGAGGTGTTGAAGGTCCAAGGGATTGAACACATTGTGACATCCATTCGCGGAGGGGACATTGATGTGCCGTTGCTCCGCAAGAAAACCAAATGGATATTCAAGTTGGATACTGTATACCCTAAGGGATTAAATGAGGCAGTATCATTCTCTTGCTTTATTTAAGTGATTATGGGACAGTAGATTTGGTCCATCACTTTGTCATGTTCAGTTGTTCTGGTCATGACAAATGGAGAGGTTGTCCTTGAATATGTAATAATCCTGCAATACGCATTGGGTGGTATATATATATATTTGACCCTAGATGTCATCCTCTTTTAATGTATGGCTGTCTGTTCGTGTACCTGATGCACTTAATTGTGCCAGCTCTCCAATACTGGCCTCTTTCTTATATCCTGTTCAGCTTTTCATAGTGATGTCACTTACATACACACCGCATTATGATTGTCCCCCATACAATTGAGCATATTGGTGCTCCTCCCCGTGAGTGTATCATGCTGCAATGTGCGACGGCCACGTCAGGGAGCGTGTCAGAGGATGCGCCTCCATCCCTGATTGGTGACTGACGCCGGCACACACCCTCTGGGGCGGGTGTTAGATTATTTATATCCGGTGTGCGTATGGCCGCACACACATCACAGCGCCGGTGTATGCACGCCACAGTGCAGTAGCTTCACCTAATCTGACACTATCACGAATCTTGTTCGCTCCTGATGACACATGACATCTAAGAGTCATGTAGAAACGCGTAGAGCAAGTTCTTGTGTCTTGTACCGCTTAATGAATAGGGCAGCTTTAATAAGTGATAGTCCATTTGCACTGGCTCCCTCATTCTGACCGCATTGAAGCATAACATATCACTCACTTTTCAGGGCAGCGCTACTAAGGTGCACCAGAACCGAGTATAGCAGCCTTAACTGTACCGACTATCCACTGTATGGCTCAAACACATGAGCAATTCAAGTTGGCAAGTGGATCAGTTCAGTACTGTTAGTCCCTGCACTGAGTGTGGCACAAAAACATTATTTTTGTTTTCAAAAATGCTTTATTATGTAAAACTGAAACAACAAAAAAATTACACATAAATGGTATTGTCGCGTCCGTATCAACCTGCTCTATAAAAGCAACACACGATCTATCCTGCCAGGAGAACGCCGTAAAAAAACTATGCCTCACAAAAGCGTAATATCGATCAAAAATCATATGTACCCCAAAACAGTACCAATAAAACTGTCACCTCATCCCATAATTTACAAAATGGGGTACATTTTTGGGAATTTCTACTCTAGGGGTGCATAAGGGGGTTTTCAAATATGACATGGCAACTTAAAATTATACCAGTGAAATCTGCCCTCCAAAACCCATATGACGCTCCTTTCCTTCTGCACCCTGCTGTGTACCGATACAGCAGTTTATGACCACATATGGGGTGTTTCTGTAAACTGCACAATCAGGGTAAAAATATTGAGTTTTCTTTGGCTGTTAAACCTTGCTGTGTTAGGGTACTTTCACACTTGCGTTGTTTGATTCCGGCAGGCAGTTCCGTTGCCTGAACTGCCTGATCAGGCAAACTGTATGCAAATGCATGTCATTTTTTCTGACTGATCAGGCATTTTTCAGACTGATCAGGATCCTTATCAGTCAGAAAAATGCCTGATCAGGCAGAAAAATGCATTGCAATACCGGGTCCGTTTTTCCGGTGTCATCAGGCAAAACGGATCTGGTATAAATTTTTCTCTCATTTTTAAAGGTCTGCGCATGCGCAAACCGGAAGGACGGATCAAGCATTCCGGTATTTTGAATACACTAATACATTCCTATGGAAAAAAATGCCGGATCCGGCATTCAGGCAAGTCTTCAGTTTTTATCGCCGGAGATAAAACCGTAGCATGCTACGGTTTTCTCTTTTGCCTGATCAGTCAAAATGACTGAACGGAAGACATCCTGAAGGGATTACTCTCCATTTAGAATGGGGCATATCCATGGGGATATGCCTGATCAGTTATTTTCCAGTATAGAGCCCCTGTGACGGAACTCTATGCCGGAAAAGAAAACCGTGAAAGTAGCCTTACATGGAAAAATTGATTAAAAGGGAAAATCTGCAAAAAAAAATTGAAATTTTGAAATTTCACCTCCCTCTTCCTTTCATTCTTTTGGAACACCTAAAGGGTTAACACATTTTGTAAAATCAGTTTTGAATAACTTGAAGGGTGTAGTTTCTAAAATGGGGTCATTTATGGGTGGTTTCTACTATGAAAGCCCCACAAAGTGACTGCATAACTGAACCTAAAAAAGTGGGTTTTGGAAATTTCCTTAAAAATTTTAATTGCTTCTAAAATTCTAAGCCTTGTAACGTCCTAAAAAAATTAAATGACTTTTACAAAATGATGCCAACATGAAGTAGACATCTGGGAAATGTATAGTAACAACTATTTTATGAGGTATAACAATCTGCTTTAAAAGCAGAGACATTCAAATTTCACATGGAATATACTTACCTGGCTCCCCGTGGCGCTCCTGGTCCCCGAACCACCACTGCTGCTTCTCCCCGTGCATGGATGAAAACATCTGGTGTCGGGGGGGGAGCAGCCAATAGCAGACGGGGATGGGGATGAGCCTCCCTAGCGTAACCCGTGATGCCAGGTAGGCTTGTCCCCATCCCCGCCTGCCATTGGCTGCTCCCCCTGACACCAGATGTTTTCATCCATGTATGGGGAAAAGCAGCAGCGGTGGTGTGGTGCGGGGACCAGGAGCGACGCGGGGAGAAGGGTAAGTATATTCCATGTGAGGGGCCCAGCACATGGGGGGGGGGAAACTTTATACTCTTGGATAACCCCTTTAAGTGAGGCCAGAATAATTATATTTTTCTTAACTTTGATAGGAACTGTACTTTCAACAACTTTTGCATAAATCAATAGTACATGGGAATATAACAAAGTTTGCAATATCTTAAATGCCACTATGTCCACTGTTGGCTGATTGTTCAGCCTCAATTCACAGCTAAAATCCATCTTGAGAGAAGATGAGCCATCAGCTTTCTGAGGGATCAGGTTACATGCTGTGCTTAGCAGTATTTTGAGACTGCAGGGGGAGGAGTATGCTTCTGGAAAGTGACTTATACACAGAAAACTTATTAGAGCTACTTACAGGTAATAGCACTGTCTCTGTCTCACCCCAGTTCTGGAATCACAGCTACACTGCCTACAACTGCAGCATAATGTCCTCCATGCTGCTGCTTCTGAAGGTGTGCTACAGAGGGATAGCGGAGTAGGATCTCCTCTTCTGTGTGTGTGAAGTGTATGGGAGACATCATAGCAGCTAGTCTCCATCACTAACTCTGACATTTAGAAAGAGAGTCTGCAGAGGAGAAACTGGTGACAAACTGTAGAACACACATAATGGGCAGATTCCTCATGTACAGTGCACACATATAACAGCTTATTTTAACCACAGATGCAACTAATAATCCGACACAAGCAGATTTTAGTGCCAGGAAGCACAACCATCAAAAGTGACCCCTTTGTACTTACTTTATCAGACTCATTTCCAGCTCAAATATTGCATTATGAAGCACTGTTTGTTTCCTTTTTGTCGTTTCTCATAGTTATCTATTATATCTGGAGTCAATCCATCATCCATTGACTTCAGTCTAATGTAAAGTGATCAAAACAAAAATGGCGATGGATATGAATTAATTTTTTCTAACAAAGTATATAAAATCCCATGTGAACAGAGCCTAAGATGCGAATGTATCAGGCCTTGAAATCTAGAAATTCTGGCTTCAAATTGTCTCAAAATAGGGCTTTGACCTTTTTTTGGGCTTACTTGCACCAAAAGTTTGGGACATTTTGCAATTTTACAAAGTGGGTGTGGTTAAGTATGTTATTTGCTTTACTTTTTAAAAAAAAAACATTAAAAGTCAGTTGCTCTCATCTCACTCTAGTAAAGAGATTGCGTAGAAAAAGTGGAGTAACATCTAGACAAAAGTGCCCTGTTTAAAGATCCACCAAATTTATCAAACGACGTGAGACTTTTCACTAATTTGGCACAGAATGTTCACAGACTAAAAAAAACTGTCTATCACAGAGGTCAACCGCCTAAAATATAACTTTTATTAAGTAATATTAAAAATTACCATGAATCCCTCACATGGGGACAATAGAATAAGACAAACAAACAACTAAGCACAAGTGGGCTAAATTAAGGACAGGGGGGATGGATGGTAAAGTGAGGAAAAGGGCTGGCCAGAAGGGTCCCTAGTATAGCCCTAGGGTATCCCTTGCTAGTACTTAGCCCAGAGATGCACCCTGATGGTGGGAGCACTCTGTCCCTGTGCCTAACCTATCTTTCCTTAAAACAACCCTACAACACAATAGACCCTTATGGATGCCCAGGTCATATATTATAGTAAGATATCAAATACAAAAATGATTGTCTCTATTAAAAGGTCCTCATCTCGACGCGTTTCCCCTTATAAATTAGGTTCGTCAGGAGACAACTAGAAAAAACCCAATCCAGCGCTGCCACACCGCAGCGTGAATACATTAACATTCCAAAAGAACATAAACCGAAATACTGGAGCACCAATAGACAATGTCAAGCCGCCCGACACACAGACAAAATATGCAGAGATAATGCAGCCAAACAAGATGATGTAAAAGCAGAGCATGCGGCAAAAGAGTACAAAAGTCCACCTGAACAGAAATAAGAGATGCTATACTTATCATTCAAGCAGAGCTTGCGGCGGAAGAATACACATATCAACCTCCAAAAAGATAAATCATGCTGTACTTATCATATGAAGTGTGTCCGGCGGCTTGAGGTGCTCCAGGGGGTGCTGAGATGAGGCTCCAATGTGTACAACTGCGCCATTCCATTTAAACCCTAAGTGGGAGGTCCCTATCACTGCCCCAATCCAATTAGGGGCTGGATCACATGGTCTCCCCCGCATATCCTAACTCTCTTAGATCCCTAAGAGATTTATATTATTAGTAGGCTAATAGATAAAAAAATAAAAATAAATTATGAAATAAAATACAGTATATATGGGGCATGGTGATCCCAGTATACTAATAATCCAGGAGGTGGAACGCACGCCGAGCGTCCAAGATGGCCGTGCGTTCCACCATGGACTTGCCGGCACTCAGAGGTGGGGCGCTGCCTGTGTTCCTCGGACGTGTGGAACGCACGCCGAGATCCAATATGGCCGTGCGCTCCACCGTCTAGGAAGTGCTCAATTCCTTTACCAGCATGCGATGGTCGTACATCGCTAGTCCTCCAGTGCTGATCCTGTGGAACGCACGCCGGAATCAAGCATGGCCGTGTGTTCCACAGACCAGGAAGTGTCCAAAGCACAATGTTAATGTGCCTGGGCAGAGATGTGATGATCTGAGGATGTCCACAGAGATAACTAGGTGCCTCCACAAGGAGTTAAAAGCTACAGGGACCCATGGTGAACAGGGGACAAAAGATTATTAGATTATTATTATTAAATATAACAGAGCCCAATTAGGGAAATGCTGGAATCACCCTGGTCGGTATCCAATCACAAATTGGGATAGACCTATATATCCAAGGTGCATCACCCCAAATTGTAGGATGTGTGTCGGAGGTATACCTACCCCGTGACAAAGCGGAGTAGATCAGGACCAAGCAAATATATGTAAATAGGGTTAATGGCTACTCAGATGTTGGTACTGTCTAAAAAAATGATGGACGATTTACTGGGTATACATGATAAAAGAAACCCTTAGATGTATAAATTAGACCCTTCTTGTGTCGATGTCAATTACTGTCATATGAGGACGAGAAGTAGACAGGGGAAGGTCCCCAGTTCTGAAGAAAGAAATGCTTCGGTCTGCTATAAAAAGCAGGTAAATGTGAGTAGCTCATTAAGGCCACCCGGTGTCTGAGACCGCAGTCGGAAGATCCATTCGGTCTCTGGAGTTCCGAATATTACGACACGCCAGACAGGCACCACACTGAAAGGTACCGAAGGGCTTGCGATCAAGCCAGGTGCCCCTCAGTGCGGGCCCCGTGTAATGACTGTGGACAAGTCGATCACGAAGACTCCTACCGCGTCTAAAAGAAATGCTTGGTTGAGGAGAGAGTTTATCTGACATGTCCGGGCCCATTAGCAAAATGGGCCAGTACTTTTTGATGATGTTTCTCACTTCCTGGCTCATGGTATCGAAGAATGAGATTATTCTAATGACCTCTTTATCTTCCTTCTTACATTCTCTCGGGACCAACAGGGTATTGCGTTCGCATGCAGACGCATGCTGGAATGCATCCCTAAGGACGTGTTGCGGATAACCTCTCGTAGTAAATCTCTTTTGTAGTTTCCTCGCATCTTGGTGGAAACCCTCCATATTAGAGCAGTTTCTCTTCATACGCAGATATTGGCCGCGGGGTATGCCCCGCTTTAGACTAGATGGATGATGACTGTTCCAATGCAATAGCTTATTGGTAGCAGTGGTCTTCCTGAAAGTGGAGATGACAAGCCTGCCTCCGGTTTTTGTTACTCTAACATCAAGAAAGGTTAAAGACTCTGGATGGCACTCCGAGGTAAATGATAGTCCCAGTTCGTTAGTATTAAGAGCCCTGATGAATAGGTCAAATTCCTCCAGATAATGAATACATTATCGATGTATCGAGTCCAGAAGACGATCTTGTCACCCCACCAGGTGTATATATCCAGGAAGACCACTTTATCTTCCCACCAGCCCAGGAGGAGATTTGCATAGGAGGGGGCACATAGGCTCCCCATTGCGGTTCCTCTGAGCTGGTGGAAGAACTGTCCATTAAAGAGAAAGAAATTATGCTTAAGGACAAAATCCAGGAGGGTCACCACAAAGTCACTATGCAGTCTGTGACAGACGGCTCTAGTGTTAAGGAATTCCTTTGATGCCATCAGGCCCTTCTCGTGGGGAATCGAGCTATATAGGGCTTCAACGTCAATACTCGCAAGGGAACACGATGGATCAATGTTTAACGCCTCAATCTTGCGTAAAAAATCCATCGTGTCCCTTGTGTAGGATGGAAGAGAGGATACAAAACCTTTCAAGACATCATCTATATAAAAGAAAGAAAGATGGTCCAGCTTCACTGAAAAGTACTTGAGGCTTTATTCAATCCCGTGCAGATAAAAACCAACATACAGCAATGCAGAAAATCGACCGGTTTCGGATCACTATAGATGCGGATCCTTAGTCATGATGTGCATCAGTAGGAGGTGAGGTCGAGACTAAATAGTGAACCACCAAACACAGGTGATCACAATCAGGTACAGGACACACCTCCTGATGACATCCTTCACAGATAAAGTGCATAGTAATTACAACATGCCAAAGGACATAGAAAAATAAGATAAAAACTACAAATTGCAATGATAAAAAAGAGGAAGAGTAAACATATTAGTAATGTAGAATAGTATCATGACGCCTATTCAGTCCTGATGGTATCCGTGAGCCTAGTTTGAAAATCCAAAAGCACTCACGATTGAGCAACTTTTTCTTGTGATCACCGCCTCTGCTTGGTCTGTTAACCCTTTCCACTCCTTGTACTGACATGCTTTCTGTATTACCATCGTGGACCGCAGCAAAATGCAGACTAGCGGCAGAAACATTTTTTATTTTAGCATGAGGTACATCAGAGATGTGACAGCAAATTTGAATTTTCAAACAGTTGGATGTGCACCCGACGTACTGTAAATTACACAGAGAGCATGTTATGCAATATACCACATATGTGGTGTTGCAATTGATATATTGCTGAATAGTATGAGTGGTGTGGTTGCTTGTAGACACAATATGCGAGCTCATCCTCATATATGAGCAACATGTACATCTTTTATGCCCACATTTAAAATTACCTATGTTTCTCAGCCAAGTAGGCTGGGAGCCAGGTTTATCCTGGTATAGAGAGGGGCTCACCATATTTGCTAAAGTAACAGCACGTCGGGCAACACATCTAACACCGCTTTTTACAACATCACCCCACGCTTGGTCATATTTGAGAAGATGAAGATGTCTTTTGACAATATTACATATTTGTGAATATTCACAGCTATAACTCGTGGAAAAAGTAACTTGCTTCTCTTTATGACCAAGCCTGGGCATTTTGTTGGGAAAAATTAAATTATCCCGAGACATGGTAGAAACCATATTCTTAGATCGATTTAAAAGTCTGCTGGGATAATTCCTGGCTAAGAGACGAGTGGTGACAGTATTCATTTCTTCAATGCAAGTTTCACTAGAGGAACAGTTGCGCAAAGCGCGAATGTATTCGCCCCTAGGGATATTATGGACAGTGTGTGCAGGATGACAGGATCCCGCATGTAGGATGGTATTTCCTGCAGTTTCCTTTCTGTGCGTACGACTGTGTACACGGCCATCCCCTACATCCCCCACCAAACACAAATCCAAAAAAGATATTAGGGTCTTATGAGAATTTAAAGAAAAACATAAATTACAGTTGTTAGCATTAAGGAAGGATCCGAATGACGGTACGGCCGCCACATCGCCCGACCAAACAAGGAGCAGGTCATCGATGTAGCGACCGTACCACCGGACGGATCCACTCCATGGGTTGGAATCAGAGAAAAGAAAATGATGTTCCCACCATGCCATATAAATGTTTGCAAGCGATGGTGAGAAACGAGCCCCAATAGAGACTCCTCTGCATTGGAGAAAAAATCTCCCATTAAACATAAAATAATTGTGTTGCATAAGAAATAATACAACTTTGCAGAGGAAATCTCTAAAGGGTAATAAGAAATTGGAATAAAGACTCAAAAACCAACCCAAAGAGATAATGGCAAGATCCTGGGGGATGGCCGTGTACAGGGAAGCAACATCAGCCAAAATCCAAGAAAAATCAGAGGACCACTGGAAGGAATGAAATGCCTGCAAGACTGAGGCAGTATCCCGCAAAAAAACAGGGATACACTGCACTAGTGGTTGCAACATGCTATCCACCCAGGATGACAAATTTTCCGAAAAAGACCCAATACCCGAAACTATAGGGCGCATGGGGGGAGGGAATCCCTCTTTATGTATCTTGGGGAGGGAATGGAAGATGGGGACCACTGGATAAGAGACAAAAATATAGTCAAATTGTTTTTGGTCCAAGTAACCACTATCCAGTCCCTCCTCCAAGATACTCCTCAAAAGGGTTTGGAAAGGAGCGGTGGGATCCTGTGTCAACCTGGTATAGGTGGCGGAATCAGAGAGCATAAGGTCATTTTGTGCGGCATACACGGGTCTGTCCAGGATGACCACCGCTCCCCCCCTTATCAGCTTTTCTCACAATTATATCAGACATACTCTTCAGTTCTTTTAACACTTTGCGTTCACTGGCCATGAGATTATTTTTGTTTTTATTTTTACTGTCATTTATATTCCTACTCTGAAGCACCCTATCAAGTTCAACCAAATCACGTTCTACATTGTCTTGGAATTGATCGAGAGCGGGGGTGCGTGATTGATCCCGCTGTTTTGTATTATGGAGCACACTCCAGATACAATAGGGCGGCCCCTCAGCGGGGACACGCCTTTGTGGACTTTGGGCAGTCCATAAGAGGTGGCTATCTGGGGTTTGCTGGGTAGCAAAAAGCGGAATTCTGCATCACTGATAACCTTATTGGTTAGTCCATCTGTCAGTATCGATGTGAGCTTGCCCAAAAAGATTTATGTGGGGTCGGACGGTAGCACGCGGTAGCAGTCTCTATCGTTTAGTAATTGTTTACACATATGATTATATTGGAGGTGTCCTAAAATCACCAGGTTCCCACCCTTATCTGCCGGCTTAATCACTATAGAGGTGTCCCTCTCAAGATTGCAGGGGGGCCTCGGTCTCACTGCCAGACAGATTATGAAAATACGATTTCAATGGAGATAGTTTTTCTATTTCCTTCGTGACCATCCCCAAGAATATTTCAATATGGTCGTAGTTCATGGGCGGAGGTGCTTTTTTGCTCTTGGGTCGAAGGTCCGTAAAAGGACCCTGACCCGGTGTACGGGAGCCCTCTTCCTGTAAATCACATAAAACCCTGAAATCGACATACTCACTCTCCTGCAAGCCCAACTGTTCACAAGTACTACGATTGTTATTTCTCATAAATTTGTGCCACTTCAATTTCCGTGAAAAAAGATGGAGTTCCTTTGTCCAAATTAACGGGTCAAACCTAGTGGTGGGAACAAAAGAGAGCCCCTTTTTGAGTAGGGCTTCTTCCGCTACGCTCAGTGTCCTGGAAGAGAGATTGATGATCTGTAGTTGGTCACTAGTTTCAGATTCATTATTGATTAGGTACGGGCTCGAAGCTGATAGGGCCCCCCTTTGGCTAAAAAAAATTCCCCTGTATGGCAGGTGGCAAGGAGTTGGACACCGATGATGGAGAAGAGGAGGGCAGAGAAGATGAGGGATAATCGCTGCCTCTTCCTCTTTGATTTTGTACTCTCGGCCATCTCTTTTTGTAGTAACCTCTACCTCCTCCCCTCTGACCCCGTCTATTATTACTCCTTCCTCGGCCCGCCTGTGCTTCAGAGTCCGTGAATTCTTGTTCTGAGGATGAGATATCGGTGTCCTGGGAGGCTTGAGGCCTATCAAACTGGTAGGCCCTATTCTCCCTAAATTCTCTCAAATCTTTATTAAACTGCCTATGTTTCCTTTCTTTAATTTGCCCCTGAAATCTTTCTACAGCGGTTTGTAGAGAGGACTCCCTCCTACTGAAGTTTTTCAGAGGATTTTTCAAAATACACCCTTTCCTCAGATAGGAGTATGTTCATGAGTCTCAGTGAGCTGTTAGTCAGCTCCTGTTCCCATTTGGACAGAAGTCCCGGTGAATGTATTCGTTCAGTGGGCGTAATCCCTATACGGAGGCCGCGGGGGATGATTTTATGTTCAAGGTAGCTCTCTAAAGACTTTATTTCCCACCAAGATTTGATGTTGTTTTTATACTCCTCATATAAGTCTGTGAAAGTGAGCTTGCAGGTGAGCGAGTTCGACAGGCCCGGCAATTCCTTATCTGAAAATATGTCATTAGCTTCTTTAAAGGGCTTCTGTCTGCCCACTAAACCGTTTTTTTTTTTTTTGGTTAATAATAATCCCTATACTGCGAGCTCCCTATACATAAGCTAAATATTCATTTTGGTTCAGTAGATTTAGTTAAAAAGCAATTTTTATAATATGTAAATTACCTTGCTTCCAGCAAGTAGGGCGGCTACTTGCTGGTAGCAGCCGCATCCTCCGATTCTAATGACGCCCCCTCCGCTGTGTGATTGACAGGGCCAGGGAACGGAATCGTTCTCTGCTGGCCCTGTTTGAATTCCAAATCTCGCGCCTGCGCCGTACCTGTCTTTAATCGGCGCAGGCGCACTGAGAGGCGGCCGCTCTCTCGGCCGCTCCATCCTCAATGCGCCTGCGCCGGGTGTAGATGTGACGTCATCGGCTCAGGCGCATTGAGGATGGAGCAGCCGAGAGAGCGGCCGCCTCTCAGTGCGCCTGCGCCGATTAAAGACAGGTACAGCGCAGGCGCGAGATTTGGAATTCAAACAGGGCTAGCAGAGAACGATTCCGTTCCCTGGCCCTGTCAATCACACAGCGGAGGGGGCGTCATTAGAATCGGAGGATGCGGCTGCTACCAGCAAGTAGCCGCCCTACTTGCTGGAAGCAAGGTAATTTACATATTATAAAAATTGCTTTTTAACTAAATCTACTGAACCAAAATGAATATTTAGCTTATGTATAGGGAGCTTGCAGTATAGGGATTATTATTAACCAAAAAAAAACAAAAAACGGTTTAGTGGGCTGACAGAAGCCCTTTAAAACAACCCTACAACACACAATAGACCCTTATGGATGCCCAGGTCATATAATATAGTAAGATATCAAATACAAAAATGATTGTCTCTATTAAAGGTTCTCGTCTCGACGCGTTTCCCCTTATAAATTAGGTTCGTCAGGAGACAACTAGAAAAAACCCAATCCAGCGCTGCCACACCGCAGCGTGAATACATTAACAATCCAAAAGAACATAAACCGAAATACTGGAGCACCGATAGACAATGTCAAGCCGCAGACAAAGTATGCAGAGATAATGCAGCCAAACAAGATGATGTAAAAGCAGAGCATGCGTCAAAAGAGTACAAAAGTCCACCTGAACAGAGATAAGAGATGCTATACTTATCATTCAAGCAGAGCTTGCGGCGGAAGAATACACATATCAACCTCCAAAAAGATAAATCATGCTGTACTTATCATATGAAGTGTGTCCGGCGGCTTGAGGTGCTCCAGGGGGGCCGAGATGAGGCTCCAATGTGTACAACTGCGCCATTCCATTTAAACCCTAAGTGGGAGGTCCCTGTCACTGCCCCAATCCAATTAGGGGCTGGATCACATGGTCTCCCCCGCATATCCTAACTCTCTTAGATCCCCAAGAGATTTATATTATTAGTAGGCTAATAGATAAAAAAAAATAAAAAATTCTATGAAATAAAATACAGTATATATGGGGCATGGTGATCCCAGTATACTAATAATCCAGGTGGAACGCACGCCGAGCGTCCAAGATGGCCGTGCGTTCCACCATGGACTTGCTGGCACTCAGAGGTGGGGCGCCGCCTGTGTTCCTCGGACGTGTGGAACGCACGCCGAGATCCAATATGGCCGTCCGCTCCACCGTCCAGGAAGTGCTCAATTCCTTTACCAGCATGCGATGGAAGACCACTGCTACCACTGCTACCAATAACTTATTGCATTGGAACAGTCATCATCCATCTAGTGTAAAGCGGGGCATACCCTGCGGCCAATATCTGCGTATGAAGAGAAACTGCTCTAATATTGAGGGTTTCCACCAAGATGCGAGGAAACTACAAAAGAGATTTACTATGAGAGGTTATCCGCAACACGTCCTTAGGGATGCATTCCAGCATGCGTCTGCATGCGAACGCAAAACCCTGTTGGTCCCGATAGAATGTAAGAAGGAAGATAAAGAGGTCATTAGAATAATCTCAACCTTCGATACCATGAGCCAGGAAGTGAGAAACATCATCAGAAAGTACTGGCCCATTTTGCTAATGGACCCGGACATGTCGGATAAACTCTCTCCTCAACCAAGCATTTCTTTTAGACGCGGTAGGAGTCTTCGTGATCGACTTGTCCACAGTCATTACACGGGACCCGCACTGAGGGGCACCTGGCTTGTTTGCAAGCCCTTCGGTACCTTTCAGTGTGGTGCCTGTCTGGCGTGTCGTAATATTCGGAACTCCAGACAGAATACCTGTTCAGTCACAGGAAAAATATATGATGTCCGTGAATTTGTGAACTGTCGAAGTAAGGGGGTGGTGTATCTAGCTCAGTGCACCTGTCAAAAAGATTATGTGGGGAAAACGTTTAGGGAGTTCCGGAGGCGTGTCCTTGAACATTTAAATGACATTAAGAACAAAAAAGATACCCCTCTAGCCAACCACATGTGGGAACAGCATAACGGAGACCCCCGACTTATTAAATTTACAGCATTAGAGTTGATTAGACCCTCTCCGAGAAAGGGTGACTGGGACCGCAGGATCCTTCAAAAAGAGACCGAATGGATCTTCCGACTGCGGTCTCAGACACCGGGTGGCCTTAATGAGCTACTCACATTTACCTGCTTTTTATAGCAGACCGAAGCATTCCTTTCTTCAGAACTGGGGACCTTCCCCTGTCTACTTCTCATCCTCATATGACAGAAATTGACATTGACACAAGAAGTGTCTAATTTATACATCTAAGGGTTTCTTTTATCATGTATACCCAGTAAATCGTCCATCATTTTTTTAGACAGTACCAACATCTGAGTAGCCATTAACCCTATTTACATGTATTTGCTTGGTCCTGATCTACTCCGCTTTGTCACGGGGTAGGTATACCTCCGACACACATCCTACAATTTGGGGCCATGCACCTTGGATATATGGGTCTATCCCAATTTGTGATTGGATACCGACCAGGGTGATTCCAGCATTTCCCTAATTGGACTCTGTTATATTTAATAATAATAATCTTTTGTCCCCTGTTCACCATGGGTCCCTGTTGCTTTTAACTCCTTGTGGAGGCACCTAGTTATCTCTGTGGACATCCTCAGATCATCACATCTCTGCCCAGGCACATTAACATTGTGCTTTGGACACTTCCTGGTCTGTGGAACACACGGCCATGCTTGATTCCGGCATGTGCGTTCCACAGGATCAGCACTGGAGGACTAGCGATGTACGACCATCGCATGCTGGTAAAGGAATTGAGCACTTCCTGGACGGTGGAGCGCACGTCCATATTGGATCTCGGCATGCGTTCCACACGTCCGAGGAACACAGGCGGCGCCCCACCTCTGAGTGCCGGCAAGTCCATGGTGGAACGCACGGCCATCTTGGACGCTCGGCGTGCGTTCCACCTGGATTATTAGTATACTGGGATCACCATGCCCCATATATACTGTATTTTATCTATTAGCCTACTAATAATATAAATCTCTTAGGGATCTAAGAGAGTTAGGATATGCGGGGGAGACCATGTGATCCAGCCCCTAATTGGATTGGGGCAGTGACAGGGACCTCCCACTTAGGGTTTAAATGGAATGGCGCAGTTGTACACATTGGAGCCTCATCTCAGCGCCCCCTGGAGCACCTCAAGCCGCCGGACACACTTCATATGATAAGTACAGCATGATTTATCTTTTTGGAGGTTGATATGTGTATTTCTCCACCGCAAGCTCTGCTTGAATGATAAGTATAGCATCTCTTATTTCTGTTCAGGTGGACTTTTGTACTCTTTTGCCGCATGCTCTGCTTTTACATCATCTTGTTTGGCTGCATTATCTCTGCATATTTTGGCTGTGTGTCGGGCGGCTTGACATTGTCTATTGGTGCTCCAGTATTTCGGTTTATGTTCTTTTGGATTGTTAATGTATTCACGCTGCGGTGTGGCAGCGCTGGATTGGGTTTTTTCTAGTTGTCTCCTGACGAACCTAATTTATAAGGGGAAACGCGTCGAGACGAGAACCTTTAATAGAGACAATCATTTTTGTATTTGATATCTTACTATATTATATGACCTGGGCATCCATAAGGGTCTATTGTGTGTTGTAGGGTTGTTTTAAGGACAGATAGGTTAGGCACGGGGACAGAGTGCTCCCACCATCAGGGTGCATCTCTGGGCTAAGTACTAGCAAGGGATACCCTAGGGCTATACTAGGGACCCTTCTGGCCAGCCCTTTTCCTCACTTTACCATCCATCCCCCCTGTCCTTAATTTAGCCCACTTGTGCTTAGTTGTTTGTTTGTCTTATTCTATTGTCCCCATGTGAGGGATTCATGGTAATTTTTAATATTACTTAATAAAAGTTATATTTTAGGCGGTTGACCTCTGTGATAGATAATTCTTTTTACAACCACCAGAAATGCATTTTTCCAGTGTTAAAAATTTTGTAGCTATGCAAATTAGCCTAAGGTCGATCAAAACAAACCATTTCAACCAAAATGGGTTTAAATTTAACAATGGACGATATGGAACACATACATTTTAATGCACAGAAACAAAATCACAACGTTTTTTAACGAATCAACTTTGGATCTATAAAGTAAAAAATACAATCCAACAGCATTCTGCAAACTAAATAAAGTACAAAAAAGTATTCTATTGCTATGCTTATGTAAATTAGAGATGCTTGGCAAATACATTTTGTACAAAATTATTTGAGCCCGTCTGCCGCACGTCAAGGCGATCCCTGTAAGACGGGAACCTAACACTAAATTCTACCTGTTATGTGCCATGACAGCTACCATAAAAATCAGGGAGTGTAGGTGGTTTGCAGTGCTGTTGCATTGTATTTTTTTACTTTTTTTCTTTGAACTCTGGATCTATGATCAAAAGCTCGATTCGCTCAACCCTAATGATATACATGTAAAATAATCTGTAGTGTTTCTCCTTCTATGCTATAACATTGGGGAAAATAAAGTAAAAGATGCTGCTGGAATACATCAATGGTTGGGCTGATGAGGACAGTGTGTGCAGCTCTGGAGTACAGAATGGAGAAGTTCTAGAAGTGCAGCAGCTGATCTGTTTGTTGAGCTTTCAGTCACAGAGACGTTTGGTCTAACAGCAGTCATTTTAATTTAGCAATGTTCAGCATGAAACTGCAATTCCTTATCATTCTATTTTTAATCAATATCACCATGCACTGAAGAAAAATGTATTGTATCCTAGGTTGTAATTCTCCCTACAGTTATTAAAGGAGATTTGTCTCACTTCACCAAATGACATTTATCATGTAGAGAAAGTTACTTCATGGCACTTACTAATGTATTGTGATTGTCCATATTGTCTCCTATGCTGGCTGGATTCATTTTTCCATCACATTCTCCGCTGCTCGTATCCAGGGGTTACGACCACCCTGCAATTCAGCAACAGTGCCCATGCTTGTACACTATGGTAAAAAACACCGACCTACAGTGGATATAAAAAGTCTACACACCCCTGTTAAAATGTCAGGTTTCTGTGATGTAAAAAAATTAGACAAAGATAAATCATTTCAGAACTTTTTCCACCTTTAATGTGACCTTTAGGCCTCATGCACACGACCGTGCCGTTTTTGCAGTCCACAAACTGCGGATCCGCAAAAAACGGAAGGCGCCCGTGTTGCCTTCCGCAATTTGCGGAACGGAACGGGCGCCGGCAATATAAA
Organism: Bufo gargarizans; assembly: GCF_014858855.1. Lineage (NCBI taxonomy): Eukaryota > Metazoa > Chordata > Amphibia > Anura > Bufonidae > Bufo > Bufo gargarizans. The sequence goes on from NC_058084.1 coordinate 316,998,254, forward strand.
TGCCTATTCTTGTCCGCATCTTTTGCGGCTCCATTGAAATGAATGGGTCCGCATCCGAGCCGCCAAAACGGCGGCTCGGATGCGGACCCAAACAACGGCCGTGTGCATGAGGCCATAAACTGTATAACTCAATTATAAAACAAACTGAAATCTTTTAGGTAGAGGGAAGAAAAAAAAACTAAAATAATAATAATAAGTGTGCACACCCTTAAACTAATACTTTGTTGAAGCACTTTTAGATTTTCATACAGCACTCAGTCTTTTTGGGTATGAGTCTCTTCTTTGCAAAAACACTCCAAATCTGTCAGATTGCGAGGGCATCTCCTGCGCAGCCCTCTTCAGATCACCCCACAGATTTTCAATCGGATTCAGGTCTGGGCTCTGGCTGGGCCATTCCAAAACTTTAATCTTCTTCTGGTGCAGCCATTCCTTTGTTGATTTGGATATATGCTTTGGGTCGTTGTCATGCTGAAAGATGAAGTTCCTCTTCGTGTTCAGCTTTCTAGCAGAAGCCTGAAGGTTTTGTGCCAATATGACAGAAACCTGACATTTTAACAGGGGTGTGTAGACTTTTTATATCCACTGTATGTGTGCACTCCCATGGTCCTGGCTACCAAAGAGGCCTGTGCCTTTTTTCTATAGAGTGCAGGCATGGCCATCAATGCTGGATTAGGACTCATACACTCATGGCTTCATGCAGTCCGCAATGCATGGGCACCGACTGTGTGCCCGCTGTCTGCAGACCCTTTCATTTGAATGGGGTTTGCGATTCGCATCCAATGGCCCGCACCACAAAAAAGTAGTGCATGCAGGGACAGAAAACCCACAGAAGCTTCCCATAGTGCTTCTGTGGGCTTCCGATCGGTGCCTCAGTTCCGCACAGCCCAGTACCACCCGGATTGTGGACCTATTCAAGTGTTTGTGGACTGCAATACGGTCGTGTGCATGAGGCCTTACAGGGTGGTTGTAACCCCAGGCTACAAGCAGTGTATAATGTGATGGAAAAAAAAATAAAGACAATCACAATACATTAGTGAGTGCCTTGTATTAACTTTATCTACATGATAAATGCCACCTGCTGAACTGAGACAACCCCTGTAACAATTTTCAAAACTTGTAAAAATTGCACAAATTGTGCCAGTTTATCAAAGTGCCTCACATGGAAGAATATCTCACTAGTTATGCCTAGAAGGCATCACTGGCATTCATTTGCACCAATATTGCACATATATCTTTTAAGGCAGTTTCTGAAACTACACATACAGTGCCTTGCAAAAGTATTCACCCTCCCCCCCCCCTCGACTTTTTTTCGTACTTTGGTACATTATAGCCTTAAGTTCAGTGTTTTGTTAATCTGAATTTTATGTGATGGATCAGAACACAATAGTCTAAGTTGGTGAAGTGAAATGAGAAAAATATATAAATAAAACTATTGTTTAGAAATAGAAAACAGAAAATTGGCATGTGCGTATGTATTCACCCCCTTTGTTAGGAAGCCCATAAAAAGCTCTGGTGAAACCAATTACCTTCAGAAGTCACATAATTAGTGAAATTATGCCATCTATGTGCAATCTTACGCTGGGTTCACACCTGAGCGTTTTACAGCGCGTTCAAATGCGCTGTAAAACGCTCAACACATGAAAACCAATGCTTCCCTTCGGCCCTGGTTCACACTTGAGCGTTTTACAGCGCGTTTGAACGCGATGAAAAACGCCCTACGCTCAAAAAAGTTCTTGAGCTTCTTTGGGGCGTTTTGTCGCGCGTTCCCGTACATAGACTTTCGGGAACGCGCGACAATGGGCGTTCGCTTGTCTCTGTATGCGCGATTGTAAACGCCGGTACAATCGCGCATAGAGAGCGCTCCTTTCAGAACGCTCAGGTGTGAACCCAGGGTAAGTGTCACATCATCTGTCATTACATAGTCCCCAGAGGCTGCAACACCTAAGCAAGAGGCATCACTAACCAAACACTGCCATGAAGACAAAGGAACTCTCCAAACAAGTAAGGGACAATGTTGTTAAGAAGTACAAGTCAGGGTTTGGTTATAAAAAAATATCCAAATCTTTGATGATCCCCAGGAGCACCATCAAATCTATCATAACCAAATGGAAAGAACATGGCACAGCAGCAAACCTGCCAGAGACGGCAGCCCACCAAAACTCACGGACCAGGCAAAGAGGGCATTAATCGGAGAGGCAGCACAGAGACCTAAGGTAACCCTGGAGGAGCTGCAGAGTTCCACAGCAGAGACTGGAGTATCTGTACATAGGACGACAATAAGCCGTACGCTCCACAGAGTTGGGCTTTATGGCAGAGTGGCCAGAAGAAAGCCATTACTTTCAGCTAAAAACAAAAAGGCAAGCTGTGAGTTTGCGAAAAGGCATGTGGCAGACTCCCAAAATGTATGGAGAAAGGTGCTCTGGTCTGATAAGACTAAAATTAAACTTTTTGGCCATCAAAGCTATATCTGGCGCAAACCCAACACATCACATCACCCAAAGAACACCATCCCCACAGTGAAACATGGTGGTGGCAGCATCATGCTGTGGGGATGCTTTTCAGCAGCCGGGACTGGGAAACTGGTCAGAGTTGAAGAAAAGATGGTGCTAAATATAGGGATATTCTTAAGCAAAAGCTGTCTGTGGTCAGACTTAAAGATTGCTGTTCACAAGCGCAAACCATCCAACTTGAAGGAGCTGGAGCAGTTTTACAAGGAGGAATGGGATAAATTCCCAGTGGTAAGATGTGGCAAGCTCATAGAGCAGGGATGGCTAACCTGAGCCTCTCCAGCTCTTGCAAAACTACAACTCCCATCATGCCTGGACAGTCTACAGCTATCAGCCTACGGCAAGGCATGGTGAGAGTTGTAGTTTTACAACAGCTGGAGAGCCGGAGGTTGGCCATGCCTGTCATAGAGACTTATCCAAAGCGACCTGGAGCTGCGATTGCCGCAAAAGGTGGCTCTACAAAGTATTGACTTTAGGAGAGTGAATAGTTATGCACATTGACTTTTCTGTTATTTTGTCCTATTTGTTGTTTGCTTCACAATAATAAAAAAACATCTTCAAAGTTGTGGGCATGTTCTATAAATTAAATGATGCAAATCCTTAAACAATCCACGTTAATCCAGGTTGTGAGGCACCAAAATCCAAAAAAAGTCAAGGGGGGTGAATACTTCTGCAAGGCACTGTAGGTGTAAAAGGTGTCTAGAACACATAATTAATTGGTGCGTGCCCTGTGCTCCTATGTTTACACACATAACCACTGTGCTTCTGTGCTCAGTCCCAGTTGGATCAAGCTGTCACACGGGGTGCCCAACCCTGCAATCTGTCATCTCTACATACTGCAAACTGTAAAATAATGCTAACGCCACATTAGATCACAGATAATGTGTCTCCTGCTTCCCTTAGGCCCCTTTCACATGAGCGAGTTTTCCGCGCTGGTGCAATGCGTGACATGAACGCATAGCACCCGCACGGAATCCTAACCCATTCATTTTAATGGGTCTGTGTACATGAGCGTTTTTTTCACGCATCAGTTCTGCTTTGCGTGAAAAACGCAGCATGTTCTATATTCTGCCTTTTAACGCAGCCCTGGCCCCATAGAAGTGAATGGGGCTTCAGTGAAAAACGCATTGCATCTGGAAGCAAGTGCGGATGCAATGCGTTTTTCACTGATTGTTGCTAGGAGATGTTTGTAAACCTTACGTTTTTTTTATCAGGCGTGTGAAAAACGCATCAGACGCATTGCACTCGCGCGGAAAAAACTGAATGCAATTGCAGACAAAACTGACTGAACTTGCTTGCAAAATAGTCTGAGTGTGAAAGGGGCCTTAGTCTTAAATATGAAAATCTGTAAATAACTAAATACATTTATTTAGAAAAATGTAACAGGATAATTGTATAATAATAAACAATGTATAATAAAATGAGAAAAACCAGATAGGAAAAAGGGTAAAAAAAAGCCTGCAGTTTTAACCCAAAAATAAACCCGCACACTTCTCTAAACCCACCCACACACCATCATGCGCTACACCATGGATGCTCAACCTGCGGCCCTCCAGCTGTTGCAAAACTACAAATCCCATCATGCCCGAATGACTGTAGGCTATCCAGGCATGCTGGAAGTTGTAATTTTGAGACAGCAGGAGGTCCCCAGGTTGGCCATGCCTGCGCTACACAATAGCATTTTGCATGGGCATAATATGCTTAGAGGTTAATATGCTCATATCCGGCAGAATGTAATTTACCACAATATTTCCCCCCCAGTCACCAATGTATCTTTAAGGCTACTTTCACACATGCCTTTTGCATTCCGGTTTTGAGATCTGGCAGAGGTTCTTAAAACTGGGGCAAAACACTTCCATATTGTCCCCATTCATTTATCCAGATCAGGATGCATTCTGTTCTGTTTGTTCAGTTTTGCAGACGAGACGTCTGCAAAACTGAACAAACTGGATCCGGAATGAAAATCAATGTAAGTCAATGGTGCCGGATAATTTTTTTTTCTGTAACAAAAGAACAGGATCCGGCACCCATTGACTTACAATGATGTTAATGCTGGATCCGGTTTGTTCAGTTTCTATTTAATACAACCGGATCCAGACGAAACGGATGCATCCGGATGTATTGCATGAAATAGAAGCGTTTTATTTAGGTTTTCAGATCCTGTGCCGGATCTCAAAACCTGAATAAAAAATGCTGTTGAGAAAGTAGCCTAATCTGGCACTGTCAGGTAATGCATCTCAACAAGAAAAAACTCCTGTACCAGAATGGTGCTGCATCAAATGCGAAGAACCTATTTACACTACTGTGTTCTATGGTCTATCTGTGAAAAACACACCACGAAAAACAATTTCCATGTGCTTTTTTTTTTTTTTTTTTTTTTTTTTTTTTTTACTCCTGTCCGATCCACAAAAACAGACCAGAATATGACCTGCAGTGAGCTTCTTGGATTGGGCACACAAATCCATTAAAAGAGTGAATGTATGAAAAACCCCATTGACTTGCATAGGTCAATGTGATATCCAGTTTAAAAACTAATAGCACTAATAGCACAACTAACTTTGTCGCCAACAGTGGCTGTCGACCCACTGTACCAACTAACCAGATTCACTTTGGGCCATCTCTAAATGTGTTATCCTAGCCGTCCCCTGGTTTTCACCTTTCAACCCCTATACAAGAATCTATTCTTTACTGCAGAAGAGACACCATGACGCTGCCTCTTGAGATAAACCCAGTATAGTTGGCGGCTGAGCCACGGAGGTCAGAGATAATAGTGCAAAGCACCAAGGGCTGAACTAGAGACTAGAAACCTAAAGCGCAAGCACTCTCCCCTTGGGAAAGGTGCCTTAAATACCCAGGGACTGACAGTCATAGGCTGGGGAAGAATTAGGATGTGAGCGCTGGCCCTTTAAGAGGCTGAGAGTGCGTGCGCATGTCCTATAGTACGGCCCAGGACCAGCTAGAGGAAGCGCAGGCCACAGCGGCGGACATGGGATGCCAGCACAAACGCAGTCTTTTATAATGTTGATAGCACAAAGAACAGTCACCCAATCTACACATTTATTAGTGTAAGTGCATAAGAGAATTAGAGGACTCATTTCTGTATTTAGGCTAGGGCTACATGGTAATTTTTAGATGCACAACATGTCGCGCAGTCACAGGGTTGGTGTTCTGCCGACTGTGTTAGCCAAAATATGACTGCATTTACTTGCATTACTACATTCCACCATGTAGTCCTAGCCTAGATAGGATGATTTAGCTGATCGAGTGAACTTTTCGGAGGTCCCATCGAAATGAATAGAGAGTGCACCGCGCATGCACAACCACCTCTGCTTTCACCACTATGGGACTGCTGAAAATAGCCGAGTCGCCTCTCTAGTTGTGAATGTAGGGTGTGCTCTCCTTCACTTTGGGGGCGCATTCTAGAGATAAGAGCATGTTCTGGAGGTCAGACCCGCCCCTATCTGACATTGGTGGCATATCCTAGACATATGCCACCAGTGTCTCAAATGGGAATACCCCTTTAATCTATACTTATATAATATACAGTAAATACCTGCATCTGGGACATAATGCAGCGGGGAAAAATACGGCACCTAGAATATCCTCTGAAATATAGGAGCCTCATTTCTCTAGATTTTGTAAATAACTTGGAAAAGCGGATATCTTCCAAAAGTGAAATGGCATTTAAATATTATTAGATTTAGAAGAATCTCTGAAATGCTCACCTCTGCACTCAAGACTACTGACTCACTCTGATTGCTCCCAAGCAGACAGGAGGCGGAATGTTTTACATCATCCATTTCTCAAGAAAAAATAAATAAATCAATATACACAGGATATTAAAATCTTTAAAGGGGTTGTCCAAGTTATATTTATTGATGACCTATCTTCAGGATAGGTCATCAATATCAGATCAGCTGTTTGAAGAGAAGGCGTGCGTGGTGTCAGCGCTGCCTCCTCTTCACTGTTTACCTTCTAGCCGTTGCATCTGCAGTGGTGAGCAGGTGTAATTACACCCAAGCCTTCCTATTGAAATGAATGGGACGGCTTGTGAGTAATTACACCTGCTCACCACTGCAGATGTAACGGCTAGAAGGTAAACAGTGAAGAGGAGGCAGCGCTGACACCGCGCACGCCTTCTCTTCAAACAGCTGATCGGAGGGGGTGCCGGGTGTCGGACCCCGCCGATCTGATATTGATGACTTATCCTGAGGATAGGTCATCAATAAATATAACTTGGACAACCCCTTTAAGCATTTTTTTTTTACTAATGATAAAGTAGAAAAAAAAATACAATGGAACAGCACTCTGCAAACCAAATAAAGTACAATAATGCCATAATTATAGAAAATATTCTGGTGGTAATGCTACGCTTATTTTGTAAATTTGAGATTCTTGGCAAATACATTTTGTACAAAATTATTTGGGCCCGTCTGCCAGCATCAAGGTGATCTCTGTAAGACGGGAACCTACAGTTGTGGCCAAAAGTTTTGAGAATGACACAAATATTAGTTTTCACAAAGTTTGCTGCTAAACTGCTTTTAGATCAGTGTGAACCTGCGCATTGGGATGTGCTGACTGACCCCCATTTTCTTGCATTTGTCATGGCAACAGTAGTCGTTCCAGAAGATTGGAAATTAGCAAATGTTGTGCCCATTCACAAGAAAGGTAGTAGGGAGGAATCGGCAACTATAGGCCAGTAAGCCTGACATCAATAGTGGGGAAATTAATGGAAACCATACTTAAGGAGAGGATTGTGGACCATCTAAAATCCCATGGATTGAAAGATGAAAAACAGCATGGGTTTACTTCAGGGAGATCATGTCAAACTAATCTTATAGATTTTTTTGATTGGGTGTCTAAAATAATAGATGGAGGAGGTGCAGTAGACATCGCTTATCTAGATTTTAGTAAGGCTTTTGACAGGGGCGTAGCTAAAAGCTCATGGGCCCTGGTGCAAGAGTTCAGCTTGGGCCCCCGTCCCTCAGTGCTTGTTGGCGGGGGGCAGGGAAGCACATATCCTTTCTGCTGCCTGAGTCAAACATTGAAAGGGCACCCCCTCATGCAAAATTCTTAACCTAACTCCTTTCCTCCAGCCAGAGGGGCCCGGTAGCGGCTGCTACCTCTGCACCCTCTATAGCTACGCCCCTGGCTTTTGATACTGTCCCACATAGAAGGCTTATCAATAAAGTGCAGTCATTGGGCTTGGACTCCCATATTATTGAATGGATTAGGCAGTGGCTGAGGGACAGACAACAGAGGGTTGTAGTCAATGGAGTATATTCAGACCAAGGTCTTGTTACCAGTGGGGTACCTCAGGGATCTGTTCTGGGACCCATATTGTTTAAAGGAACTTAACATGTATAGCTTGGAAGAAAGACGAGACAGAGGGGATATGATAGAAACTTTTAAATACATAAAGGGAATCAACAAGGTAAAAGAGGAAAGAATATTTAAAAGAAGAAAAACTGCTACAAGAGGATATAGTTTTAAATTAGAGGGGCAAAGGGTTAAAAGTAATATCAGGAAGTATTACTTTACTGAGAGAGTAGTGGATGCATGGAATAGCCTTCCTGCAGAAGTGGTAGCTGCAAATACAGTGGAGGAGTTTAAGCATGCATGGGATAGGCATACGGCCATCCTTCATATAAGATAGGGCCAGGGGCTATCCATAGTACTTAGTATATTGGGCAGACTAGATGGGCCAAATGGTTCTTATCTGCCGACACATTCTATGTTTCTATGACAAAGTAGGTAATGCTTGTTTGCATCGAAAGTCCATGCTCAAGTTTCATTCTGGTGATACATAAGGTATGAGGCTTTATTTTTCCAGACGGATATGTTGGATTAGTGGAAATATTGGGGTGTCTCAATAATGTTATGTTATTTTAAGGTGACATCAGTGACTTTCCAGTTCTTTGACTGCAGTGTCGTACTTCATTAGGGCGGTCTCTCTCTACTTTAAAAAAATGCAGCAGATTTTATATGTTGGCCAGTAGGAAATAATAATGGAATGATACAACATGGTTATATAAATTCTTATTACATGGGACATTAGACATGTCAGGAGAAGTGACATGCCCTGTTTACTGTACGTAAAAGTACCATCTCCATGTAGCTTTTAAGGCCTCGTTCAAATTTCAGTTTTTCACGGACATGTGCTATCTGCATTTTCCACAGACAGAACACGTACTTATTGATTTTAATGTGTCTGTTCACACATAAGTGGTTTTTCAGTGACCGTGGGTCAGTGGAATAATCACTGAGACATGCACTACTTTGATCCATGCCCATTGAAGTCTATGTGTCCATGAAAAATCACTGACAATGCGCATGGCATCCATTTTCAATTGTCCGTGGAATATGGATGAAACCAAGGGGAAAAAATGGACACACGGACCAAACACAGATTCTTCACGGACATCTTCGTGGATGAAACACCGGGCAGATTTTTCCACAGACATCAAACAAAGAAATGTGGACGAGGCCTAAGTTTAACACGTGTTAACACTGGTACAATAAAGCAAGATCCTAGAGAAAGGGGTTATGCCATGATTGATGTAAAAAATAAAAATCGGACATCATATAGTACATGACAATCTCCTTCTAACAAAGCTAGAACCAGCCCTGTACCTCACATGGATCCAGAGATCTCCCCATTCACTGCTCCAACTGCTCTGCTAGATTATCTTCAGCCTGGCAGCTAAGGGGGCATGTCCTTTCTGCTGCAGATCTCTCCCTGTAACATATGGCTGCTGGCAGTTGAAGATTAAGGCTCTATTCAGACGTCCGTATGAATGGTCCGGATCTGTTCCGCAATTATGCGAAACGAGTGCAGACCCATTTATTTTCAATGGCGCTGGAAAATATGCAGACAGCACACTTCCGTTCTGCGGCCCTGAACTTTCGCAAAAAAATAGAACATGTCCTATTCTTGTCTGCAATAGCAGACAAGAATAGGCATTTTCTATTATAGTGCTGGCCATGTGCGGTCCACAAAATGTGGAATGCACATGGCCGGTGTCCGTGTTTTGCGGATCCGCAATCTGTGGACCGCAAAACACTTGCGGATGTGTGAATGGACCCTTAAACTGAGCACATTCGACCAGCTCAGTGAAAAGGACAAAAAAATCTGGTAAAAAACAAACAGCAGATGGCGCTATACAGGTACATTTTATTAAGCAGGTCAGTGGCTATACTACATTTTTAATTACATGCAATTACAAAAATATTCAGATCAAGGTGCTGGTTTCAAAAGTGTAGAATATGTCTTGTGACACAATCCCTTTATTGTCCTTGAAAGAGATCCGGCATCAGCCACACTATTATGTTTTAATATATGGCTCTGATCAATAAAGTGACTGTTATAGGATGTCTTATTGGGAAGGTAATTTGTAGCTCTTTTATTTCTGTGCAACATTTATCTAAAAAGTAGCTTTTGAAATTCATCATGTGCTGGAAATTATTTCATTTTCATTGGACTATTTCGATCATGGTAAATTAAAAGACGAATCATAACCTTTTACTGTTCTGTAAAGTTGTTGAAATAGTCTTTTACAGTCTTTATGATGTTGTGCTTTGGATGCTATGGGGCCCTAATAACTAAGGGGGCCCAGCTCCACTCATATGACACGTGTAGTTAGTGATGTACAGTACAGACCAAAAGTTTGGACACACCTTCTCATTCAAAGATTTTACTTTATTTTCATGACTATGAAAATTGTAGATTCACACTGAAGGCATCAAAACTATGAATTAACACATGTGGAATTATATACATAACAAAAAAGTGTGAAACAACTGAAAATATGTCATATTTTAGGTTCTTCAAAGTAGTCACCTTTTGCTTTGATTACTGCTTTGCACACTCTTGGCATTCTCTTGATGAGCTTCTGAAATGGTCTTCCAACAGTCTTGAAGGAGTTCCCAGAGATGCTTAGCACTTGTTGGCCCTTTTGCCTTCACTCTGCGGTCCAGCTCACCCCAAACCATCTCGATTGGGTTCAGGTCCGGTGACTGTGGAGGCCAGGTCATCTGGCGCAGCACCCCATCACTCTCCTTCATGGTCAAATAGCCCTTACACAGCCTGGAGGTGTGTTTGGGGTCATTGTCCTGTTGAAAAATAAATGATGGTCCAACTAAACGCAAACCGGATAGAATAGCATGCCGCTGCAAGATGCTGTGGTAGCCATGCTGGTTCAGTATGCCTTAAATTTTGAATAAATCCCCAACAGTGTCACCAGTAAAGCACCCCCACACCATCACACCTCCCCCTCCATGCTTCACGGTGGGAACCAGGCATGTAGAGTCCATCCGTTCACCTTTTCTGCGTCGCACAAAGACGCGGTGGTTGGAACCAAAGATCTCAAATTTGGACTCATCAGACCAAAGCACAGATTTCCACTGGTCTAATGTCCATTCCTTGTGTTCTTTAGCCCAAACAAGTCTCTTCTGCTTGTTGCCTGTCCTTAGCAGTGGTTTCCTAGCAGATATTCTACCATGAAGGCCTGATTCACACAGTCTCCTCTTAACAGTTGTTCTAGAGATGTGTCTGCTGCTAGAACTCTGTGTGGCATTGACCTGGTCTCTAATCTAAGCTGCTGTTAACCTGCGATTTCTGAGGCTGGTGACTCGGATGAACTTATCCTCCGCAGCAGAGGTGACTTTTGGTCTTCCTTTCCTGGGGCGGTCCGCATGTGAGCCAGTTTCTTTGTAGCGCTTGATGGTTTTTGTGACTGCACTTGGGGACACTTTCAAAGTTTTCCCAATTTTTCAGACTGACTGACCTTCATTTCTTAAAGTAATGATGGCCACTCATTTTTCTTTACTTAGCTGCTTTTTTCTTGCCATAATACAAATTCTAACAGTCTATTCAGTAGGACTATCAGCTGTGTATCCACCTGACTTCTCCACAACGCAACTGATGGTCCCAACCCCATATTTAAGGCAAGAAATCCCACTTATTAAACCTGACAGGGCACACCTGTGAAGTGAAAACCATTTCAGGTGACTACCTCTTGAAGCTCAACAAGAGAATGCCAAGAGTGTGCAAAGCAGTAATCAAAGCAAAAGGTGGCTACTTTGAAGAACCTAGAATATGACATATTTTCAGTTGTTTCACACTTTTTTGTTATGTATATAATTCCACATGTGTTAATTCATAGTTTTGATGCCTTAGTCATGAAAATAAAGAAAACTCTTTGAATGAGAAGGTGTGTCCAAACTTTTGGTCTGTACTGTACATGGATAATGGAATAGTGCATTACTTTTTGCATTATTTCTGTACTGACATCACTGATTTATTTCTGTACATCACCACGCTGTTGTGATATCACTGAATCGTTTTGCTCTACAGTGACATCACTGAGCACATTTTTGCTGTGCTGTAATGTCAATGTGCACATTATCCCACCAATGTGACATCACTGTGTGCATTCTGAAAACCAATCTAATCATAAGCTTATCATATCCAAGCTACTGAAGTTGGTGGTCCTTGGACATAAGGATATCACGGCTGATGGTTATTACCCTGTTCTATGACATCGCTGTGCACATTATCGCCATACTGTGACAGCACAGTGTTTATTATCCATGTGTCATGAAATGTTAGTGTAAGGATTATGCACACAGCAATTATTTTGGTGTTGTTTCTTCACTCTATGACATCACTGCCTCGGCACATTAGAACTGCGCAGAGAGAACACTTTTTTTCCTCCTTCTATGCTGTGACATCACCGTATTTAATACACATGTACTATTACGGCCATATTATTCTTGTGCACTGACACGTATGTACTTTTTCAGAAGAAGAAATACATAAGGCGTTAAAGCATTACATTGAAATGGTGCCTGCCTGAAGTAGCACAACCCTTCCTTCCCAATAGATGACAATATAACTATAAATTACATTAAAACTTGGGAGGTCCTGCGCCATATTTTGCATCAAGATGGAGGATATCCAAGTTATGCCTCTGGATATAGATGTCCTCAGAAACATATAAAACACCATGATAATTCAAATTTCCCTTGGTCAGCAGTTTCACTTGCATAAGGCGATTCCACAGCTCAGCTCCTCTTCCCCCCCATGCAGTGATTTCTGAACAGGTCATGGAGCCCCACAGAAGTCAATATGTTGTTTTCCTATGTGAAAATGTTTGCTGTGAATCAAATCTCTGAAACTGGTGTTCCATTCCTTAAAGGGATTTTACATTATTACTGAGGTTTTTAACAGATATGCTCATGTAGTTGCTTACCTCATATGTATCTTCCACATGTTTTTCTTTTTCAGTTTGGACTCCGTTTTTACCATGTAAACCTATTTGGTTTGTTTACTTCCTGTATGTAGCACTTCCTGTTCCTGTACCGAACCAATCCCCCATGGTGCACTTCTCCTTTCTCTGCCACAGCTCCAGCACCGCCCCTAACAATGCCCAGCTAGTTTGTAGCTCCTCCTCCAGCTAGTTACATAGACACTGCCCTATCAATTATTCTATTTATATTAATTATATCTATTATTTTAGCCCCTTAAGGACCGAGCCCATTTTCATTTTTCCATTTCATTTTTTTTCTTTCTGGCTTTTTTTCTTCCAACCTTCCAAGAGCCATAACTTTTCAAATTTCCCATTAACATAGCTGTATGAGGGCTTATTTTTTGTGGGACAAGTTGCATTTTTTTTATGCACCATTTTACTTTTTTCTGACCTCTACCGTACATGTACAGAGTAATTTGGGTCTTAAAAAATAGCACCCCCTCAGAAGCTAAGTGGGCACCATAGCACCCATGTGCCTGCTGTTTTACACATCAGACACCGTGAGGCAATGTCTGCGATTAATGATAACAGCAATCATGGACATTTAACCCCTCAGATCCGGTGGTTATCTGTGACCACACATCTGAGAGGGCTTTTCCCAGCTCCCGGGACCTGAACAGCTCCCCAGTGCTGAGATCAAGACTGACTTTCGGTTGCTGGGGCAGCCACGGACCTTTTGAACGCTCCAAGGCCTGCTTGTGGCAGGGTTTCATAGAAACATAATGAATCTCCTATAGACTGCAATGGTATTTCATTGCAGTCTATGGGAGAAATGATCTGACGATCGCATGTTGCATAAAAAAAAGCTAATGCAATGCAGTGTATTACACTGTTAGTACTATACTGACAGGCACTATCAGGCTGCACCAGAGAGGCATGGCCTGATAGGACATACACTGAGGACAGGCTTGTGGATCATTAGGCCCCAGGCTGCCATGCTAAGACATAGGCACCCCACAATCTCATTTGCAGGGTGTTGATGCCTGACAGAGCACGCCCACTCTCTCTAACCACTTCAGCCCCGCTAGGTGAAACCCCCTTCATGACCAGAGCACTTTTTACACTTCGGCACTACACTCCCTTCACCGTTTATCGCTCGGTCATGCAACTTACCACCCAAATGAATTTTACCTCCTTTTCTTCTCACTAATGGAGCTTTCATTTGGTGGTATTTTATTGCTGCTGACATTTTTACTTTTTTTGTTATTAATCAAAATGTAACGATTTTTTAGCAAAAAAATGACATTTTTCACTTTCAGCTGTAAAATTTTGCAAAAAAAACGACATCCATATATAAATTTTTCGCCAAATTTATTGTTCTACATGTCTTTGATTAAAAAAAAATGTTTGGGCAAAAAAAAAATGGTTTGGGTAAAAGTTATAGCGTTTACAAACTATGGTACAAAAATGTGAATTTCCGCTTTTTGAAACAGCTCTGACTTTCTGAGCACCTGTCATGATTCCTGAGGTTCTACAATGCCCAAACAGTAGAAAACCCCCACAAATGACCCCATTTCGGAAAGTAGACACCCTAAGGTATTCGCTGATGGGCATAGTGAGTTCATAGAACTTTTTATTTTTTGTCACAAGTTAGCGGAAAATGATGATGATTTTTTTAATTTATTTTTTCTTACAAAGTCTCATATTCCACTAACTTGCGACAAAAAATAAAAAATTCTAGGAACTCGCCATGCCCCTCACGGAATACCTTGGGGTGTCTTCTTTCCAAAATGGGGTCACTTGTGGGGTAGTTATACTGCCCTGGCAATTTAGGGGCCCAAATGTGTGAGAAGAACTTTGCAATCAAAATGTGTAAAAAATGACCGGTGAAATCCAAAAGGTGCACTTTGGAATATGTGCCCCTTTGCCCACCTTGGCAGCAAAAAAGTGTCACACATCTGGTATCGCCGTACTCAGAAGAAGTTGGGGAATGTGTTTTGGGGTGTCATTTTACATATACCCATGCTGGGTGAGAAAAATATCTTGGTCAAATGCCAACTTTGTATAAAAAAATGGGAAAAGTTGTCTTTTGCCAAGATATTTCTCTCATCCAGCATGGGTATATGTAAAATGACACCCCAAAACACATTCCCCAACTTCTCCTGAGTACGGCGATACCACCAGATGTGTCACACTTTTTTGCTGCCAAGGTGGGCAAAGGGGCACATATTCCAAAGTGCACCTTTCAGATTTTGCAGGCCATTTTTTACACATTTTGATTGCAAGGTACTTCTCACACATTTGGGCCCCTAAATTGCCAGGGCAGTATAACTACGCCACAAGTGACCCCATTTTGGAAAGAAGACACCCCAAGGTATTCCGTGAGGGGCATGGCGAGTTCCTAGAATTTTTTATTTTTTGTCACAAGTTAGCGGAAAATGATGATTTTTTTTTTTATCTTTTTTCCTTACAAAGTCTCATATTCCACTAACTTGCGACAAAAAATAAAAAATTCTAGGAACTCGCCATGCCCCTCACGGAATACCTTGGGGTGTCTTCTTTCCAAAATGGGATCACTTGTGGCGTAGTTATACTGCCCTGGCAATTTAGGGGCCCAAATGTGTGAGAAGTACTTTGCAATCAAAATCTGTAAAAAATGGCCTGCAAAATCTGAAAGGTGCACTTTGGAATATGTGCCCCTTTGCCCACCTTGGCAGCAAAAAAGTGTCACACATCTGGTATCGCCGTACTCAGGAGAAGTTGGGGAATGTGTTTTGGGGTGTCATTTTACATATACCCATGCTGGATGAGAGAAATATCTTGGCAAAAGACAACTTTTCCCATTTTTTTTATACAAAGTTGGCATTTGACCAAGATATTTTTCTCACCCAGCATGGGTATATGTAAAATGACACCCCAAAACACATTCCCCAACTTCTCCTGAGTACAGCGATACCAGATGTGTGACACTTTTTTGCAGCCTAGATGCGCAAAGGGGCCCAAATTCCTTTTAGGAGGGCATTTTTAGACATTTGGATCCCAGACTTCTTCTCACACTTTCGGGCCCCTAAAAAGCCAGGGCAGTATAAATACCCCACATGTGACCCCACTTTGGAAAGAAGACACCCCAAGGTATTCAATGAGGGGCCTGGCGAGTTCCTAGAAATTTTTTATTTTTTGCATAAGTTAGCGGAAATTTATTTTTTTGTCTCACTTTCCGCTAACTTAGGACAAAAATTTCAATCTTTCATGGACTCAATATGCCCCTCAGCGAATACCTTGGGGTGTCTTCTTTCCGAAATGGGGTCACATGTGGGGTATTTATACTGCCCTGGCTTTTTAGGGGCCCTAAAGCGTGAGAAGAAGTCTGGAATATAAATGTCTAAAAATGTTTACGCATTTGGATTCCGTGAGGGGTATGGTGAGTTCATGGGAGATTTTATTTTTTGACACAAGTTAGTAGAATATGAGACTTAGTAAGAAAAAACAAAAACAAAAAAAAAATTTCCGCTAACTTGTGCCCAAAAAAATTTCTGAATGGAGCCTTACAGGGGGGGGGGGGGGGGGGGGGGTGATCAATGACAGGGGGGTAATCACCCATATAGACTCCCGGATCACCCGCCTGTCATTGATCACCCCCCTGGTAAGGCTCCATTCAGACGTCCGTATAATTTTTACGGATCCATGGATCGGATCTGCAAAACACATGCGGACGTCTGAATGGAGCCTTACAGGGGGGTTATCAATGACAGGGGGTGATCAGGGTGATCACCCCCCTGTCACTGATCACCCCCCCTGTAAGGCTCCATTCAGACATCCGCATGATTTTTTACGGATCCATGGATACATGGATCGGATCCACAAAACACATGCGGACGTCTGAATGGAGCCTTACAGGGGGGTTTATCAATGACAGGGGGTGATCAGGGTGATCACCCCCCTGTCACTGATCACCCCCCCTGTAAGGCTCCATTCAGACATCCGCATGATTTTTTACGGATCCATGGATCGGATCCACAAAACACATGCGGACGTCTGAATGGAGCCTTACAGGGGGGTTATCAATGACAGGGGGTGATCAGGGTGATCACCCCCCTGTCACTGATCAACCCCCCTGTAAGGCTCCATTCCGGCATCCGCATGATTTTTTACGGATCCATGGATACATGGATCGGATCCACAAAACACATGCGGACGTCTGAATGGAGCCTTACAGGGGGGTTATCAATGACAGGGGGTGATCACCCCCCTGTCACTGATCACCCCCCCTGTAAGGCTCCATTCAGACATCCGCTTGATTTTTTACGGATCCATGGATCGGATCCACAAAACACATGCGGACGTCTGAATGGAGCCTTACAGGGGGGTTATCAATGACAGGGGGTGATCAGGGTGATCACCCCCCTGTCACTGATCACCCCCCCTGTAAGGCTCCATTCAGACATCCGCATGATTTTTTACGGATCCATGGATACATGGATCGGATCCACAAAACACATGCGGACGTCTGAATGGAGCCTTACAGGGGGGGTTATCAATGACAGGGGGTGATCAGGGTGATCACCCCCCTGTCACTGATCACCCCCCCTGTAAGGCTCCATTCAGACATCCGCATGATTTTTTACGGATCCATGGATACATGGATCGGATCCACAAAACACAGGCGGACGTCTGAATGGAGCCTTACAGGGGGGTTATCAATGACAGGGGGGTGATCAGGGAGTGTATATGGGTGATCACCCGCCTGTCATTGATCACCCCCTGTAAGGCTCCATTCAGACGTCCGCATGTGTTTTGCGGATCCGATCCATGTATCCATGGATCCGTAAAAATCATGCGGATGTCTGAATGGAGCCTTACAGGGGGGTGATCAATGACAGGGGGTGATCAGGGAGTGTATATGGGTGATCACCCGCCTGTCATTGATCACCCCCCTGTAAGGCTCCATTTAGACGTCCGTATGCGTTTTGCGGATCCGATCCATGTATCCGTAAAAATCATACGGACGTCTGAACGGAGCCTGACAGGGGGGTGATCAATGACAGGGCGGTGATCAATGACAGGGGGGTGATCAGGGAGTTTATATGGGGTGATCATGGGTGATCAGGGGTTTATAAGGGGTTAATAAGTGACGGGGGGGGGGGGTGTAGTGTAGTGTAGTGTAGTGTGGTGTTTGGTGCGACTGTACTGACCTACCTGAGTCCTCTGGTGGTCGATCCTAACAAAAGGGACCACCAGAGGACCAGGTAGGAGGTATATTAGACGCTGTTATGAAAACAGCGTCTAATATACCTGTTAGGGGTTAAAAAATTCGGATCTCCAGCCTGCCAGCGAACGATCGCCGCTGGCATGCTGGAGATCCACTCGCTTACCTTCCGTTCCTGTGTGCGCGCGTTCACAGGAAATCTCGCGTCTCGCGAGATGACGCATATATGCGTGACTGTGCGCCAGCCTGCCACCTCCGGAACGCGAATCTGCGTTAGGCGGTCCGGAGGTGGCTAAACCACTTAAATGCTGTGGTCGCTATTAACTGCAGCATCTAAGGAGTAAAACAACAGGAGTGGCACTTTGGGCGGTCCAAGCGGTTAGAGCAGGAGTCCAGCTGTCATGTGACACACCTGTGCAGTGCTTATTCTAAGCTGCTGTAGAATAAAGCGCAGTAATGACCGCCATAGTATTGGCAGTCATTAAGGGGTTAAAAATAAATTAAAAATAAACACTTCCCAAAATGCCTATACTATTAAAATATAAATGTATTTACGGCTTTCACCAGACTCCTTTTTTGTCGCTACACCTCCCCCCAAAAATTTATGAAAAAGTGATCAAAAAGTCATACACACTCAAATGGTATCATTAAAAACAACAGATTGTCTGCAAAAAATGAGTCTTCACATAGCTCAGTGGATAGTAAATATATGGGTAAATATTTTTTTTCATTTTTTTTTATATTAAAACAAGATAAATTATATAAATCTGTTATCTCTGTAACCACAACAGGTCAGTTTTACTGTATAGGGAATGCTGTATAAACCTATAAAACTATGGTGGGTATGCATTTTTTTTTTCATGAAATCCACCCAATTTGGATAGAAAGTACAACTTGTCATGCAAAAAACAAGACTGTGAATGGAAAAATAATACAGAAAAATAATAAAGTTATGGCTTCCGGTAGGACAGGGACTAAAAAAAAAAGACGCAAAAATGAAAAATTGCATGTTCTTGAATGGGTTAATTTACCATAACTTGTATTGGGGTGAAATTGAGGAGTACAATTAGTTGGCGCTCCAGTCACAATACTGTTTAGTCTGCCTCCGTCCTGTCAATCCATGTTCAGAGGGAGCAGCAGTAGCAGAGAGGACAGAGCTTCTAAGTGTAACAGCAACGCCCTCGTTGCTCCTAGAGGCTCATTTGCATATATTAAAACTTAATTTTTCTCAGCAAAGGGGGCATATATCAACATGGGACCAACACAGATGTCTTCAGCTACCAAGCGCCCATATAACAGATCATAGGTACAAATCTGCTGACGGATGCCCTTTAAGGCTGCCCTCTTTACTATACTGTAAGCAACTGAAGCTGCCTTACATTACTCACAGTTACATTTGACAAGTGCAAAAAACTCAGCTGGGCCCTTGCTGGGACCCTCGGGATAAATTCACAAAAGCAACTAATGGTCAAATGTCCAAAAAATCCCTTTAGGGTCCTAACTTATATTTATATGAAACTACATCCTTTATTATTATTATTAATTTAAAAACATTCAACACAGAAAAGAAAAGCAATGTGTTAAAACTATCAGGACGTAGCAGGGGACAAATGTCAGTTTCACTGATGATAGCAGCAATGGAATCAGTGCTTTATATAATAACACTGTGTTATTAACAAACACTATTTTTGAGGTGAATTGTGTGGTGTTATTATTTCGTCTCGTAACCTCCATCCATTAACCCTTTTTTTATATATATTTTTTTCTTTTCGCACAGTTATATCTTACAGTGTATATAATAACTTGTAATAGAGGTTTCCTACCTATCAACAACAGTGCCCTATGGAGACGAGGGAGGAGATATAGCAATGCTCCTGATCACAGATCCTACTGCGGTAATTACCGCCCTTCTATCCAATCCCCTGCTCACATTGCTCTGGTCTAGATACAATGTGGCAGTAAATGTATCAGCTCACGGAGCTAATCTCCTTTCACACACACACAGTTCACTTCACCGATTGCACACTGTCCATGCAAAAGTATAGCTGGTATAGTCCCTCTGCTATTCCCTGCCTAAAATCTCACAACAAACACTACCCCTCCCGACATGTTTCGCCGCATGTGCGGCTTCGTCAGGGGAGTTTGGGGTAATAGTCCCCTGCTACGTCCTGATAGTTTTAACTACACATTGGTTTTATTTTCTGTGTTGAATGTTTTTAAATTAATAATAATAAAGGATGTAGTTTTTTAGAAATATAAGTTAGGACCCCTAAAGGGATTTTTTGGTCATTTGACCGTTAGTTGTATTTGACAAGTGCTACACAACACTTGGGGGGAATTTATCGTAGATGAGCGTTTTACAATGCGATATGATCTCCACTGAGGTGCACGCCTCGTCATAATTTGGGCACATCTCTGTCAGTGCGCGTAAACTGAAATCTACGCCAGCCTGGCAGAAAACTGATGTAGAGGAAGATAAATGTGCTGGGCCCGCTGGCACCGTCCCCTCCCCTGGCACGCGGGGAATGATAGATATACAAATTCTGTACTAACACAAAGACTGCAAAAAATCATTTGATAATTGTAATTTTATTTCCAGAGACAAAACATTCACACACAGCCATAATCCATTACAGCCATAAGTAACTTAAGTAGATCTCATCCGATTGGACTGGTTGTCACTTCAGAGATGGCTCTAACTGTATCCTGTAAATTCACTCTGTTATAGTAGGAAATATAACATATAATGGACTAGTTTAAAAAAAAAAGGATGGCAGGAAAAGAAATCTGTGTTTCATTCCTGAAAATGCAAGAGTGTTCGAGAGGTGGACCGATGCATCAATCGTCTGATGGGGGATGGCGATATTACTGGGTCCCTGAAGATTCGATGATCAGTTTGTCAGTGGTGTACAAATGGCCAATTGTAACCTGCAATAAAAAAAAAAAAAAGACAATTTTATGACTTCATATATCAAACAGAGAATAAATACTACAGCCTCATATCTCTAAAGGCTTCTTTACGCGGGCTGACACAGGAGGTGAAAGCTGCATTTACAGGTAGCCATCACCTCAGCTGTATTGGGACAAGTGATGGCTCATCCCCATACACTGTTTCAGGGCAGCAGATCGCTGTTTAGATAGGGCAGTCTGCCGCCCAGAAACAATGATTCAGGTGACCACACCAGCGATGCTTTCACCTGATTTGTTCATCGGGTGTTTGGCGGCACCTTTGAACAAGGCTATTATCAGCCCCTATCATTGGCCCTGGGGCTTTAACGTGTAAAAGAAAAAGTGCTATTGTTGCCCATAGCAACATGGTTTATTCTTACAGTACAGTGCAGTCAACGAAGAGTGATTTCTGATTGGCTGCGTCCGCTAATATGCCAAACCTTTCATTCACTTTTAATATTTGAGGCTTCATGAGTTCCTGACAGCTTTAAAAGTGTTTCCTTGGATTACCTTTTTGTGTTTTTAATAGTAATGATAAGAAACTTTTATAATATACCCCTATTCAAGATTTCATACCAATTCTGGTGGTCCCCACATCACCCGGTCTTGTTTTCTACTATCTGGTGCCCTACATCCGATACGTGATCTATCCCTGCCTGATTGCACGCCCACTGTACATGTTAAAAGGGATTTCAGAGATTTTGATACTGATGACCTATCCTCTAGATAAGTCATCAGTATCTGATCAGTGGGGGTCCGACACCCGGGACCCCCACCAATCAGCTGTTTGCCTTCTCCCTGCTCACCAAGCACACTGCCACAAATTGTATAGTGGCTTTTCTTGGTACAGCGCTCAGCCCCATTCACTTGCTCCTAGGCCCACGTGACACATGAAAGGGAAGACAGCGGCGCTCACTATGTCTAACATAAAGACATCATTTAAATGGCAGGTCATTTTCTGATGACACATTCCCTTTCAGAGGATCGCTTCTGCCCTGATGGTCGCCTGCTTCTACAATGGAGCACAGAGGTCGTGGCATCATTTACTGGTCCGCCATGTTCTGTGCAAGTGACCTGATGTTCACATGTAACTTTCTTAAATCTCACATGCACAAAATGCTGACTGCCACAGTTTTAAGGGTTTTCTTGGTCTTTTAAAACAGTCAGATAACCCTGTTCCCTGGTCCATTTCGGCCATACCTTCTACAAAAGCATGTTCAGTATTTCCATGCAGTGCCACACTGTAGGAGTCCCAAGCACAGGCCTAGTGTGTATACAGCGCAGTGGTCAGTGCCAGGGCCGTACACAAACAGCCCACGTCCCCTCCTCTGAAGAGGAGACGGCACATGATCCACTTTCTTTCACCAGACTAAATAGATTTGTATAAACTGAGCAGAGCACCGCTCCTGGCCGACTGCCATGTTCCAGAGGTCAATGTCAGAACAGTTCAGTAACCAAAAACAAACACGGCAAGGAAAATACACCACAAAATAGTCAGCTGAAAGAGGGACACCGAGTCCGGCATTGTACAGAGTCAGAACAATCCGTATCGGAAGCAATGAACTAGAGTGCTTTCTGGATCACACAGCAGACCTTGTGGTCAGTGGCCCTTTAAATGGCTGTAAAAGGGATTATCTGCACGTACTAGCTATAGAAGAATGCTTCCAGCGCTGCATGTGATGTATGTGCTGTCACCCAATCCTCTGAGTGCAATCAGCAGCCGTGACACAGCTAGGGACGGGCAGCAGCTTCCTAAACCTCCTGCCTTCGCCTCAGTACTACTGGGGCAAGGGGGGCTGCTATTAGGGTGTGGATAAGATATACTACTACTACTACTGAGGAAGAGACCATGCTGATAGTACTGCAGGTGGAAGGGGGCACTGCTGCTACTACTAAGGGAAGGGGGGGGCAACACTACCACTGCTGCAACTGAGATGAGCTGCGATACCAAGCACAGCCACTATCAAATGGACGGCAGTGTGCTGGTTGAGCAGGGAGAAGGCTGCAGTGCTACTGTGGGCGTTGGTGCCTTCTCAAACAGCTGATCGGCGGGGATCCTGGGTGTCAGACCCCCACTGATCAGATAGTGATGACCTATCTGAAGGAATGGTCATCAGTTCAAAAATCTCACAAAAACCCTTTAAATATAAGATCACTGAAAATTCTTAAGAACTATGTTTAACATAAAATCTGAGATCGCTTCTGCCCTGACGGTTGTCTGCTTCTACAATAGAGCACAACAGAGGTAGTGGCATTATTTACTGGTCCTGCGGGGTGCGACAGTAGTGTCGCTGCTGCTGGTACTACTGCTACTCTAAATACTAGGGGAAGGGGGGCAACACAGCTGCTGCTGCTAGTATTACTGCTACTCTTAATACTAGGGGAAGAGGGGGGTGACACTGCCGCTGCTGCTAGTACTACTGCTACTCTTAATACTAGGGGTAGCGACACTGCCGCTGCTGCTAGTACTATTGCTACTCTTAATACAAAGGGAAAAGGGGTTGACACTGCTGCTGCTAGCACTACTGCTACTCTTAATACTAGGGGTAGAGGGGCGACACTGCCGTTGCTGCTAGTACTACAACTACTCTTCATTCTAGGGGTAGGGGGGCGACACTGCCGTTGCTGCTAGTACTACAGCTACTCTTCATTCTAGGAGTAGGGGGGCGACACTGCTGCTAGTACTACTGCTACTCTTAATACAAGGGGAAGAGGGGGGCGACACTGGCAGCTCAGGGGTGTGTCCTTTCTGCTGTAGCTTTCTCCCTTCATCTGCCACAGCTTCTAACAGAAGATATGGCTGGCGACAGTTGAAAATTTAAACTGCAGCCACCTCAGTGAGGTGGACAAGAAATAAGGAATAGTATAAACAGCAGGTGGCGCTGTACAGATACATTTTATTTATTTTTTTAAAAATTTTTAATTACATACAATTACAAAAGTAATCAGATCTGGGTGCTAGATTGAAATAGAACCATTTAAAATTAATTTTTACCTAGATTTTCTTATAAAACTGGTAATATATTTATTCAGTAACAAGCAGATAGAATAAAATGAATTGTGGGAAAAAATTACAATGGAGAAAGCAAGCCTGTAGTCCCAAACTTGCAGGCAATGTCCCTAATTTTCAGAGGCGGTCCTGCAAATTAAGACCAGCGGGGGCTGAAAATAGGTATTGGCTTATGTAAGCAAGCAGTCTCAGGTGGGTGCGGGAGTTCTCCGAGTGGGGCTTTACCAACTCTAGTGCTGGTGAGCCTGCGTGAAGCCCAAAGGCAATACTATGACAGTGTCATAAGCCGTACTGTATGAATATAAAAAGACGACACAGCCTAAAAGATATCCTCAAAAATGGATACACATGACTGATGGTTAGTGATTGGACATTTTTACACATTATCCTTTTTAATCTTTTATGCCGTCTAAAAACGTGCACGGCAATATAACCAGAGCCTGCAGTGGGTCAGTGTTAGGGTCCATTCACTCGTCCGCAAAATGGGTCCATATCCGTTCCACAATGTTGCGGAACAGGTGCGAACCTATTCATTTCCAATGGAGCCGCAAAAGATGCGGATAGCACACCGTGTGCTGTCCGCATCCGCACTTCCGTTCCACAGCCCTGCAAAAAAATAGAACATGTCCAATTCGTGTCCGCAGCCACGGCCAAAAGAAAAGGCATTTCTATCATAGTGCTGGCTATGTGCGGTCCGCAAAATGCGTAACGCACATGGCCGGTGTCTGTGTTTTACGGATCCGCAATTTGCAGACTGCAAAAACGATTTGTGAATGGACCCTTATGCCATGGCATGCTATTGGGCATAAAGGCAGTAATGGTGAACATGGATATGAGCGTTGTTTGAATTTATCAATTTAGAGTGGCTTGGTCCCCACAGATTATTAGGGTCTGCATTCCCAGTAATTATGATGCACTCTTTATGTGTCCTTATCCTTTTTTTTTTTTGATTTTGTGTTTTTGCGCAATACAACTATTTCTTTGTTGGATATCACGTTCTGTGTGCAGTCTGTATGCCATCTTCTGTTTGTTGTTCTCATTATTGCATCACGCCACCAAGCAATGGAATGGGACCAAAGTGAAACTTAAAACAGTATTCCTTTTTTTTTTTTTTTTTTTAGGTTTGGTCTTTTATGGAAACATCATGTAATGAAAGTGGAAACATGAAGCCTTTCCTAAATGCCAGATATAATTAGTTTTCCATGTAAACGACCCCAGCATTCTTCAGAATCAGTGGGTCCCAGTTTCAGTGTTGATTAGGCAGCTGACATTTCGACCGTATGTATTTTGCGGTCCGCAAAAAACAGATCTGCAAAAAATACGGATGACATCTGTGTGCATTCCGTATTTTGCGGAACGGAACTGCTGGCCCCTAATAGAACAGTCCTATCCTTGTCCGTAATGCGGACAATAATAGGACATGTTCTATTCTTTTTACGGAATGGAAATACGGAAACGGAATACACACGGAGTACCTTCAGTTTTTTTTGCTGACCCATTGAAATGAATGGTTCTGTATACGGTCCGCAAAAACAAATGAACAAACTGAATGAAAATGCCTTTGTGTGCAAGAGGCCAAAAATAGAGACAAGCTGCATATTCAAGTGTTAAATTGTGCACCATGACTTACTTAGGCCTTTTTTAGATGAGTGATACCGAACTCATACAAGTAATCACAAGTTTCTTTCACTTTTTTTTTCTGCAATTCCCTTCCATTTGTGGATAGTGCACGCCAATATATAATGAAATTTAAGGTATAGGTTTATTGCAAAAAATCTGAACAAATTAATCCACATATGTTACAGGGGTTTTCCAAGTGTCTTTTTTTTACTATTGACCTATCAGTCAATAGCTATTTAAGAAGTCACTGGTGTTCGCCATAGCGCCGCGGCCTTCTCTCTGCTCACCAAGGACCGCTAGCGCCATACATTGTATAGCAGTTGTTCTTGGTATCACAGCCCACCCCATATGCCATGTGACTGATCAACGTGGCGGCACACGGCCTAGGAAAAGCTGGAGAAGGTCAACAGTAAAAAAAAAACAAAAAAAAAAAAACACTTTAAGGGTCCAGTCACACGTCTGTATGTGTTTTGCGGATCCACAAAACACGGACACCAGCAATGTGCGTTCTGCATTTTGCGGACCGCACATCGCCGGCACGCTCATAGAAAATGCCTTTTCTTGTCCGCAATTGCGGACAAGAATAGGACATGTTCTATTTTTTTGCGGAACGGAAGTGCGGATGCGGACAGCACATTCTGGCCCCATTGAAAATGAATGGGTCCGCACCTGTTCCGCAAAATTGAGGAACGGGTGCAGACCCATTTTGCAGACGTGTGAATGGACCCTAAGGGTATAACACAGTAAGGTTGCTGTGACTGGAGTGTGACGTTTTGGTCCCAGGTGCGGACCTTGGTCACAGAGGAAAGAAGCAAGGAGATGCTATCAGAAGTGGATGCCCAAAGGAACAGAGGGGTGACACTGCAGGGCGATGGAGCAAATGTCTGCAGGGCAATTCTCATAGCATCTCCTTGCTTCTTTCCTCTGGGACCGAAAGGTCAGAATACAGTTACATCAACCTTACTGCATTATTTAGTAATTAGTTCTTGTGCCTTTTTTGGAATACACCTATACCTTTAAAACGTGTAATATATTGAAATGTGCAGTAGTTTATCTACAAATCTGTGATTTACTAATTCCATGAGCACCCCACTCTGTGCATCCTTATTCTTTGTGTATTACATTCCGTTTTTTCTGCACGGGTGCCATCACTTTTATCGTTTTTCTCATTAGTTAGAAAGAAACTGAAGACACCAGTATCTTCTAGCAACCAACAGTTAAAAATGGACTGGCTTTCAGTGTGCTTCAGTTTTTTTTCACTGACCCATGAAATGAATGAGTCCGCATCCGACCTGCACAAAATGCGGATCGGATGCAGAACAAACATACATTCATGTGCATGAGCCCTAACTTGGCATGTCCTGCATGAAAACAGATGAAGACTGAACATGATGAGATTCTCTCTGAATGGACAGACCTGACCTGTAAACATACGCATTCAATGAATGGGTCAGTGTTCACTCTGAGTGCTATCAATTGTAAACTTCGACAGCACCAGGGCAGGAAAAAAAACACCCATGTGAAATTGTTAAACTGGGTTCACACCTGAGCGTACTCTGTATGCGCTCTGTATGCGCGATTTGATCGGGCGTTTACATACACGGCTCCGGAAACAAGCAAACGCCCATTGTCGCGCGTTCCCGGAAGTCTATGTGCGGGAACGTGTGAAATTACGCCCCAAAGAAGCTCCTGTACTTCTTGGGGCGTAGGGGGTTTTACAGCACGTTCCTACGCGCTGTAAAACGCTCAGGTGTGAACCCAGCCTGAGGCTCCATTCACACATCTGTAATAATAGGTCCGCATCCGTTCCCAAAAAATTGCGGAACGGCTGCCGACCCATTCATTCTCTACGGGGACGGAATGGATGTGGAGAGCACACTATGTGCTCTCAGCATCCGCATTCCCGGAGCGCGCCCCCGATCTTCCAGTCCGCGGCTCCCCCAAAAAATAGAACATGTTCTATTCTTGTCTGCAATTGCGGACAAGAATAGGCATTTCTATGGGGGTGCCGGCCAGGTGTATTGCGGATACGCAATGCACTACGGATGTGTGATTGGACCCTTATAGGGGTTGTCCGCTTTTTACTATTGATGACCCTTCCTCAGGTCAACTATCAACGTCCGATCAGCAGCAGTCCGATCAGCTGTTTGAAGAGAAGGCAGTGCTCAAACAAGCACTGCCTTCTCTAATCAGTTTGCCTGCTCGCTGCAGCAATTAAAGCAGTGAACAGGTGTAATTACAAGTATGGTGTCCCCATTCACTTCTACAGAATACTACAGAGCTGTCCTATAGAAGTGAATAGGGACGCCATTATTGTAATTTCACCTGCGGCAAGCAGTTAAACAGAAAGAGAAGGCAGTGTTTGTACGAACGATACCTGCTCTTCAAACAGCTGATCGGCGGGAGTGCCGGGAGTCGACCCCCGACGATATGAAATGGATCCCGACGATATGAAATGGATGACCTATCCTGAGAATAGGTCATCAATAGTAAAAAGTGGACAACCCCTTTAAGTTCTCAGCTAGCATATCCCCAGTGATTTCACATCCCTGTCATGGGTTGTAACATAAATAATACAGCATGATTAGGCAATTGCTAAATAACAAAACATTATCAGACAGTATTTCAGGGTGTGCAACACTCCTTTCATAAATAAAAATGGTTCCAGTGCATACAGATATTAATCATTAGCCGCACCACTGCTTGTACTGATCTACACATGGATAGCTGGTACTGACACGTTGTATGTGGAAAACATGAGCAGCTAACCAAATACTGTAAGCACAACATGCAGTAATGCCTGCCACGGCCTGTAAGGGCCCATGCATACAGGTGTATTATGCCTGCAAGGGAAACCAAATAAATAAAAAGTCAGGGGATTCACAATGTCCCAACCACAGGGGGCATGAAATTAGGAGTCTCCCTAGTCACAAACGACTGTCTTATCTTTATTTATTTTATGCATTTATATAGCGTTCCTATATTCCACAGCTCTTTACAGACATTAGCATCAAGCTGTCCCCAGTGGGGCTCACAATCTAAGTATGTCTTTGGAGTGTACCCTGAGGAAACCCACGCAAACAGGAACATACAAACTCCATGCAGATGTTGTCCTTGGTCGGATTCAAACCTAGGACTCCAGTACTGCAAAGCACCAGTGCCAACCAGTGGGCCACCATGCTGGTTTACTCTGAAATGCTGCTGTGTTTCAGGGGAAACATAAGGAATAGATAGAAGAGTCATGGCGGCATCTCCCCGTTGGCTTTTCCCTACCTTTCTTCATGAATAGATCTCGCCCTATTTATGTAATAAGACCTGCCAGGGTCCCTTTAAACAGGACCTGTCACCTCTCTTGGCTTTTGACCCTTGCTACTTATATTCCTCAACAATTTTGGAGAATTTTTCTAATGACTATATGTTGTCCCGTTTTTCTCTTATTTCTGGGCAAAGTTTATGGATAAAGGTACGGATGGGTGTTACCAGTTGTTTTTTATTTCCTGAACACTGGCAGCATTGATTGGTCAATGCTAAACCATGCAGGGACACACCCCAACTGGTAACTTCCATCTGTACCTTTATCTATAAACTTCTAGGAAGAATAGAAAAATGAGCCCCCAAGGGGAGTGTGTCAATATCCAAAACATAACTTTTAATTAAATATAGAGATAAAACACACCACTGTGATGCAAAATTCTAAAAATGTGGGTGGTCCAAGCCTGGTACCCCAACACTAGTAGATCAAGAATGATCCTGCTCCACCTAGTGAAAACTGCGAGCAGTCTTACCAGACCAATATGTATGATGAGACCTGGAGAGAGTCCAAGGGAGGCGGATCCGGAGGGCATCAGATGTAGGTCCAATGGAAAGCCACGGTAATCGACGGGGTCTGTGTAGATGAAGGAGCTCTGTGCCCTATTATACCTTATTAATGGGGAAGGGAGCTAGTTTCATTTTACGTGTCTATACAGAGCACCCGCCCTGACAGGGGTGACCCTGTCCAGATACCTGTCCCTACTCGGGACTGATCCCTAAATCTTAAAATAATCGTGACCAGCTAGTGCGCTCCTGATGACATCCCGATGTGGCACGTTTCTGTCCGTGTCGACTCTTCAGGGGAATTCGGACAAAAGGAAAGAAAAACGCTGCAGGTGTACAGCCTGCAGCGACAACTAGGTCAAATAGAAATTTACTTATAAATGCCCCTTAGGTAAGAGGATGCATGTGTGCGGAGGAAGTAATAATCCTACGCTAATAGGTCAGGAGGATGTGATAATCCTACGTTGCGGGTCCCCTATGTACAGGTTTGGTACTGTATTTGGAAGAAAGCAGCCATATTTTTCTCATTATGTACAACCGCTTAATTACTGCACCCATAGAACTCTGTGGAGTTGTATTGTAGAAGAGTTAATGACAGCATTAAATGGGACTTTGTAAGAGCGGTTTTCACTCTGGCACAACTATTTATGTGTTACATAGGGCTGTGCAACTGAATGGCTGCCATATAGTCCAATATTTTCCCTGTTGTGGTTGCTGCAGGGGAAATGTCTAGCCAGTAGAGGCCCTCCTAGGACCCGCTGCTGGGGTCTCTGTGTTGTACTTTGGATTTTAATGTAGGCTCTAATACACTTGAAGATTTTTAACTGAAAACCTAATTCTGGTGCTGGATTTCCTCTTTTCTGCTATATGTAGGAAAGGTAGTGATATGGCTGCTCCTCTACTAAGCCATAAACCAGAAATAACTGATGGCCAGTGAGTTTTCCTTTTACACTGATATTCGGATTACACGCTTTCCCTCTAATATTAAAAACTTGGACTATATGAAATATCTTAAAGTCACTTCCTTTCAAGTAAAGCAGAAGGAAGCATTTAATATGGCAATAACTGTTTCCCACCACAGTTCACATCTCACAAATCTTCCTCTTTTTGTAGTCTAGTCGCTATTATATTTGTTAGGATTACATTAAAGGGGTTCTGCAGTTTTTATAAACCGATGACCTATCCTCCGGATAGATCATCAGCTTCTGAACGGCGGGGGTCCGACACCCGGGACCCCTGTCAATCAGCAGTTTGAGAAGGCAGTAGCGCTACGGCCTTCGCGCTGTTTACCGCAGGCCCAGTGATGTCACAACTTGTATCACTGGCCTGGGCGGGGCTAAGCTCTGTTCACTTGAATGGAGCTTAGCCCCGCCCAGGCCATGGATACTAGTCGTGATGTCACTGGGCCTGCGGTGAACAGCGAGAAGGCCGTAGCGCTCCTGCCTTCTCAAACTGCTGATCGGCAGGGGTCCCGGACTCCTGCCGATCAGAAGCTGAAGGTCTATCCGGAGGATAGGTCATCAGTTTATAAAAACTGCAGAACCCCTTTAAAGTGATCCTTTGCTTTTTTGGTAAAAATTTAAATAAATAAGAGGGCACCAGTTTCTATGAATTCCCCCATTACGCCTATTCAGTCATTGCTATGTTCCTTACTCAGCCCTGTCTGAGGGCCATTTGGTCACTGGAGGAGACTTTTTAGTTACTTGAAGCAGCCTGTTCCCCTCCAGATAAATGACCACTCAGGAGCCATAGTCACGACTGACCATGGCATCTGAGGGGTTAAACATCTGTGGTAAGAGTTGTCTCCAAATTCAGACTCCAACAGCGGACTGTATGGTAGATGTCGAAGGGGTTTTCCAAGACATTACTACAGATCGCTTATCCTTCAGAGAAGTCATCAATATCAGATTGGTTCCTCATGATCGACGGGCTGAAGATGTTGCAGCACTCTAGAAGATGCACAGCTCCGTACATTGGTTGGTTCCGCAAATAAAACAAAGTGTCCTATTCTTGGCTGCAAATAGGGACCACCGACTTATTGAAGTCAATGGGACCGCAAAATACATACGTTCAAGTGAATGCTAAGTGTTTGGTCAGTGATTTTCCTCAGTGATTGTGAGTAGAGATGAGCGAATTTCATATTTTCAAATTCGTTCACCCCTCGTTTAATAGTAAAAGCAGAATTGAGTTATGGATTCCGTTACCACGGACCATAACGCAATTCTATGACGGAATGCATAACGGAATGCCTTTAGAGGCATTCCATTATTCATTCCGTCATAATAGAAGTCTATGCATTACGGAAATAGGACAGATCTGTTATGCAGTCTGTAGACTTCTATTATGACGGAATGAATAACGGAATGCCTCTAAAGTCAGTCAGTTATGCATTCCGTCATAGAATTGCGTTATGGTCCGTGGTAACGGAATCCATAAAGCAATTCTACTTTTACCACCAAACGAAGCGTGAACGAATTTCATAACCTCAAAATTACTCATCTCTAATTGTGAGCCTAAGTTCTTCTTCACATTTCTGGACTGATTTTTTTCACGGACATGAAACGGACCTGGAAATGTGAACGAGGCCTAAACCAGAAGTGGAGGCTATACAGAGATATAATGGAAAGATTTGTACCTGTTCCGTGTTTTTGACCAAGACCTGGTTTTGGTTCACAACCAGTGATGGAAATCACTGATCAAAAACTGAACAAACACTGAAGCCTCTTGCACACGACCGTATGGCTTTTTCAGTGTTTTGCGGTCCGTTTTAAACGGATCCGATTTTTGTTTCAGTAGGGTTTCCGTTCCGTTTTTCTGTTTGGTTTCAGTTTTTGCGGATCGCAAACAGAAACTGAAGCATGGCATATACAGTACGCAGTTATTACATAGAAAAATTGGGCTGGGCATAACATTTTCAATAGATGGTTCCGCAAAAACGGAACAGATACGGAAGACATACAGATTTTTTTTACAGCCGCGTTGACTTGAATGGAGCCACGGAACGTGGGTTGTTGTGGCCCAGTGCCAAGAGGGCTTAGCCTAATATACTGTAAGGGGTGCTGTTGGGCTGCTGGGTCTCATAGCCTACTCACTTCTGCTCCATTCATTCTCTACAAGACTTCCGGAAATAGTCCAGCGCTGTACTTTGCGATTGAAAACTTGGCACAACTCCTTTAATACTGATGGCCTATCCTCAGGATACTCTTAATATCAGTAGGAGTCTGACTCTCATCATCTCTGCCAAATATTTGAAAGTGCTCTGTCCCATTAACCCATAGGATACCAGCGCTGTACATGTATGGCGCTGGAAAGTGGGTCAGAAATCCCATCGCCATACAGCTATGGCGCTGTGTATACCCGGTCCCTGAGCGAAATCACTCGGTAACCTGGGGATGGCTGCTCTACATGGCAGGCAGCCATCTTTCCTACGGGCACAGGTTCCCCCCCCCCCCCCCCTGCAGCCCCGATTGCTGCAATTGGCCGGTTTCTGCAGACCGGCCAATCTCAGCTCCAGATGTTTTTTTAACCAATCATGGAGCTGCAAGGGGGTTGTACAGGAGTGACTGGTGCTGAACTGGTCAGCACCTGTCTCCCCCGAGGTCAGGAAGGGGACACCAGTGTTTGGCGTCTCCTGCCTGCTCTGCGATTGGCTAGAACAACGCTCCAGCCAATGACAGCGCTATAGCAGCACAGGAAAGGGCTGAACCTGTCTGCAGGCAGCCATTCTAGCTGGTGACTGCGTGCAGAGAGGTTCTATCCTTCTCTGTGCTGCTTGTTGGCTTGCTGGGACTTGTGGTGCACCACCATTGTGATTTGACCTTTTGCTGCTGAAAGAAGAAAGGAAGAAGAACATCTGGAATTGCTGCTCTGATAAAAAAAATAAAAATTCATTTGCAGCAGTTCCAGATCCCTATACCACCCTCCATCCCTGTCCTGTCTTCACTGTGTTCCAAGATATATCTAATGCCATGGAGATTATTTTGTACCCTTCTGACTGATACCTTTTAACAATGAGATCCCTCTGAAGCATCCCACAGCAAAAGCCATGGTCCACAGAGAGCTTCCAAAGCATCAGAGGGATCTCATTGTTAAAAGGTATCAGTCAGGAGAAGGGTACAAAAGAATTTCCAAGGCATTAGATATACCATAGAACACAGTGGAGACAGTCATCATCAAGTGGAGAAAATATGGCACAACAGTGATATTACCAAGAACTGGACGGACGTCCCTCCAAAATGGATGAAAAGACGAGAAAAAAAAACTGGTCTGGGAGGCTACCAAAAGGCCTACAGCAACATTAAACAAAGTATTAGTTTAAGGGTGTGCACACTTATGCAACCATATTATTTTATTTTTAGATTTTTACTTCCCTTTACCTAAAAGATTTCAGTTTGTTTTTCAATTGAGTAGTACAGTTTATAGGTCACATTAAAGGTGGAAAAAGTTCTGAAATGATTTATCTTTGGCTAATTTTTTTTTACATCACAGAAACTTGACATTTTAACAGGGGTGTGTAGACTTTTTATATCCACTGTGTATATGTGTGTGTGTGTGTGTGTGTATATATATATATATATATATATATATATACAGTACAGACCAAAAGTTTGGACACACCTCTCATTCAAAGAGTTTTCTTTATTTTCATGACTATGAAAAGTGTAGATTCACACTGAAGGCATCAAAACTATGAATTAACACATGTGGAATTATATACATAACAAAAAAGTGTGAAACAACTGAAAATATGTCATATTCTAGGTTCTTCAAAGTAGCCACCTTTTGCTTTGATTACTGCTTTGCACACTCTTGATGAGCTTCAAGAGGTAGTCACCTGAAATGGTCTTCCAACAGTCTTGAAGGAGTTCCCAGAGATGCTTAGCACTTGTTGGCCCTTTTGCCTTCACTCTGCAGTCCAGCTCACCCCAAACCATCTCGATTGGGTTCAGGTCTGGTGACTGTGGAGGCCAGGTCATCTGGTGCTGCACCCCATCACTCTCCTTCATGGTCAAATAGCCCTTACACAGCCTGGAGGTGTGTTTGGGGTCATTGTCCTGTTGAAAAATAAATGATGGTCCAACTAAATGCAAACCGGATGGAAAAGCATGCCGCTGCAAGATGCTGTGGTAGCCATGCTGCCTTCAGTGTGACTCTACAATTTTCATAGTCATGAAAATAAAGAAAACTCTTTGAATGAGAAGGTGTGTCCAAACCTTTGGTCTGTACTGATATATATATATATATATATATATATATGTGTATCACTTCACCCAGCTAGAACAGAGCCCAATAGATAAGGGAATAGGAAAGACCGATCCAAATCCAATTAACTCAATGATAAACAAATGTGCTTTCTGGATTTTAGAAAGAAAGTGCCGAAAAATGCATTAGGGACACTGAATTGTCCTAAGAGTGGTCATGAAAAGCATTGGGTAAGTGCAGAATTTTGTTTATGTAGCATGTGCGGTATTGCAATTAACAACAAATTATGTGAAATGTAATTATTCCTCCCTGTAACAAGAGCATCCTTAATAAGAAAAGGTAGTGGGATGCGAGGAATGATAAATGGGCAAATAACATCTGTGCAAAAAGAAATTAGGATAAAAGTGAGATAATACGATCTAAATATAGGTATTTTTGGAAAAAAGCTCACACACTGAAGACAAACTAAGCTGTAGGCCTAGATGGTACTTTTTCTCCTTGAAGAGACCACAAGTTGGCTTAGGGAGTCTTATAGGCCATGCAATGCTTCCTGGGAAAATGAATATGTAAATAAACTCTCATCCAGGAGGAACTGAGTTGCCTCTTTAGTGCCATCTACTGTAGACAGCTAACCTGTCAATGTCCAACCCCTTAACAAGTCTTGCAACATGACATGGGACATAAGCCGAAGCAGAATCTTCTTCATAAAAGGCCACTAACAAGACCACTTATGTTTGGTCTACGTCCGAACCACATTCACATTTTTTGTGAATCACATGCAGACCTTTTCATTTCAATGTGCTGCCCGCATTCGTATGTCTGTTCCGCGGTCCAGCTACAGATAAAACATGTCGGACTGTTACAATGAGGCCAGCGAAGAGTGCGGGATGCACACGGACCGTATCCGTATTTTGCAAATCCACAATTTGCAGACTGTAAAGTGGATAATGCCATGTGAATAGTCCCTAAGGAAAAGACATCCATCTGTCTTTTCCTTATGTTGTAATGTCTGTTAAATGGCTAGAGATAGTAGCTACCATTGGTAGGTGGCGCTAAAGAGACAGCATTCATCCTCCTGGGTAAGGCCTAATTTACATACTCTGCAGGCAGCAGTTCTAGAACAGAAGGAGCTGAACAGATTGATATAGAGTTCTGTGGGGGGGAAAAAGAATAAAAATTAAAGGGGTTCTCCAGGAATAAAAAAAATGAAAATACTTAAATATTATTTTATAATAAATATATTCACAAATACCTTTAATTACTTAGAATGGCTTTTTTTTGTCTAGGGAGCAGTCATTAGGATAAATAAAATTGTCGCCGTCCTATCAGTACACACAAAACCTGTCCTAATCACAGAGGAGGACAAGTTACTTCACCACAATGAGCCATAGTGCTGCCTCATCCTCCTAAGGCTCTGCTCGTCAGGAATCATACAGGTGAATCTCTGTGGGAATAGAGATGATGAGGAGACATAAGAGGAGGGTGAGGTATGGCTAATGAGCGGCAGCTCTTGTTTACAGTCTTCATTACCACAGCCTGTCCTGTCCGTCCTCTCTGTACTGCATGTCTCCTCATTAACTAAATTCCCCAGAGATTCAGCTAAAGTTCTAATCTGTATGCAGGATCATAATCCCTGACAAGTAGAGAGAAGGAGGATGAGGCAGCTCTGTGTTATAAAGTAACTTGTCCTCATGTGTGATCAGGAGAGGTTTTGTGTGGACTAATAGGATGGCAGCCATTTGGCTTCTCCTGATGATTGCTCCCCAGACAAAACAAGCCATTATAAAAAATGAAAGGTATTTGAGAATATATTTATAATAAAGTAATATTTAGGTATTTTAATTTTCTTAATTCCCGGAGAACCGTTTTAACCGCCTCCGGACCGCCTAACGCAGATCTGCGGTCCGGAGGCGGCAGCTCTGCACAGAGTGACGCATATACGTGTCATCTCGCGAGAGCCGTGACTTCCTGTGAACGCGCGCACACAGGAACGGAAGGTAAGAGACAGGATCTCCAGCCTGCCAGCGGCGATCGTTCGCTGGCAGGCTGTAGATGCGATTTTTTTAACCCCTAACAGGTATATTAGACGCTGTTTTGATAACAGCGTCTAATATACCTGCTACCTGGTCCTCTGGTGGTCCCTTTTGTTTGGCTCGACCACCAGACGACACAGGTAGCTGTGTAAAGTACCACAAAACACCACTACACTACACCCCCCCTGTCACTTATTAACCCCTTATGAACCCCTGATCACCCCATATAGACTCCCTGATCACCCCCCTGTCATTGATCACACCCCTGTCAGGCTCCGTTCAGATGTCCGTATGATTTTTACGGATCCACGGATCGGATCCGCAAAACACATACGGACGTCTGAATGGAGCCTTACAGGGGGGTGATCAATGACAGGCGGGTGATCACCCATATAGATTGCCTGATCACCCCCCTGTCATTGATCACCCCCCTGTAAGGCTCTATTCAGACGTCCGTATGATTTTTACGGATCCACGAATCGGATCCGCAAAACACATACGGACGTCTGAATGGAGCCTTACAGGGAGGTGATCAATGACAGGGGGGTGATCACCTCATATACACTCCCTGATCACCCCCTGTCATTGATCACCCCCCTGTAAGGCTCCATTCAGACGTCTGTATGATTTTTACGGATCCACGGATACATGGATCGGATCCGCAAAACACATACAGACGTCTGAATGGAGCTTTACAGGGGGGGTGATCACCCCATACAGACTCCCTGATCACCCCCCTGTCATTGATCACCCCCTGTAAGGCTCCATTTAGAAAAAAAAATTGGCACAAGTTAGCGGAAATAGATATTTTATTTTTATTTTATTTTTCTTACAAAGTCCCATATTCCACTAACTTGTGTCAAAAACTAAAATCTCACATGAACTCACCATACCCCTCACGGAATCCAAATGCATAAAATTTTTTAGACATTTATATTCCAGACTTCTTCTCACGCTTTAGGGCCCCTAAAATGCCAGGGCAGTATAAATACCCCACATGTGACCCCATTTCGGAAAGAAGACACCCCACGGTATTCCGTGAGGGGCATATTGAGTCCATGAAAGATTGAAATTTTTGTCCCAAGTTAGCGGAAAGGGAGACTTTGTGAGAAAATACAAAAAAAAAAAATCAATTTCCGCTAACTTGTGCAAAAAAAATAAAAAATTCTATGAACTCGCCATGCCCCTCATTAAATACCTTGGGGTGTCTTCTTTCTAAAATGGGGTCACATGTGGGGTATTTATACTGCCCTGGCATTTTAGGGGCCCAGAAGCGTGAGAAGAAGTCTGGGATCCAAATGTCTAAAAATGCCCTCCTAAAAGGAATTTGGGCCGCTTTGCGCATCTAGGCTGCAAAAAAGTGTCACACATGTGGTATCGCCGTACTCAGGAGAAGTTGGGCAATGTGTTTTGGGGTGTCATTTTACATATACCCATGCTGGGTGAGATAAATATCTTGGTCAAATGCCAACTTTGTATAAAAAAATGGGAAAAGTTGTCTTTTGCCAATATATTTCTCTCACCCAGCATGGGTATATGTAAAATGACACCCCAAAACACATTCCCCAACTTCTCCTGAGTACGGCGATACCACATGTGTGACACTTTTTTGCAGCCTAGGTGGGCAAAGGGGCACACATTCCAAAGAGCATCTTTAGGATTTCACCAGTCATTTTTTACAGATTTTGATTTCAAACTACTTCTCACGCATCTGGGCCCCTAAAATGCCAGGGCAGTATAACTACCCCACAAGTGACCCCATTTTGGAAAGAAGACACTTGTGGGGTAGTTATAACCTTTGACAAAAAATAAAAAGTTCTATGAACTCACTATGCCCATCAGTGAATACCTTAGGGTGTCTACTTTCCAAAATGGGGTCATTTGTGGGGTGTTTGTACTGTCTGGGCATTGTAGAACCTCAGGAAACATGACAGGTGCTCAGAAAGTCAGAGCTGCTTCAAAAAGCGGAAATTCACATTTTTGTACCATAGTTTGTAAACGCTATAACTTTTACCCAAACCATTTTTTTTTTTTACCCAAACATTTTTTTTTTATCAAAGACATGTAGAACAATAAATTTAGCGAAAAATTTATATATGGATGTCGTTTTTTTTTTTTTGCTAAATTTTACAACTGAAAGTGAAAAATGTCATTTGTTTGCAAAAAAATCGTTACATTTCGATTAATAACAAAAAAAGTAAAAATGTCAGCAGCAATGAAATTTCACCAAATGAAAGCTCTATTAGTGAGAAGAAAAGGAGGTAAAATTCATTTGGGTGGTAAGTTGCATGACCGAGCAATAAACGGTGAAAGTAGTGTAGTGCCGAAGTGTAAAAAGTGCTCTGGTCATTACGGGTGTTTTAGCTAGGGGGGTTGAAGAGGTTAAATGGGTTCTCAGAGCTACAAATATTAGTGACCTATCCTGTGGATATATCATCAATATCAGATCATTGATAGTCTGACACCGTGAACCCTCATCAATCAGCTGTTTCATGCTACCGCAGCACTAACAGTGCAAGGAGGGGAAGCAGGAGGCTCCATATACTGTGTAGTTTTGGCCTTAGCGTACTCAAACTAAGCTCCTATTCACACAAATGGAAACTGAGCTGCATTACCCCAGCATGGCCACCACAGTGTATGGAGCGGTCTGCCTCCAGCTCTGCACACCGTATACCGTAGTTTCTGGCACCACAGCAGCCCGAAACAGCAAATTGGTGGAGGTAACAGATAGAGGACCCCAATAAATACCTGTAGCCTGGAAAATCCCTTCAAATCCCAGCTCTTTTATGGTTAGGAGTCCAGTCACAGTTGTTTCTATATGCAGAGTCATATAGACCTAGCTGTCAGTCATTGAACAGGGCTGCCCACTGGACTGTGCGTGCAGCAGAGGGATTTATACATTTTAGGCCTGTTTCCAGATTACAAATTATCACTAGAGACCATCGTCACAGAATTCCCTTTGATCAGCATGTCAGTAAATATACTTTGGATAACTCATCAATATTAGATTGGTTGGGTCTGATCAGATGGCGAATGCTGCGTTCCTGTACGTTGTGTAGTGGCTGCGTATGGTACTGCAACTCTTTGTAGGTCAGTCAGTACCATTCAAGTGAACAGAACTGAGCTGCAGTACAATGAAGGGGAAATAGTGCCATTCAAACAGCTGATGGAGGTGCTGGGAGTCTATCCCCGCCAATCTGATATCGATAGCGTATCCTATCATACAAGATCTGATCTAAGCATATGTTTGGGTAAATGCAATTATATATATATATATATATATATATATATATATATATTATACATTGTGGCTCGTTTATAAGGCTTTTCCATATTTCCCCTCTTACAATGTATGCTGTGATCTCAGATGGCAGAAGAAAAATGCTATTTTAGTGTGGTGCATCATTCAATTACATCCTGACTCCAAACTCTCTCCTTGGAATTGTTGTCAAATGAATCATTAGTTGTACCACCAAACATAAAAAAATCAACACTGAAATCTGTTCCAACAAGTTTCAACCTCTAATAGAAAAGGCCAAATTCTCAAATGCCAAGGTCATTCCATTCCTTGTTCAATTACAGGGCTGGAATTGGATTTTTATGCAAACAAGGTGAGGGATGGAATGAACTGAATCCGAGCTCCATTGTGACCTCTAACATGAAACGGCTTGCTTGCTCTGGGCTGCATTAATTGGTGCATTAATTCCACTTGTAATAATCTCTAATGCAGATAAGACTCTAAATATCACCCAGCACTGCTTATGTGCACCATGTGTATGTATGTATGTAAATATATATATATATATATATATATATATATACACACACACACACACACACACTGACGAGTAAAAGGTAAATTTTTTTAGAACTTTTGACTTTTTTAGGCGCTCAATATCTCACCATCTACTACAGCTTTGAATGTGAGACTAACATAATTTTATAGACAATCATCTTAGCCATCTCATATATAAATTGGACTTGCAACTATTTACCATATGATCAGTTATTCAGATTCTTGTCATGTAACTGCATTATAACGGTTTTGGTCCTGGTGGTGGAACAATCTTATTGTACAAATTACAACCTGGTTTGAATCCAGGAGCAGCCATGAAGAAGATTTCCCAAGAAAGAAACAGCATCATCCAGTTCATCGATGGCAGTATCTCAGCCAAGAAAATTGCCCAACTACATCATGTGAGTGACATGACAGTTGGAGGAATGTGAAATGAAGTCCGTCCATCCATTCCAAAGCCAAGAGGTGGACGTACAGTCAAAATATTGGAGTCAACAATTCGGCTCATCACAAGGTCTACCAGTTCTTGAGCGACAAACACGGCAGTGGAGGTGGCTCGTATGCTTCCTAATAGTGAGATCACAGACGTTAATGCAAGCACTGTGCGATGCACATTACACGAGTCTGCTTGAGTTTGCAAAAAAGTAAGAATAATGGACAGTACACGATTGGAAACGGGGGATTTGGACGAGACGAAAGTCAATACACGGGGCTCTGATGGGTACACATGGGTCTGGAAGAAACAAGGTAAA
The DNA here is from genome assembly GCF_014858855.1 of Bufo gargarizans. Classification (NCBI taxonomy): domain Eukaryota; kingdom Metazoa; phylum Chordata; class Amphibia; order Anura; family Bufonidae; genus Bufo; species Bufo gargarizans. Next base: position 317,039,395 of record NC_058084.1, read on the forward strand.
AGGGGGATCACAAATTAAGAAATTGAAGGAGCTGTGAAGTTAGAGGAAGGAGGAGGTGGAGGAAGCTTGATGATATGGGGATTTTTTACAGCCAAATGCTTTGAATACTTGACCAGGATCCATGGTGGTCTCAATGCTGAGCTTTATGTGAGTATCCTACAAGACGAGTTACTTCGGACACTCAAGTACTATGGGTATGAAAAGGACGACAGTGTTCCAGCAGGACAACGACCCAAAGCATACAGTACGTCAAGAATGGCTAAGAAATTGTTCAACGACAATGAAGTGGAGGTGCTAGATTGGCCCCCACAGTCCCCAGGCCTCAGCCCAAGTGAACACTTGTGGGTAGAGTTAAATAAAAAACTATATTTGTACCCAAGTGAGCCGACCAGTATGCACCAACATTGGGAACGTGTAGAAGAGACCTGGGAACAGATTTTGGTCGAGACATGCTTGAATGTGATCGAGAGCATGCCTAGAAGGATTCAGGCAGTGCTTAAAGCCAAAGTTGATTTTCAAAATACTAACAAAATAATAAAAATGAACATTTTGAATTTTAGGAGCAAAACAGTAACAATGCAGTTACATGACAAGAATGTTCATAACTAATCATATGCTAAATAGTCGAAAGTCCAATTTATGTATGAGATAGCCAAGAGGATTGTCTATAAAATGATGGTAGTCTCACATTCAAAGCTGTAGTGGATGGTGAGATATGGAGCCTGAAAGTCAAAAGTTCAAAACATTGTTACCCTTTTGCTCGTCAGTGTATGTATATATATATATATATATATATATATATATATATATATATATATATACACACACATATACACATATACACATACACACACAGTTATGTGCAAAATAATTGCAATAATAGCAGTCTAACATCACTAATGTGTTTAATTACTGTTTTGGGCAGAAAAGATAATACAACATGGGGAAAAAATTCATGACTAGTTTTAGACGAGTAATGGGCGACCAACGGAATATGATATGACATGCATGCTGCTAGTTGTGTATAATTAAAGGGCTTCTGTCACTCCCCATTTAGCAATTTTCAGTATCGGACATTAGCTATTTGTTAATGTCAGTTGAGTCCATATATATCACTCTTACCTCTCTGTGCTGTAATTTCTTAAAAAATCGTACTTTTATAATATGCTAATTACTTCACTACTAGCAAGTTGGGCAGTCTTCTTTTCCGGGTGTAGGCTGACGTCATTGGCGCAGGCGCACTGAGGAAGGAGCAGGCAAGCGAGCGTCCTTCTCTCAGAGTGCCTGCGCCGAATAAGGACCGGTACGGCGCAGTCGCGGGATTTCATGGGCAGACACGGCCAAAGGGGGGAGGAGAGCGCTCGCTGGCCCTGTCTATCAAGTGGAGGAGGGGGCGTGTTTATAGCCCGAGGATGCGCCGGCTACCAGCAATTAACCGCCCAACTTGCTGGTAGTGAAGTAATTAACATATTACAAAAGTATGATTTTTAAAGAAATTACAGCACAGAGAGGGGTAAGAGTGATATATATGGACTCAACTGACATTAGCAAATAGCTAATGTCCAATGCTGAAAATTCCTAAATGGGGAGTGACAGAAGCCCTTTAACTCATTTAAGGGTGAGGGGGTGTCAATGTCGGCCCTTATTTAAAGGGGTTATCCAATAGTACAAATAAAGAAATACTACCATCTGTGTGGCTCATAGAATAACAAGAATGGCAAAGAAGCATCCAATGATCAGCTGCAAGGAAATCAAAGAAGATCTTCGGTGACCTGTGAGTACTGCAACAACCAGTGGACGCCTACCCGAAGCCAAACTATTTGCAAGAAACCCTTGTAAAGTACCATTCTAATCTTGGACAACACTTAAAGGGCTTCTGTCACCCCACTAAAGTCATTTTTTGGGGGGGCTAGTTAAATTCCTTATACTGCGATATATGAAAATATAATATAGTGTTACTTACTTTCTTTCAGCAGTTTCTGATAAAAACGAACTTTTATAATATGTAAATTAGGTCTCTACCAGCAAGTAGGGCGTCTACTTGCTGGTAGCCGACGCAAAAAAACGCCCCCTCGTCGTGTTGATTGACAGGGCCAGCCGCGATCTCCTCCTCCGGCCGGCCCTGTCAGCATTTCAAAAATCGCGCGCCTGTGTTCATTCGGCGCAGGCGCTCTGAGATGAGGAGGCTCGCCTCCTCAGCACTCCCTCAGTGTGCCTGCGCCGATGACGTCTTCTCTTTCGGTGATGTCATCGGCGCAGGCGCACTTTGGGAGTGCTGAGGAGGCAAGCCTCCTCATCTCAAAGCGCCTGCGCCGAATGAACACAGGCGCGCGATTTTTGAAATGCTGACAGGGCCGGCCGGAGGAGGAGATCGCGGCTGGCCCTATCAATCAACCCGACGAGGGGGTGGTTTTTGGCGGCGGCTACCAGCAAGTAGATGCCCTACTTGCTGGTAGAGACCTAATTTACATATTATAAAAGTTTGTTTTTATCAGAAACTGCTGAAGGAAAGTAAGTAACACTATTATATTTTCATATATCGCAGTATAACAAATTTAACTAGCCCCCAAAAAAATTTACTTTAGTGGGGTGACAGAAGCCCTTTAAGAACATTCAGTGCAGTGTATAACAGTAATAAGGGTCGTAGTAAATCTCAGCATTTTAACCCTTTCAGATGCCATAGTCTCGGTCTCCTAAGACTTTAATTTATAATCCGCAGCACCCAGTTTTAGAATGTTGGCACAACCTTATCTTGGCCAATGTTTGCTGGTAATGTTTATCTAATGTTAAAAAAAAGTTTTCAACAGTGTTTAACTATTTGTAGTCCTTTTTAAGATGATGGGTGAGATGTTCCTGGTTAAATGGTTTCTCTGGCTTGATGACTTATCCTTCGGTTGGGAGCAGCATGCACGGCCACTACACAGTGGATGTAACAGTGCAGTTCTTGGGCCTGGTTCCACAGATGATCGGCGGCAGTGCCTGGGATCGGATTGTGGCCGATCTGATATCAGTGACCTACCTTAGGATAGGTCATCAATACTTAATTCCTGGAGATCTCTTTAAATCATACTGTGTATTTTAATGGAGAGTTATCTGTTCTTAAAGGGGTGGGCAGTGGCATGATATTGATGACCTATCCACAGGATAGGTCACCAATATCAGACTGGCTGGGGTCCGACTCCCAGCATCCCCATACCTTCCAAACTTTGTAAATGAACAAAGAGGGACACATTGTGCGGCCCGTCAAGAAGCAAATTTTTGCTGCACTAGGCCACGCCTCTAACTCCACCCAAAACATAACGATACACCTAATCCCACCCAGTCCCCTTAATGCCCCCACATAGTAATTATTCCCCCTTCATGCCACAGCACAGTATTTATACCCACATTGTGTCTTCACAGAATTATGCCCAGCTGTGTCCCCAGTAATATGCCCAGTTATATGCCCCCAGTAATATGCCTACATTGTGCCCCAAGTAATATGCCCAGCTGTCCCCCCCAGTAATATGCCCACATTGTGCCCTTTACAGAAAGTAAATCGGCTGCCTGCTCTCTGCTTCATCATAATCCAGGCAACTGTCTCTGCTTCCGTGATCCAGGACTGTCCCGCTGGATCTGGGACAGTTGGGAGGTATGCATCCCTGACAATCAACGCTGCATCCTCTTCAATGTTTAACTGCATCCTGGGTGTCGGACCCCTGAGGATAGGGCATCCGTATTACTGCACAGGACAACCCGTTTAAATTGCATATGGGATAATTCAGCAAAAAAAGTGAAATTTCACCATCTTCTAAATGGAAGGGCTTTTATTGGAGTTCCCACAGGCTGTACATTGACTGTGGCGATCTGTAGTGTGTGTAGTCTCTGGAAACTGCAATAAGTGCCTTTCCCTTCATGAATGCTGGTGAAGTTACACGTTCTTGCTGAATGTTTTATGACCTGGAGCAGAGACTGAGAATTTCACCGCTGCATTTGGGGCACGCTGCTCATTTGGTTATCTTTTTTGCATTTAGAGCCATTTTTATACTGTACAATAAAGCCTCCATTGTTAGTGCGGTGGTTCTTCTTTGCACTTTATCAAGGTGTTTAGCACGGTAGACATAGTCTTATACAACTTTCTAAATAGGAGTATTCCACTATGCAGGCACAAGGCTGACATTTCATCATTATAGCGCTGTGGGCTATGGCGTTGGCAGGAAATACAGATGTGGTAACTTAACGGTCTTGAATAGTACTGTTTGTGCACGATAATACAGTATTTCCAACTTAACAGAGAACAGAATCATAAGTTCCTTTACTGTCCGGGTAATTTAACATTTTCCAAAAACGTACCGTTTTAGCAGGCAGCACGGCTGCAGTTCCCTTTCTATGTTAGCAGCCACTAGAGTCATTATAAGGAAGCGGTGTGAATCCAAATCACTCTCCACAAAAATGCTGCTGTCAAACACAGACTTTTTGTGCTGAAATCTATTAGTCAAAGAGCATCTGTCAGCAGATTTTTACCTATAAAACTGGCTAACCTGTTGCACTTGGCAGCTGATCGTATGTGTTGGTCCCATGTTCAATATGTGACCACATTAATGTCACAGATGGTGTTGCAGAAAACAAGAAGTAACAAATAAAGACCCGACAGGCTTGATCCCAAACTAAGAAACAAATGGGTGAGCCCTATAAAAGCCCTAGAGCTCTCCCTGACTGCTCAGCCCATGCAAAGATCTTTATGATAGAAAGTTGCATGTCCACGAAACTAGACTAAGTGACACCTGCAAACCCTATAATAGTGAGGGGACACGACCACCAGCTCCCTACACTTAATACGGAGGGAGTCAGGGTCACCTAGAATCAAGCCAACAGGAAAAGACAAATACAAAAATAGACTTATCTGAGGAACCAGCAGTAGTAGCATCTAGCAGTGAACACAAAGTAGTATAAACCGCAAAGTGAGGCAGTATGAGAGGGGATATAAAGGGAGGCAATCACTGCTAATAGATGACAGCTGCAAGAGGGAGAAGAGATGTCAAAGCGAAACCAAAACAAAAGAACATGATGCAGGAGGTACTGAAGAACGTCTGTCAGAACTTCTCAGAGATCTGGCGGTGACAATTGCTGAGAAAAAGGATGTGTTAGTATATGCAAATGAGCCTCTAGGAGCAACAGGGGCGTTGTCGTTACACTTAGGCCTCTTTCAAACTGGCGTCGCGTGTGAGGGCCGGATAAGATGCGGGTGCGTCGCGGGAAAATGTATGATTTTTCCACGCACGTGCAAAGTGTTTTAATGCGTCTGCCATTCTTTAACATTATGCCATGGCACCGATGACGGTATGCAATTTTCCTTACTATTTTTTGGGGGATAACCCGGGAAGCTGACATAAACCCAAAAAAGAATATACCATAAGAGGCTCAACACAGTGCATACTTTAGGTTCTCATGATAAGATTAGATACTAATGTCTGATATTGTAATGGGCAGGGGGTGTGGATGCTGTGCATGTCGGGCCGCCCGCAGTGCTATTGTCCTGCATTCATATGATTTTATGAGTGCATGACAATAGCACCGTGGGCGCCCCGACGTGCACAGCATTATTGTAATCTATGATGCTGTGTGCTCCCGTGCGCACGATCAATGCCGCTCCGGGACATATGGCCCGCTCACGGACCGTATGTCACGGAGGGCATACGGCAGTGTGCAAGAGGCCTAACAGTTTTGACTCTGGGCTAGTCCTGAGGGGGATTATCCTAGCAATCCCCTGCTTTTTATCCCTTAACGTCTATAAAAGGGATCAGGCCTTCTCTGCAGGGGACCACCCAGACCACTACCTAAGGGGTCGGGTAATACTCGTAGTTGGTAAACAGGGAGAGGTCAAGGAAGACAGAGTTTGTGTAATTCCATGAACAATCCGAGATCAGGGCAGGCAGCAAAGGATCAGTACGGTAGAGAGACTACGGTCAGTGCAGGCAGTGGCGTATCATAGACTGTAAGCAGGCAGACAATCAGAACAGCACACCTTCAAATTAGAGTGCCGTCACACGCGGCAGATTTTTTCATGTAAATGGAGTTGTTTTAACGGAAGCACAAGGATTTCTGCAAGCTTCATTCAGGTGAATTTCAATAGTATAAATTTTCTGCAACAAAACCTTCCGAGTGTGATGGCTCCCTTAAACTTTTAAGCTAGGAATCTAAACTCGGGCAAGGAGTGAGGGGGCAGCCCAGCATTTATCGCAGAAGCAAGGAGAAGAGGGGAGAGGTGGTGATGGCAAAAAATAATGAGAGTAGTAGTAGTAGTTTAATGAATAATGCTCCTAATTGAAGTGGCGGGGCGGCGACGTAACAGATATGCAGGAGGAGAGGAGGAGTAATATAATTAATAGTAAAGAAAAGAATGGAAGCACACAGCACACAACAGTTGATTCATCACCAGAAGCGGAGGCTTTTGCATTTACATATTTATGTACACACAGTCTGGAACACATTCTGTCTGCCGAAAACTGCTTCATTGTGTTACAATTTCTGAATTAAATTAGAGCTCAGTGTAGCCAACTAGAAAATGTGTACTAGAAATGCTCCCACCCATATAGGGCCACATTTCTGTATACTGGGCAGTGAAATCTAGCAGCTATGGACAGTCCGTATAGACTGGGGGATGTTTATTATATAGACTGGAATTTTTGACACCAGTCTATGTTATCCCCTGCACTGCTGGAGGATGCAACGAAATTTATTAAACTGGCGTAAATGAAGATAGCTAAAGAAAGATATGCTGGTCCACCGCTGGCCATGCCCCCTCCTCAGAAAGTGGCGATGGTGAAGTAGAAATGGCACTTGTGTCAAAATTTTGTTGCAGGGGCATTTAAAAAGACAAGGTTTGCAATAGTTTTTACCCCCAGAAAAGTGGTGTGGAGGAATGATAAATTTCCCCCCTCTATGTTGGTCAGAGTTAAAGGGGTTTTCCGAGATTTTGACACTGATGACCTATCCTCAGTATCTGATTGGTGAGGGTTCCATCGGACACCCCTCTGATCAGCGGTTTGAGAAGGCAGTGAATTCGAATTTTGAAGTGAAATGGGCTAAGCGGAATAGCCAGCACAGCCGCTGTACAATGCATGGCGTTGTGCTTGGCTCACAGAAGCACTGGTGCCTTCTCAAACAGCTGATCGGCAGGGGTCCCGGGTGTCCCAGATCACATACTGGCGACCTATCCTGAGGATAGGTCATCAAGTATCAAAATCTCGGAAAACCCCTTTAAATACAGACAACCAGTAAAATGCTTAAATGTTGCCAGCCCAGCTCCACTGCAACTCTGATTTAAAGGGAACCTGTCATCACCTTTATGCTACCCATACTAACGGCAGAATAAAGTAGAGACAGGTGAGCTGATTTCAGTGGTCTGTCATTTAAAACTTAAAAGTAAGTGGTTGCCGAGAACCAGCATCATAACCATTGCAGACTGGGCCTGGAAAAGAGTCCCGGCCACCTGAGAAGAGTCCTGATTATTCATGAATTCCTGCTCTCCTGCCCACCTGCTGATGACTGACCGGCTTCTACCTAGTTTTCTCCCTTTCTCTAGGAGAGAACTGCCAATCATCAGCAGATGGGCGAGGAGGGCAGGAGATTATGAATAACCAGGACTCTTCTCAAGTAGATTTGACTCTTTTCAAGGCCCAGGCTGCAAAGATTATGATGCTGGTTCTCAGCAACCACTTACTATTAGCTCATGAGTGACACAGCGCTGACATCAGCATTTCTGTTACTAATTTATGCTGCCCTCAGTGAGGTTAGCATAAAGTTGATGACAGGTTCCCTTTAAAGTTAGATCTGACGGTCTGGTTCCTAAGGAGATTCTGCTTAGCAGCAGTCTTTTCATTGGGGTTGCCCGACAGCATGTCTGTAGCTATGAATTTGAATTACATAATTTAGGTCAGTCCGAGCCACAGCTGTCATTAAACTGAGGTCAGAGCAATAGGGGAAAAAAACTTCAGTTTACCTCTTATTGTTAAACTTCTGGTGGAGAATATGGTCCACCCCTGGCTGTAGTCCTAGCTGGTGATGTGAACTTGTGATAAAATAACAAATGAAGTATCACACACTTTGTAAATCCCTGACCGCTTAGATGGTCCTGCCGGTCTTGTATTGATGACATTGTGACCACCCACATGTGACTGCTGCAAACAATCACTGTCGTTGACTGGCTTCAGCAGTCATGTGGAGGGTGGTCACAACATGGACCACTGGAGGAGCAGCACTGGAGCGGCAGTAGAGTTACAAGATGAATAATTATTATTTCGTTATTTTATCATATTTTCTGCATTCAGCATTATTTTAACAACCCCTTTAAGGGATTTTTACAAGCACCAACCTACTCTAAATAAACTTTAATATACCTACATGGTGTCTGATCTGCAAGTCACGCATGACAGAGCAGAGTGATATGAGGCATAAGGATTAGTATAACTTGTATCTGATTCATTTTAATACCTGCTCTTTCTATGGTTAGGAGTCCAAGTCGGTGTTCCTACATGGTGATTGACAATTTTCCCTGTTGCATACAGATAGCTGTCATTCACTGGACTCCTAGCCATAGATAGACCAGAGATTTATATGAATAAAATACAAGTTATACTGAATCTATTCCCATATATATTATGCTGCTGCCTGCAGATCAGACATGTGCAAAGTAACAGCTTTCCTGTGGGATATTTATGCAGTTGAAATGCTGACCACTAGATGGCAGTAAAATGCAGCAAGAGACATTCAGAGCCATTCCCTAACAAACACACATAAAATGTGTAGAGATAATTGAATTTCTTTTTGTAAATTTTGAAAATGACTTAAAAAAACAAAACTGCATACTTCACTATGAATTTTTCCAGGCGCCATCTATTTAGAGAAATGCAGTGCTGAATAGCTAAAGACAAAGATAAATGGTGTGCTATGGTTTAATGTGAAATCACAAATCGCTAACCATTCAATATGAACAAATCCAATTCCCACCTTAGGTTGAAGATAGTCCTTTCCCTAATTACTAAAACCAAGAATTTAAAAAAAGTTATAACTGCAGCACAGCCACAGCGCAATTAATCACACAAAATCTACATTTAAAATGCATTCCAGGGATCCGGAAATTAGATCTGGGAATGTGTTATAGGAACTTTAAAAAAAATGTAGTATGCTTCAGTTTTTTTTGTTAATCCAGTAGTCTGCAATGAAGCTGCATAATCTTTTGCACTATGTGAGGGGAGGCGTTCAGATCCACTGCATGCAGTATTGCCTCCCTCAGTAGAGTCGCCTCTGTGATTAGCTGAGCTTTGCAGCTCCAGCTTTTGGCACTCCTCTCCTATAACTTTCTAGTTGAAACTTGTAGGTTTTAAGGTGCACAGATATAAGGGCCCAACATGGAAATAAGTATCATGCAGCCATGCCTAGCAAAGTCATGCACTATGAATCTACTCAAATTCACCAACATCAGCAGGCAGCACTTTTTGATCTGGACATAAGGCATCATAGGGATACCCGAGTTTGCTTTGCAGTTCTGCGGTACATTTGGATCACTCCGGCAGCACCTAGGATTTATTGTGCTAAAGTAATAACATTACATTACATTAGTACTCAGTAGTGGCGTCGCTAGAGGGGGGCGAGGGGGGGCAATTGCCCCCCCTATGTTGTTCCTTGCCCCCCCAGGTGCCCCCCCGCTGATTCCCCCGAGTGAATACTAATGAGCGCTTCCATTAAGGAAGCGCTCATTAGTACAGAAGGACCAGGAAGTGGTGAACGCTCTGTACTCACCACTTCCTGGTCCTCGGCTGTCGGCTGTGCAGGGCTGCGCACAGCGTGAGGTCGCTCTGTGACCTCACGCTGTGCGCGCCAGTTTAGAGCACGCACAGTCGACTGAGGAGGGAGAAAATGGCAGGCGGCGTCCGTCCAGGAGCAGGAGAGGTAAGTGTTTTTTTTTTTAATTTTATAAAAAATGTGGCTGATGGGGGCTAATAGGAGGCATATGGGGCTAATTGGAAGCATATTTGGGGGCTAATTGGAGGCATATTTGGGGGCTAATTGGAGATGTATGGGGGCATTTGGAGGCATATTTGGGGGCTAATTGGAGGCATATTTGGGGGCTAATTGGAGGCATATTTGGGGGCTAATAGGAGGCATATGGGGCTAATTGGAGGCATATGGGGGCTAATAGGCATATGGGGCTAATAGGCATATGGGGCTAATAGGCATATGGGGCTAATAGGCATATGGGGCTAATAGGAGGCATATGGGGGCTAATTGGAGGCATATGGGGGCTAATTGGAGGCATATGGGGGCTAATTGGAGGCATATGGGGGCTAATTGGAGGCATATGGGGTCTATGGGGCTAATTGGAGGCATATGGGGGCTAATTGGGGGCTAATTGGAGGCATATGGGGGCTAATTGGAGGCATATGGGGGCTAATTGGAGGCATATGGGGTCTATGGGGTTAATTTGAGGCATATGGGGTTAATTTGAGGCATATGGGGGCTAATTGGAGGCATATGGGGGCTAATTGGAGGCATATGGGGGCTAATTGGAGGCATATGGGGTCTATGGGGCTAATAGGAGGCATATGGGGGCTAATAGGAGGCATATGGGGGCTAATAGGAGGCATATGGGGGCTAATTGGAGGCATATAGGGGCTAATTGGAGGCATATAGGGGCTAATTGGGGGCTAATAGGAGGCATATGGGGGCTAATTGGGGGCTAATTGGAGGCATATGGGGGCTAATTGGAGGCATATGGGGTCTATGGGGCTAATTGGAGGCATATGGGGTTAATTGGAGGCATATGGGGGCTAATTGGGGGCTAATAGGAGGCATATGGGGGCTAATAGGAGGCATATGGGGGCTAATAGGAGGCATATGGGGGCTAATAGGAGGCATATGGGGGCTAATTGAAGGCATATGGGGGCTAATTGGAGGCATATGGAGCTAATTGGAGGCATATGGGGGCTAATAAGAGGCATAATGGGGGCTAATTAGAGGCATAATGTGGGCTAATGAGGCATAATGGGGGCCAATGGGGCTAATAAGAAGAATAATGGGGGCTAATGAGGCATAAGGGCTTATATGGGGGCTGATATGGGAGTGATGAGAGGCATAATGAGGGCTAATGAGAGGCATAATGTGTCATCCACAGATCCCCCATAACAGTGTGTCTTCCACAGATCCACCATAACAGTGCGCCTGTGCACTGACGAGAGACAGAAAGAAGGGGAAAGAATCCGTGGAAGCAAGCAGAGGACAGCACAGCAGACGACTGAATAGCTTCTTTTGTAAGTAAATTGTTTTATTATAACTGTATCCCTGCAGACCGCAACTCTCTCGTATTTTGTAATCTTATTTTGTTTTTGCCCCCCCATTTTTGACTGTGGTATCTTTGTGCCCCCCCTATATATTGTTCCTAGAGTCGCCACTGGTACTCAGGATTACCTAGCGCTACGTACTGTGTCCTCGCACAAGTCACTAGTTTCACCAACATCATATTACTATCCAGTTCAGTTAGTTCCAGGGAAGGGGCTCTCACAAGCTCTCGCTCATCCATTCTATGTATCATATCTGCAACTCTCCAGCAGGCTGTTCTGGCAGAGAACAGCCTGCTGGAGCTATCTGGATCCGGCATAGCTGGATGTTACCTCGTGCTCACTAGCCCCATTGTCTATAATGGGATCGGCTGGAAATCTGGCTGCTACCCAGCAAATATGTCCAGCCGAGTCCCGGTATATTTGCTGAGTAGCACCCGGATCTCCGCTGGATCCCATTACAGTCAATGGGTGCCAGCAGGCAACTACTATCATGTGGCAATGCTGGATCCGGAGAGCTCCAGTAGGTTGTTTCCTGCCAGAACAGTCTGTTGGAGGTCTTAACACTAGTGTGAAACTAGCCTTTACTGTAGTTTCTATTAGACATGGAAATTTATAGGATAAAGCCACTTAATATGATAGTGATATAAGAACAATTGCAATCTAAATTATTCAACCTTCATTGAAGTGTTGGGAGATTTAGGTTTAATAGCCAAATTTACAAACTTTCAGTTGTTTGCAAGAAGCCAATCAAACAAGAATAATTGAAATAGGTCAACACAACTAATATAACAAGTGGTTTCTCCAAATTAAACACAAAATATCACCTTTAATAACTACTGCAGTTTCAGAATTATCCAAACCCTTCATGACAAGCTTCTATACTACCTTTTTGCTATGTCCTGCTGCAAATGACATGCATAGCCAGACATTAGAATTCCTGAGGTATCTTAGCCCATTCCTCATGGACAATGGTGTCCAGTTCGCAAATATTCTTGGGTTTGTTTGCTTCAACCACCTTCTGCAAATCCCACCAAGATTTTCTATAGGGTTCAAGTCAGGTGACTTTGACCACCACTTCAGAACTTTTTCTGAAACCAAGCCTTGGTGGACTCTGAGGTAGGTTTGAGATCACTGTACTATTGGAAGGTCCAATGATGCCCAAGCTAGAGGTCCTTCACATGATGTTTCCTCCTAGGATCATGCTGCCGGTTTCCAGTGCCAGAGGAAGCAGAGCATCCCCACAGCATCACCAAGACACCACCATGCTTCGCTGTAGGCAGGATGTTGTATTCAGCCTATGTTTCATTCTTCCTCCTCTAGACATTCGGCTGATCCATAGGCCCGAAAAACAAAATCCCAAAACTTCTGTGGGTTATTTATACAGTTTTGAGCATACTGAAACTGCTTGTGCTTTTGGGTCAGTAGATGTGCATGTCTTGGAGTTCAGGCATGGAGACCTTCAGTTTTAATATATGCCTTATGCCTCTTTCACACGTCAGTGTTTTGGTCAGTAATTTCCATCAGTGATTGTGAGCTAAAACCAGGTGCGGCTCTAAACACAGAACATGTGCAGATGTTTCCTTTATACCTTATGTCTGTGGAGGCTCCACACCTGGTTTTGGCTCACAATCACTGAACAAAAACACTGACGTGTGAATGAGGCCTTTCTGTGCAAACTGAAAACTCATTGCCTGCTGACACCAAATCTTGCAGCAGGTCTTTTGCAGTCACTCAAGGTTTTATGACCACCTGCCTCCTCAGGAATCTGGTGGAAGCCGGTGATAACTTCTTCTTTCTGCCAAGTCCAGGTAACATAACCAGTGTTTCTTTACCTTTTAAACTTGCAAAATGAGTTTCCAACTCTGTCTTTAGGAACATTCAGTGCCTTTGCTATCTATTCGTATCATTTTCCTTGTTTGTGCAAGGCAATAATCTCTTAAATTTTGCAATCAAACATCACAGTCAATAAACCCCTTTTCCAAGTATCTGATGTGCTTTATCTCAAGCATACCTTATGTAACTAATGGAGTTCTCTATTAGTTGCAATAAGTTTGCTTGATTTGCAAATGCATGTTCTTATGAGGGATTCTATTCAGGAGGTTAAATAATTCTGAGACTGCATTAGTCATTAAAAGTGTGGCATTTTGCACTGAATTTGGAGAAATCGCTTGTTATATTAGATGTATGAGCTATTTAAAGGGTTTTTCCGAGACTTAAAGGGGTTATCCCATCTTAGACAATGGGGGCATATCGATAGGTGCGAGTCCCACCTACAAGGAGAACGGAGCGGAGAAAGTTGAGGAGGGTGCACTGCGCATATGCAGCCGCCAAAAATAGCCGAGCACTGGCTCGGCAATTTCCGTCGGCCGCATAGAAATGAATGGGAGGGGTGGCCGCGCATGTGCTGTGCGCTCCCATTCACTTCAATGGGAGAGGCGGGGAGCTGCGCATGGTGGTGCACGGACCCCGGAAAACTCGGGGTCCTTCAGCCACAACTCTCCCCGGCTCTGTTCTCCTTGTAGGTGTGGGACCCGCACCTATCAGACAATGGGGGCATATCCTAGCGATATGCCCCCATTGTCTAAGATGGGATAACCCTTTTAAATACCAATGACCTATCGTCAGGATAGGTCATCAGTATCTGATCGTGGGGGTCCTACACCTGGGACCCCCGCCCGTCAGCTGTTTAAGAAGGCACTGGCCTTCTCTTTACTCACCAAGCACAGCGCCATCCATTGGATAGCAGATGTACTTGGTAACGCACTCAGCCCCATTCACTTCAAAAGGAGAAAGGAAGGACAGATAAGAGTAACGGTGCGTTTACACATTGTGGAAATTTGAGCCTTATTTACTCGAATGGGGTTTACAGAAATCCATGTACTTCTCACCAAAACAACCTCATTCAAATGAATAGAACTGATTTTCAGTTGCAGAAAATATTCTGTAACAAAATCTGCTGCATGTGAAGACTCCCTAAATAGAAAAGGGCTGGCAAAATACAGAAATAATAGAGAAGAAATACTACAGGTGAATATTATAAAGTTTGTAGTATATCTTAGCAGAGAAATTTCCCTGTTCTGAAAATTGTGTTAAAGTGAATTGTTCAAACCCAAATGGGCTGCCTGCTCACTAGTGGATTAGATTATATCATCCTTTTGAAATCTATACAGAGGTAAGGAAAGTGCATTGCATTAGCATCTTATGTCAAAAATAATAGAGATGAAAAGATACAGATATGGTCATCCCAAATTGCCCACCTGGAGAGCCTGGAAGAGGTTACTTGTTGATTCTCATGCGCTAAACATGGCTTATCTTAGATAATTAACACCTTGAATCAAAAAATGTGCCAAAATATATCTCACCTCCCAATTTAAATACTATGTCCATGGAGATAAACCAAAGAAAGGCAAAAACCTTCGTCCCCACTTTACACTCTTCAGATAGTGTGATTTTATGGGACACTTAAGGCCATTGTTGCTGAATTCTGCAAATACTAATCTGCTTTGTACAATATTAGCTCCTCTGACCCTCCTGATAATACTGAAAAGAAAGAAAAGTGCACTAAATCCTTCTTAGACTCCATTACCCTCCCTACAATTACAAATAAACAAGCTGATTCTTTATGCCAACCTTTTACTGATAAGGAAATCTACAAATCTTGAAATCTGCTCCTAAAAATGGCTTACAACCATTTTATTATATACAATGAGAACAGAGCGGGGAAATGAACGGAGGGCGCACTGGGCATGCGCAGCCATCCTCCATTCATTTTTATAGGGCTGCCGAAAATAGCCGAGCGCTATTTCTGTCTGCCCCATAGAAATGAATGGGAGCAGGGGCCGCGCGTGCGCTCCCATTCATTTCTATGGGAGAAGCGGGGAGCAGCACTTGGTGGTGGACGGACCCCGGGAAATCCATGGTCCTCCAGCCACAGCTCTCCCCGATCTGTTCTCGTTGTAGGTGCGGGTCCCAGAGGTGGGACCCGCACCTATCAGACAATGGGGACATATCCTAGTGATATGCCCCCCTTGTATGTGATGGGAATATACCTGCAGTCTTACTAGGTAGAGACACTGAAAACTCCTTTGATTGGGCCTTCATGACATCCGTTTTACTAAAATAAAATTTTCCCAAAAGGGATGCCCTTTATCTCCTCCATTTTTTTTCCCTTACAAATAAAACATAACTGCAAAAAGTCTGGATTACACCTCTAGATTTTGTAGCGATAGATGATCAATTTGTTTGCGAGTTGCTGGCGATCGAATTTATGATTGCTCATGGAGGTGTGCTACACCCAAAAGTTTCAAACCGCACCTCCCGTGCAGTCATTTATGAATAGCAAACCACTTATTAGAAGTACAGATATGCACATGATGAGCAATATATATTTTTTAACATGCTGAAAGATAAGGATCACAGAGAATTGAACGACACTACGATCATTTAAAACTATCAGACGTAACGATTATCGCTCGATTCCGAACGCTATAATGAATGTTTGTATGTACGATTGTCGCTGGGTGTAATAGGGCCTTTAGGCAGCAGGAAGGTGTTCTTTGTGGAGGCAGAGAGCAAAAAATAGCTGCCTTTACAGATAGCCTCTTCTTTTATGATCACAAATCCTTTAATTCCCTACCTATCCACCTCCATTCCTTTCTTTTGCTGTCTTTATGGTTTTATCTCTAGCTACTAGATTAATACAGCTAAATCCCAGGTATTACCCTTTGAGGACATGGCAATTTTCATGTTTTTGCATTTTCATTTTTTCTCCCTGCCCTCCTAGAGCCATAACTTTTTTTTTTTCCCATTCACATAGATGTATGAGGGCTTGTTTTTTTAATAGCACCATTTGATATTGCATACAATGCACTTTCTTAGGCCTCATGCACACGACCGTTTTTTTTTTAGGGTCCGCAAAAACGAGGTCCGTAGGTCCGTGATCGTTTTTTCGTCCAGTGGGTCTTACTTGTTTTTTGGAGGATCCACGGACATGAAAAAATGAAAAACAAATCTAAGTAAAGTTTGCCATAGAAATGATAGGAAAAAACGGACACGGATCACGGACACGGATCACGGATGACAATCTTGTGTGCATCCGTGATTTTTCACGGACCCATTGACTTGAATGGGTCCGTGAACCGTTGGCCGTGAACAAAATAGGACAGGTCCTATTTTTTTCACGGCCAGGAAACACGGATCACGGATGCGGCTGCCAAACGGTGCATTTTCCGATTTTTCCACGGACCCATTGAAAGTCAATGGGTCCGTGAAAAAAAACGGGAAACGGCACAACGTCCACGGATGCACACAACGGTCGTGTGCATGAGGCCTTATGATGTAACCTGGCAAAAAATTCCAAATGGGGAGGAATTCGAATAGGATTTTTTTTTTATTGTTTATTTTTATTATAGGGAATTTGAATGTTTATATTTTTAAAACTTTTTTTCATTTTTATTTTAACCTTTAAAGTCCCCCCTTAAATAAGAGAGCTTCAGATCGCTTCTTCCTTAAGGTGGCTATACACATTAGATTAAAGTCGTCCGGAATGGTTGTCGTTTGAAAAACTAGCGAGAACAAACATACACTATCGCCAATGGCAGACTCTCGTCTACCAAAAATGCGATACGCTGTGCTGGAAAACTTCAGCTATTAATCGGCCGAAACTGCATGCTGATGGCAGCCAGCCAATCCCTTGCCATTGTGCTCAAGCACCAGGGAGTCTGTTTTTATAAAAAAAATATGACTCAGTCGTTCGTACGTCATTAGCTCAAATGTATGTCTAGCTTTACACTGCAATGAACTGGCGCTGCAGTGTATGGTGGATTCGCTATTCTCTAATCGAGCACTGCCACCTTCAAGCCTCTATAAGAACTACAGTTGTAATAACATTGAACTCTTCAGAGAAACCAATGGTTTAACAGGAATTATTGGCTTCCTCCATTTCAGAGCGGGGAAGCCGTTCTGTCCCTGGGAGCACAGCACTCTCTGGGAAAGCCGCCTCACTGTGACTGAGGTGGTAAAATTTCTGGTCTGAAATTGGGACCATAATGGAGAAGGTGTGTATTATTATTGTACACAAATTCTATGACTACATTTATTGATTAGGGCTATGATAGCAGCTACACGACTCCTAATCTCTGCTTCCTGGAAATCATCCAGCTTTCCCTCCTTACAGAAGTGGATTTCCAAAACTGATTATATATATAAAATTGGTTTTGGCTATCCACTTCTGTAAGAAGTGGATAGCCAAAACTGGAGGAACTTTCTTTCAGGGAACATAGAAACCGCTCTAAATATACTAAGATATGGTCCCCATGGCAGAATTACAGACATTTTGTCTGTGATCCTGACCCTATATAGATAGCACATCTCTCTACACTTATGGAAGGTGTACTTGGGTAACCTAAATTGCTACTGTACATTTTTTGTACTCTAACTTTTAATTACTTGATTGATATAAAGTATTCTACAAACTATATATACTTTCATCATGCTTATTCCCTACCCCCATTACCGTTATATCCCTATCCTTTCCACTTTATTCCCTAATGTTTGATGTTCTTTTCTGTTAACTAATAATACCTTGCCATCAGGTGGCACTGTTAACCTTTGCTGACAGTATTCAACAAAGTTGTTTCACTGTATATGCTCTTCTCTTTTGTTTAAAGTTCAATTAAAAGGGATTTTAAAAGAAAAAAAAAAATCTGTGGAGAGGAGGAGCAGTAGTGAAAGATACTCCTAGCTGCTGCATAATGTCTGCAGTAAGTGTTATATATGACCTCTAGTGCTTAATTCACATCACTACCCCTCAGTACTTCTCTGTTTTTACTGAGTAAAAGAGAGTTAAAGGGAACCTGTCACCTCCAAAAACCATCCCAAGCCGCCAGCAGTACCTGACAGTAGCCAACAGTGTGTTTTCGACTAGAATTTTCTTCCTGGAGGCCGATGCGGCTAAAGCTCAAAAAACGTTCTTTTATCCCCTGCCGACGCGCTTCTCTAGTCATGCTTAAAGTAAAGGAGGCAGCGGCCTCCTTGCTTCAAGTCAAGATAACCACTGCCCCTTCGCTGTGACTGACAGGCGGCAGTTTGGCTGGCTTTGCAGAACTCTCTGCATAAGCGCTGTCAGTCACAGCGAAGGGGCAGGAAAGGGGGCCTGGTTACCTTGACTTGAAGCAAGGAGGCCGCTGCCCCCTTGACTTCAAGCATGACTAGAGAAGCGTTCCGGCGGGGGATAAAAAAAAGTTTTCTGAGCTTTAGCCGCATAGGCTTTTAGGAAGAAAATTATCGTCGGACACACACTGCTGGCTACTGTCAGTTACTGCTAGCGGCTTGGGATGGTTTTTGGAGGTGACAGGTTCCCTTTAAGGAGCAGAATCTCCTGTCTCTTTGTGTAGTCTTTGGGAGACATCTTTACAGCTAGTCTCAACAGCTCAGGGACTACTGAGAATTGGAGACGCAGAATGGAAAGGAGAAATTTGGTAAAAATGTCATATTATAGATATACTGCTTTCACTCATGTACACACATAACAGATTATCCTGAAAAGAATCTTCCATGATACACATTTTTCAAACATAAATGAAAACCACATAAGACAAATTCTTAAAAACATGCAATTCCTTCTGTTCTCACTAGCTTAGAGATGCCATAGGGGCATATCAGCTTTTTTCATCTAGGGCAGCCCATAGTACTATTATGCTCAGTTAAAATTTTCTTGTAAGAACAACTTTTTTTTGTCAGTGGTAAACGCTATTTTGAGCATAGAGAAGATAACTCACATCAGTTATGATTAGGGACATTTCTGCTTCAGGAAAACTACACATTAAGAAGTGTGTCTGCATACTACTCAGTGATCACACTCCTGTTCTTGTAATGAAAGCATGGACGTGTTCCTGGAGATCTATGAATTGGGGTGAACCCTTAAGCAGAGTTTGCTTTTTTATTTTTATTCAAAATAGCAGCCAGTATGATCTTTCATACTGGACGTATATTGCTTTATTTTTGGTAACTTCCATACTAAAACAGGTCAAATCTGTAAAATGTTTTCACCCATCAACTTAAGGGGGTTGTCCAGCCTTTTTTAACTGATGACCTACGCTCAGAATAGGCCATCACTAGATGATAGGTGGGAGTCAGTCCAGCCTCTTAGTATAGCGTCACTGCAAGTCTATGCCAGAGCTATATAGCATCATTCACATTGTTTTGTGGGAGCTTGTTACTACAGCTTTGCTCCCACTGACTTCAAGGAGAGAAGTGCACCAACTTCTGTTGATGGAGCTACACCAAACAGCTGATTGATGGGGTAGTGGGGTGCTGGACCTCCACCTATCAGCTAGTGATGGCCTATTCTGTACAGAGACTATTAAAGAAGGCTGGATAACCCCTTTTCAGTTGATGGCTGAAATATTTAGCAGATTTCCCCTGTTTTTCATTGGAATCATATTAAGATAAATTAGGCCATTTGTTTTAGAAAATGCCTTCATTGGCTTTTGTGACACAATGCGAGGATAAGAAACGTGTATTCTGAACAATAGGCTGGACATAGATCTATGCTTAGCAATCTGCTTTTTATTTTAACTCAGCATAAAAGAAGCATGTGAGTTTGTGTCCTGCTGTGACGGCACATGGTGTACTTTGGGTACCTGCAAAAATGTAAGGTGCTTCCATAAAACCTTCATGCCATAATTAAAAAAATTTAAAGCAAAGAGCAGACAACCCTATTGTAGGAATGCAAAGTAGAGATTTGCAGATCAACTTCATCCATCAGATTCAATTTATATACTAAAGTACAAAGAGAAAAACTACCAAGGCCCATTAGGACTGTGTGCGGTGTCAGAACACAAGAAGATCTAAAAGGGAATAGGCATAAAAAACTTCAGGACATGGTAACTAAGAATGAACTGTACAGAACCTGCTAACACAGGGATGCTCAACCTGCGGCCCTCTAGCTGTTGCAAAACTACAGCTCCCAGCATGCCCTAATAGCTGTAGGCTGTCCAAGCGTACTGGGAGTTACTTTGACACTAGTGTTAAAGTTTTCCTTTATCGAGTTCTGTCATAGGGGCTCAATACCGTAAAAAAAAAAAAAACGCATCAGTTTTGCCCTAATGCATTCTGACTGGAAAGCGTTCCGTTCCATATGCATCAGGATGTCTTCTGTTCCGTCCTTTTTACGGTATTTGGCCGGAGAAAATACCGCAACATGCTGCAGTATTTTCTCCGGCCAAAATTCCGGAACACTTGCCGGATTTCCGGATCCGGCATTAATTTTCATTGAAATGTATTAATGCCGAATCCGGTACCAAGAGTTCAGGAAATTGCGGCATTGACGGATCCAGTTTTCCAGTCTGCACATGCGCAGACCTTTAAAAATAAACGCCGGATCCATTTTTCCGGATGACACCGGAGAGACGGATCCGGTATTTCAATGCATTTGTCAGACTGATCCAGAAACAAATGATATCCGTTTGTATACAGATTTCCGGATCCGGCAGACAGTTCCGGCAACGGAACTGCCTGCCGGAATCCAGCAACGCTAGTGTAAAACTAGCCTTAGCATTTTTGAGTATTTTTAGCTAAGGAGGAGTACAAAAGTTGCAGTAATTAAAAAAAATATAATACGTAGGCTTACATAATATTATGAGGTTGCAAGTTATGCAAGGAAAGTGTCATCACATTTACACTGCCTGGACCTTTCAAAGTAAAGCGGGTGGTGCGGCAGTTTGAGAGCGCAGAACCTCTCGGAGTAATGGCGTTGCTCCTAGAGTCTCATTTGCATATATTAAAACTTCATTTTTCTCAGCAATGCGGGCACATATGAACATGGGGCCAACACAGACGCCTTCACCTGCAACAGGTCAGCCAGTTTCATAGGTACAAATCTGCTGACCGATGCCCTCTAAATTATAAAAAGACGTTCTATCGTATAAGTATAAAGCAGGGCACTTACATCAAGGTTCTAAGGCACAACTTTGTTTCCAAGCTATTTAAAAAAAAAAAAAGACAGACCCCCCCCCCCCCCCCCGAAGCTTAAAATGAGCGCGGTTTACGCTGTAAAATGAAGACCATTTAGAACTACTTGACAGTTTCTTTAGATATTAAAATCTCAGGAACTGTGTCACATGGACTGCCAAAAAAAGCTTCCGTACTCATTATCGATGAAATGGTATTTGCTCATCATTTGGAAATTCTTGTACTAGCCGACATTCACAAGCAGAAAGTTCAATTGTATTTCGGGTCCCTAATGAGCATATCCAAAAGTAATAAGGAAAATGATAGAAAAGAAAGCACATTTCTCGGTTATCTGCTGTACTGTGATTAGGATCTGTCATTACCAAGTTATTACAAAGAAAAAAAATAATCGCCGCGCCGTTAAATAGAAGACTGCAAGGCTTCAGCTCTTCTGCCGTCTGACTGATCAAGGTCCGGAGAGCAGATACAGGTTAGCTTTTAAAGGTCCTCTAGCAGTCGTAAGAAATCATCTTAGGTCAGCACTAGTCATTTAAGGCATATAAGTAAAGGATTGCCCTTGCATATACGGAAAGCAATGCGGCAGTGTAATTCGTATGCCATTATCAAGGCAATAATGGTTAGATCAGTCTACAGAACACATTTACCTGCAATAAAATTCACATTTGACCACTCAAGCAGGGAGACACGTTTTTTCTTGATCAGTCCGTTCGCGGTATGCTATTTACTGAGTGACTTGGTGCATTATTTTTCTAGAGTCAGCTATTGTTGCAAAACATGACTTTAGTAAATCAGTCAGCCAAAATGAAGAAAATCTTTAATCCATCTTCAGATGCATCAACTGGAGTCTTCACTATTGAAATTTGGTAAATTATTCTGACCAGTCCTGTCTGCAGCTTCGTATTTCCCCAAATTCTAAATTATTAATGCAGATGATCTCTTAAAGTGATGCTCTACTTTTCAGGGTATTTTGCACGATATGATGCCCGTAACGTAACGGGCCTTTTATCTAAACTGCCTCAAAGTAAAATAGTTTTTGTTGAATATAGTGACCTGAGTGAACCGAGCTTTCATTTTTATAGAGTAGTTTAAAGGGGTATTCCAGCTGCTAAAGGTTATTCACAGGATAGGGGAAAACTATTAGATCAGTGGGGTCCCAGCAGAAGGATAGGTACTCTATACCCCTTGGAGCCTTTCCAAATGAACGCGGCAGCAGGTTAAGGGTCCATTCACACGTCCACAAATGGGTCCGCATCCATTCCACAATATCAGGAACGGGTGCGGACCCATTCATTCTCAATGGGGTAGGAATCGATGTGGAGAGCACACTATGTACTCTCTACATCTGCCTTTCTGGAGTGCGGCCCCGAAGTTCTGGACCGCAGCTCCGCAAAAAATAGAAAATCTCCTATTCTTGTCCACAATTGCCGGCCAGGTGTATTGCGGATCTGCAATACACCACGGACATGTGAATGGACCCTAAGCATGCGCATTGCTGCTCCACTCATCTATTTCAGAGCTAAGTACAGCGCTCAACTATTTCCGGAATTTCTACAGAGAGACGAATGGAGCAGCAGTTTGTACGCTCGACCTGTCACTCCATTAATTTCAGGGGGCTCCAAGGGGCACAGGATCCCTGTTCTCGCGATCAATAGGGGTCCCAATGGTAGGACCCCTACCAATAGTTATGTTAACTTTTACCAACTGGAATACCCCTTTAAAAAATGAAATCTGAACTCCGATTGGCTGCTATGGGCACCAATGACTGTTTTACTGTTAGGTTTGATAAATGGGGCCAATATGGAGAAATGGCCTCTAAAAAGATCAGGCCAGTTTCAGCTTTCTTTTGTTACAAATGTGACATGGAACAGTAGACCACGGCATTTTCATAGCTGGTGCCAACGGACAGTTCCTATTGAGACTGGTAGAAAGAACTCAGACGAGGTAAAAGCTAATTTTCCTTATCTTAGGGGGAAAAAAAAAAAGATTTCCCGACTCCAAATTAACAACCAATCTCCAGTAATCTAGTAACTACATTATTAAGAATTCTACAATTGTTTCTCTGGGTGGCTCCATGCAAAATTGGAGACACATCAGGAGAGATGCTGTATGGCCCATAAAATTTGCGGGGTTCTGTATTACAGATAGTGGTAACATAAAGCCAAAAAGATACCAGGTTGGGTTGACACCAGTGCTAGTCATTTCTATTGTTCTTCTCCATTAGAGAAGCAGAACAACGAAAATAATGAAATTGATGTATTCAGCACATAACTGAAGCCAATGGAGCTTCAGTTATTTTCCGTTTGGGGCGCCACCTTTTTGTCTGCCCTTTTTGGCGGAATCTGTGACAGGGGCCCCGAACAAAGGCTCTGACGCAGATGTGAACATAGCCTTACTTTTCTTGCTTTATTTTAAAGTGTGTACTTAAGATGTGTATACTTTAAGACATTATATCTTTCAAGAGACTAGAGGCACCAAAAGGGGCACAGACTACTGTGGAAAGTGGTTTTGTTACATGGATGATGTCATAAACGAGTACAGATTTCATTCATTCATAGTTTCTTTTTCATTAACCAGAACAAGACCAATTAAAATTCATAGAAAATATTTATAGTAATGATATTAAAGATAGAGGCCATATTCTACAAAGTATTTTTCCTCGGGAGGTTATACTGTCACCTGATATATCCATTTGTTTTAGCTCATATGGCATAGGTTCCCAAAAGTTTTTCACTCACCTTTTAAGGGGTTTTCCAGGAGTAGAATATTGTGATGGGTCATCAATATCTGATCTGTGGGTGTTCATCCCCTGGCACTGGCACAGAGAGTCTGTGGCACTCAAGTGCTGCAGTCTCCTCACAGCATACAAAGCACAGTGCCATACAGTGTATAGTGGTTGTGCTTGGTATTGCAGCCCAGACCCATTCACTTGAATAGGACTGAGATGCAGATATGCCATGTGACTGAGGAACATAATGGCACTTGCCTAGGAAAAGGCTGCAGTGCTGATCAGAGCGCCACGGCCTCTTCAAAGAGCTCATCAGCAGAGGTGCCGGAAGTCAGACCCCCACCGATCTCATACTGATGATCTATCCTGACAACAGCAATATTCTACTCCTGGAAAAACCCTTTAATACTGATTTTATGAGCATTAACTGTTTGTAATAAATTGCGGCAGACTGAACAGTAGCTGTAAACTCAGAGGCAAGTAGAAAAAAATCACTTCTTCTCTAATACGCTACTAAGACAATGAACCGGCGCTACGTATGACGACTTAATCACAAATCCTCTATCCTGTGCTCCTGAATTGTCAAGACATTACACTGCACTGTTTTAATGTGAGGCAACGCAGGTTGGGTCTATTTAGTCGCCTCTGTTGGCTTTAGTACTTGGTACTACTTCAGGGCTGCAAGTTCACAGCAGAGCCATCTAGTGCCAGGTTTACTTTAATGTGTATGTTAATGATGAATTGGAAGTAGGACATTTTCATCACTTGCATGAAGGCAAACACATTATTTCACCAATTCTTTTAATTTGCCATTTTAAAGTGAGACATTAAACATTTATGGGCCAACTATTTTCTCATCTCTGACAATCTGCTGAAAGTTTTAGCCAACTGGAACAATCACGGAAGGTTTAGCTGAATGCTTCTTTTTAGAAATGAATTCAATTTTAAAGAGAACTCTTCAAACCTGTACAAATCTGCATAGGCCACGCCTGCATTTTTCATTCTAATTGTTCTGCTTCAGTATAGGGGCAAAATAATGATGGCAGTGGCAGATCTGTTGCATAACAGACACCAATGGTGCCAGTAAACCACACTGACTCTAATGATATCCATTGGGTTTTTGTCTTGGGTGCATTATTTAACCATGCAGTGCTATTTTGTCTGAGAGTTTTGATGAGACTGTGATGGAGGCTTAGTAAGTACTGGCACTTCAGTTCCCAAAAGCCTCTCTTAGGTAAGTTAGGCCATTATAGTCTACGACCTGCCGCCACCGTGTAACCACTTTGTTTTAGTGCCCGTCTTATGAAAAGAGAATATTGTGCTCTAAAGTCAACATTATCTTCAGGCGTTAGAGTCCATGAGGATCTACTCTCCCTTTCCAGCATAATTAACAGTAAACTTTCAATAGTCTGGTGTACTTGGGACAAAAATGATAGACAACTGTATTGTTCTGAACACACATGATAAAAACTATATGAACCTTTTTATGCATGTGTGGACCCTGAAAAAGCCAGACCATCAACCTTTTGTTTTATCACATTCCTACAAATGAAGCTCAAATCAAAGATGTGTTGGGGAGTGTAGCTACATTGTGGTCTGTATGTCATTGTACCTTACACTTTCTTTAATTTAAAAGGGGTTATCCCATGATTAATGTAAAAAAATAGAAAATCAGACATAAT
Organism: Bufo gargarizans; assembly: GCF_014858855.1. Taxonomy (NCBI): domain Eukaryota; kingdom Metazoa; phylum Chordata; class Amphibia; order Anura; family Bufonidae; genus Bufo; species Bufo gargarizans. The sequence continues at coordinate 317,065,092 of NC_058084.1, forward strand.
ATAGTACATGACAATTAGAGACGGCCTTGCGTTTCGCCCGGCGGTCGTTTTGCCAACAACTATCAACGCTCGCGGTTTGCCGAACATGCGAACATATGGCAATGTCCGCCGGCGCCATATTCTTTTGCATTGCGCCAAACTTTGACCCACGACACATCCATCAGGTGGGACAGGACAGCCAATTGAGATGTTACAGCGCATGGACAAACACCCACCCTATCAAAGAACCCGATCTGGCAGCCATTTTACATTCTGTGTTTTGCCAGTGTAAGGAGAGGCAGCTTTGTGGAGCAGGGACAGGCCGTTAGGGACACCAAATGATAGCTAACAGGGCTACAAAAGTCCTTTTAAGGACTGGTATAGGTGTGCTATCGATAGGTGTGATGTACTTATAATATACTTTCTAACATAGAAAGTATATTATAGTACATTTGTATTGTGTAGCAGTTGTGTGCGGTTCTGCTGTGATACCACAGCTATATAGAGGGACAAGCGCTATTGGAACAAATATTTTCAACAGGTGTGATATACCTCTTGCCCCCCCAAAAAAATGATTGATGGGTGCGATATACCTTCTTCCACAAAATACTGATTGAGGGTTGCCCCAAATAAACTAGGTGGTGCGATAACGGTTGTGGGAAAAAAAAGAATTGAGGGGTGTGATATACCTGCTTCCACAAAATACTGATTAAGGGGTTCGATATACCTGCTTTTTCAAAATATTGATTGAGGCCTGCGAGATACCTGCTTCCACAAAATACTGATTATGGGGTTCGATATACCTGCTTTTTCAAAATATTGATTGAGGCCTGCGATATACCTGCTTCCACAAAATACTGATTAAGGGGTTCGATATACCTGTTTCCACCAAATATTGATTGAGGCCTGCGATATACCTGCTTCCACAAAATACTGATTAAGGGGTTCGATATACCTGCTTCCACAAAATACTGATTGAGGGCTGAGATATACCTGCTTCCACAAAATACTGATTAAGGGGTTTGATATACTGGCTTCCACCAAATACTTATTTAGGCATGCGATATACCTGCTTCCCCAAATACTGCTCTTCTCTAGGGACTTAGGCACAGGGTCATTTTAAAAATGACAGGCAGAGGAAGAGGCAGGCCGTTCTGCAGGGATGGTAGGGGTCAGGCAGGTGTGCACCAGGCTGGAGCCTAAGTGGGAAGTTGAAGAAGGCGCGTGCGATTACTTCAAAGGACGCACCAAAGTTGGTTTAGTGGCTCACTCACCCTTCTGCTTCTGCACCCTCCTCATCCTCTGTATCTGCACCCTCCTCACTCTCTGCTTTGTGCACTCCCAAAGACATCACCACCACCATAGCCCCTCCACTCGAGTTAGAGGAATTATTTTCCCATCCATTCCCAGACCATACCAATCCGCAGCCATTCTCGACATCGGATGAGGAAGAGGAGGTAGCAATGGCTGCCACTCAGCGGTCTGACGATAGTACCCAGATCAGCCCAAGGAGGGAGGTCCCTGCTGTTGCTGCCTACTCCGAGATCTCTAATGTCAGAGGTGGCGACGGTGACGATGATAACGTGTTGATAGAAGTCACGTGGGTGCCACAAGAGAGGAAGAGGAGGGGAGTTCAATGAGAGAGATGGAGCAAAAAAGAGGGAGGAGAAGCAGGCAGAGCTTGCAGGGCAAATGTATCTGGAGCGAGCCATTCACCATGCACGGTCACATCTGGTGCTCTGAGAAAGCCGGCACATGGCTCCGCAGTGTGTTTTTTTGTGTGTCACCTGCTGACAATAGTGTTGCCATCTGCAGCCTGTGCTGTCAACGCATAAGTCATGGTAAGCCCAACACTCACCTAGGGACGACCACCTTAAGAAGGCACCTGGCCTCCCATCACCGAGCCAAATGGGAGCAACGCCGTCAGAACCCACAAAGCCACACTCCCGGCGCTCCACGTCCTGCCTATTTTCCTCTCTCCTCCCATTTGTCCTCCACTCCACCTTCCACCGTGCCGTCGTCGCCTTCATCTGGCAGAAGGCAGGCTTCTGTGGCCCAAATGTTCGAGCATAAAAAGTTGATGACGCCGGATAACCCTCTTTCCCAATGGCTGACCGCTGGCTTGTCGGAACTGCTAGCCCGCCAACTACTGCCATAAAAACTGGTGGCCTCGGAGGCCTTTAGAAAATTTGTGGCCATTGGCACACCACAATGGAAGGTCCCTGGAAGGAAATATTTCTCCCAGCAGGGCATCCCAGAGCTATACGGCCACGTTCAGCGGCAAGTGAATATATCTCTGGCACACAGTGTTGGTGCCAAGATATGTCTGACCACAGACACGTGGAAAGGAAGGTACATAACTTTTACTGCCCACTGGGTGAACCTTCTGACAGTCGTCAAGCATGAAACCCGTGGCTCCCGTGTGGATTTGGCGTTACCGCCAAGGATTGCATGGTGGCCTGCCTCTTCTTCTCCTCCTCTTCCTCGGCTGACTCTTTCTTTTCCATTGCTACTGCCTCTTCCGCTGCACCCCCCAGGCTCCCCAGAACCTATTCTACGTCTGGAAGCCAAGAGCCACACCGGTCCTGCACTCATTTCAGTTCTGCGGTCACAGGCCGATCAGTGGCTAACTCCGCTCAATTTGATAGTTGGTAAAGTGGTGTGCAACAACGGTGCCAATCACAGAGCTGAGCACTCTGAAACAGGGCAAATTGACACTTGTGCAGCGATTCGTTGCCAAATACCCCGGGGTCCAGGATGTCTTGCGGCAGGCCAGGAAAATCTCTAGCCATTTTAGAAGATCTTACAGGGCCATGGCTCGCCTTGCTGACGTTCAGCAGTGACACCACTTGCCCGTCAGACGTCTGATTTGTGACGCGCTGGAACTCCACCTTGTATATGCTTGATAGGCTGCTCTAGCAGCAACGTGCCGCTAACAACTATCTTTATGAACTCTGCAGCAGGACATGTTCTGGGGAGCTTGTTTTTTTTTTTTCACCGTGCCAGTGGCTGCTCAGACTTCTGCAGCCATTTGATGAGATCACCAAACTGGTCAGTCGCAGCCAGGGCGCTATCAGTGACATTGTACCTTGCACGCTCCAGAAAGAAGGCGTATTGTGTTGTGTCATTGATCAAGCCGTTGAAGAGCAGGAGCTGGAAGATGAGGAAGTCGCAATGCTGAATCAATTCCCAGGGGGAGCTACTCCATCTAAGACAAGTCAGCAGGAGTCTGAAGAGGAGTCAGAGGAGGATGGTGGCTGGGGGGAGGAGGAGCAAGAAGAGCAGGCTTTAAACTTTTTGGGGATCCCTGGTGTTGTCCGTGGCTGGGGGGAGGAGACAGAGGACGACCTTCTCCTCGGCGATAAGCAGGAGCCAGGGTGCTCCACCGCTTCCAATTTAGTGCAAATAGGGGCCTTCATGCTCCAGTGTTTTAAGAGGGACCCCCATATAAAAAGCATAAAGGGCAAGGACCAGTACTGGGTGGCAACGTATTTAGACCCCGGTACAAACACAAAAATGGCGGACATGTTACCAGCATCACAGAGGGCTGGCAGAATGCAGCATTTCTACGCCTTGCTGCGAGTAATGCTGCATTCTGCTGTTGGGGGCGCTGGCAGAGTAATTTCCACCCACAGCGAAACAGGCGTGGGTTCCAATCCTACTGCGCCTGCAAGAAGAGGGCAGTTTGAAGATGTGTTGGTAACTTCGGATATGAGATCATTCTTGCAGCAGCAAACCCATCGACAGCCGACCTCCGGATCCAGCCTCAGGAAACACCTAGACCGACTTGTGTCTGACTACAATCGGGTTAACGGCCGATGTGGACGCTCTGAGAAGTGAGTACTACTGGGTGTGCAGGCTTGACCTGTGGCCAGAGCTGGCACAATTTGCCATGGAACTGTTGGCTTGCCCCTCGTCGAGTGTCCTGTCCGAAAGGACATTCAGCTCAGCGGGGGGGGGGGGGGGGGGTCGTGACCGATAAGTGCACTCGCCTAGCTCACTAGTGTGAACTACCTCACATTTCAAAAAATATATGAGGCATGGATCTCGGAGGAATCCAACACCTGTGACGACAACGTGTAATTGAATTTCCTTATGCCAGCCCACACATATCCGCCACCACCCAGAACAAAAAAAGGTCCTTGTCTTTTTTTAATAATAAACTTTTATTCGGATCAGAGACAAGTTCACATCTTAACAGGATCGAGAGAATTTCAAAATGGCGTATATTTCACCTATATTGTTTTCAGCTGAAATAAAGTAAAATAAACCTCATCCTGATCCATTTTTTATGCGAAACCATTTGTTCCTTCATAAACCAAGTAGTTCCAGCAAATGTTTCATCACCTCTCTAACTTTGTGTTTTGTAAGCGTTGTTTCAATAAACTTTCTCCATTTTTGAAAGAAATTCTTTGTGGCTTTTTCTTTGTTTCTTTCAGTATCTAATCTATCCATATACATAAGCTTTTTCATTGTTCCAATAATTTAATCTTGAGTGGGCAATTGGGGTTGTAACCACTTCCTCAAAATCCATTTTTTGGTCCCTTGATGCTCACAATGTTTGTCGAGTCTGTATCCCGATCTCTGGGAATGAACTGGAAGATACATTGTTGAGGCACATCACGCACTTCAACGTCCTAAGTTCTCTTAACATAATCACATATTTTCTCCCAAAAGGATCTCAAAAGGTCACATTCGCACAACCCGTGTAATAAATCGGCTTTCCGTAACCCACATTTAGGGCAATTTCTTAAATAGTGGGCTGAAGCATTGCTATATGACAGGTTAAAGACATATGTTGCTTTATGAATTATTCTGAATTGGGTTTCCCTCCACTGTTCATTGTTAATAGCTGAATGAACTTTATCCATTCCCGCTCTAATTTTAGGGTTAAATTATTACCTCCTAACGTGGTTTCCCACACTTTTAAGATACTTTGCGGCATCACAGAGTCTTCTGTATATGGAAGAGAGTGAATCAGTTCTTGTTTCAGTGCTCATTAAGTTTTAAAAACGGATGAGATTGTTTTCCATCCCCAGGGAGCTGGATTGGGCTGCACAAAATGTCTTCAATTGCAAATAATGTTTTGACGAAAGCTGGAACCTATTCTGTAATTCCTCCCAAGAAAGCAGGTTGGCCCCGGAGTGATCCAGTATGTCCTGAGAGTCTCAATACCCTTCTGCCTCCATTCTTTGAATAATTTGTTATTATGGCCTTGTTGGATGGATGTAAGTGACCACAGTGGCATGTATGCCAATATATACATGGTAAGTTTATACAACTTCCTAATAGGCCTCCATGTTGCCAGAGTATCCCTAATTAAGGAGACATTCTTTGCAGTTTCAGGGAGCAAAGCCCTTTTAGCGAGAGACTATTATTTCCTGTGACAGTGATGCTCCTCCCCCAATCGGCAATAATTGGCATTTGGTAACATTTATTTTGTACCCCATGAAATCATTCACCCCATTCAGGGTCTCTAGCACTTTTGCCAAATCTCTGGTCGGATCATTCATAAATAATAACATCATCTGCAAAGCAGGTTATTTTTACCTCCCTCTTCCCTATTTTTATTCCTTCATAAATATCAGACCCTAGTAGATGCAGGGCTAATCGTTACAATGCTATGTAAAAAAAGAGCGGTTAGAGCGGACAACCCTGTCTCGTCCCTTTCTGAAGTTGGATCGGAGCAGACAAGAATCCAGGGAGGCAGATTATAGCCTGCGTTGAGGTGCATATTGCTTGAACAAAGGCCCGAAAGCTTCCTCTAATTCCCATCCGGTCCAGAACCAACCCCAGCCATTCCCAGTTTACATTTTCAAAAGCCTTTTCGGCATCTATCGCCAAAAGAGCCTGACGTCCTCCATTTTCAGGGTGTCTTCTTTTTGTTACCCAATCCTGTACTGCCAGTACTGTACGTATGTTTATAGTGGCCGAACGACCCTTTACAAATCCCACTTGATGGTGAACAATTAATTTAGGTAGGATGTCCGCCAGTCTATTTGCCATTATTTTAGCAAGGATCTTTAGATCTTGGTTTATCAAGGAGATTGGTCTATAAGACCCCGGATGCGTTATACCCAAACCGGATAAGGATCTAAGTTTAATATGCGCCACTTTCCCTGATGGCATAACACTTTGACCCTGCAGAATCAAATTAAACAATGAGAACAGACTTGGGGCCAATTCAGTGCTAAGTGCTTTATAAAACTCAGCTGGGAATCCATCTGGGCCCGGGGTTTTCCCATTGTGCAAGCATTTAATGACAGACAGAATCTCTTGCTCTCCCCCCCATACCTGCGGCAAGGCTATGTTATCTAAAAAGGCTTTGCCACCCTGCATGTCATATGGGTCCTGAGTATATAGTTTTCCATAGTAATCCCTGAAAATTGCCAAGGTGTCTCTAGGGTCATTTGTCACTCTACCCTCACTGGACTTAAGTCTTGGCATTGGTTGTTAAGGTCTCCTTCCTTTTGCCAGTCTGGCTAATAGCTTGCCCGCCTTGTTACCGGACCTGAAAAAGTACGCCGAGGTGTGATCAGCATAAATCTTCTCTAGCTTTTCTGAATAATGGTCAAAGTTGTGCTTAGCTGTCACCCACATGACCTTGCTTTGTACTGTAGGATTCTGCAAAAATGGGGTGTAAAATCTCCTAAGGGAGCTTGTGGCATTTAGAAATTTAGTTCTCGCCCCTTTTTTTCTGGGCTGAGGTATATGAGATGATTCTTGCTCTCAACACTGCCTTCGCAGCATCCCAAAACAGAGCAGGGGCGTCCCTATGTTGCTTATTAGTCTCCACACATTCCCATCACCACCCCAGAAGTCTGTTTTTAAAATCCTCATCAGCGGCCAGATATCCAGACAGACACCATATCAAGTCTTGGCCTTTAGGCCTGACTTCTTGCAATTGTAGAACTACCGGGGCATGATCTGAGATCACCATCTCTCCTATCTCCACCCCCTGTACTCTTGGGATCAGGTGATTAGTTTCTAAGAAATAATCAATCCGTGAACAAGCTTGTTGAGAGTTTGAGAAATGTGTAAATTCCTTTTCCATGGGGTTAAAGTACCTCCAGATATCAGTAAGCCCAGTGGCCTCCAGGAGGGTAGGGAGAAGGGGAGACGTCGTAACTCCCATCCTGATCTCAGTTTTTGTCTTTTTCCTGTTTTCCGAAGCCAAATTTACCATGTTCAAGTCTCCTCCCACCAGCATAATACGTCCTTCTAGTTCATGAAAGAAAGAGTTAGCTTGTGCATTAGGTGCATATACATTATATATTACCATTAGTCCCACTGGCGTTTCCAATGTCACTCTTGCTAATCTTCCTTTTCCACCATCTTCTCAAGTAAGTATCTTATATTGTAGCTTTTTATGTAGCAATAGGAGCACCCCTGCCTGTTTTCCTTCAGACAAGCAACCCAAAACTTCACCTACCCATAATCTCTTCATCCGCAAAAAATCACTTTCTTCTAAGTGAGTCTCTTGTGATAATGCTATGTCAGCTTTAGGTCTCTTTAGATGTCTAAGTACCATTATTCTCTTATGAGGTGATCTCAGACCTTTTACATTCCATGTGACTATACGTACCATCCTTTAAATAATGTGATACCATCTTGTTCAATGTCCTCCCTTGGGTCTCCCCCACCTTTCCAATAAAGTCTGCATCTGGGTCTGCGACTTCTTTAGCTCATCCTCTAGCAGGCTCATACGTTGCTCTAGTTCTGTTATTTGGGAGGAGTGTTGGTAAATGTCAGCCTGCAACTGTGCTAACGTCGCCTCCACTGTGGCCTCTAGCGTTGATTTAATATCTGGGGCAAGCCGCTTTGCTACCTGCAGCGCCAGCGACTTACATGTTATAGTTAGCCCCTTCAATACCTCTGGTTCCTTGTCCTGCTCTAGATCCATATCAGTTGGTCTGTGAGGGGGCTGTGATAAAGATCTGGTGGAGCGCATGGCGCGGTCGCCATCTTGCCGCTATGGTGTCGGCTCTTTCTACGGGGTAGATCAAGACCCTTCTCCATCCACTCCCGGACACCGGACAGGTGTCAGCAGTGTGATAGGGGATTTCTCCCCTCTGTGAGGTTTGGTCTTTGACTGAGTAGCGGAACTCCTTCCTACTGCTTCTTTACATGCGCGAGCCGGAACCGGAAGTCTAGTCCTTGTCTTATGTATATACAGTAGCATAAAAGGCCTTTTCTGTCCGATTAATGCCTAATTTTTGTGGCCTCTACGCCAGTGACCTACAGTAAGATTTTTATAGAGTGACCGCCTAATGTACCCCCCCCCAGCCACATCATCACAAGTTCTTTTCTGTCAGGTGAATGCCTCATTTTTGGGGCCTGTACTTCCGTGGCCTAAAATAAAATTCTTCTAGGCGCCAGCAAGGCACATATTTGAGAGGTTCCCTTTCCCTGATTAAAATACATATTTTTTGTGGGAATTTTTGCCAATGATTCCCCTCTAGTATGTCACTGTCCATGTTGTGGGACGATTTGTGCATGGCTAGTAAGTATTTGGTGGCTGCAAATATGACCTAAAGGTTTTTCAGGTTCGCCTGACATTAAAGTCAATGGGACCCCCCATGAACAATGTCTTTCTAACAAAGATAGAACCAGCCCGGTACCTCACATGGAACCAGATATCTCCTCATTCATGGCTCTACTAGATTCATATCAAGCTGACTGCTCAAGGGGAGTGTCTTTTCTGCTACACAGAGGTGTGTTCTCTCTCTCCCTATAACAGCGCAGTTGAAGAATGAAACTGAGCATGTGCGGCCATGTCAGCGAGTCGGACAAAGAAATAAGAAAAAGAACAAACAGCAGGTGGTGATTTACAGATGCATTTTATGGAATAGTTTAGGGGATATACAAATTTTTTAATTACATGCAATTACAAAACTATTCAGATCCAGGTGCTGGTTTGAAAACTGTAGAATATTTTTTTTTTTGTGGGACAACCCCTTGGGGAACAGCAGGGAGTGGCAATTAGGAAGGGACTGTTCCTTTCCAAAAACTGTCTCTGCATCAGTGGAGGTGAAGAGCTGCATTTACATGCAGCAATCACATTAATTGTATGGGAATGAGCAATGGCTACTGCTATTTCTTGTCCTCATACCAATTCACCTTTTCTGATCAACAGATCTCTGTTCACACAGCACCATCTGCTACCCAGAAATTATAATTTAGGTGTCCACGTCAACGTTGAATTCACCTGAAGAATGATTGTTTTGCTTGTTCATTGGGTGGTCAGTGTCACCTTTACATGGGCAGATTATTGGGAATGAACAGTTGTGCAGTATAAATCCACCTTAGGTCCAACCAATATTGCCCATCCTTCTGTAACAGAAACATCAGTTTAATCGCTGTGTCTAAGGCCCCATTCACACAGCAGTGTCCGTTTTCTGTGCACTCCACATCCGTGGATCCGTGAGGCTGCACTGCAAAAGATAGAACATGTCTTATATTTGGCTGCATCTTGCAGACCTATTGAAGTTAATGGGTCTTGCGAATTTTGGACCCATTTAAGTCAATGGGGCCGCACTACTATGCTTGGTGCACACGGCCGGTGACTGTTTGGAAGATGCGCAAGCTGGTGTAGATATTGTTCTAGGCGTACAGACTGATGGAGGATGTGCATAACTTATGACGAGGCATGCGGTGGCACATGGGATGAAAATGCGGTCTTGGTAAATGCCCCCTATGACTCTTTCAGTGCAACAGTTTCCCCAGTATGACAATTCAAATGTGCAAAGGCTAATGTGTATCTACAACTGATGAAGCTGCAAAATCTGAACAAAGACTTAAAACTTGACTTCAAAGAAGTCTTGAAAATACGCTGAGCTTTCCATTCTCTGAAAAAGCCATAAGAAATCCCTTTACAAGACATAAAATTTTATCACTTAAAATACAGCATTTTAATCAATAGGATCTTGACAACTGAAAGTTTTTTTTTTCTCCTTGACAAAACATTCATTTTAACAACTTTGTGCAGTAGATAACTTCACAGCATTTTCAAAGTAGAAATTCTGCCAGCAAAAAATTATTTAATCTGTTTAGCAAGCAGGTATTAAAAATAAATCTGGGCTTCATGAACTGCTGCTTGTACATTAGATAAGTGTCGCCCGCTGCAGGTGTATGATGTCTTATGACAATTCTAAGGGGATGCCACAAACCCTATGGGGTGAAGTTACAGCAACCTGCCCTCCAGAATGGTGGCTTCAAAAGGTTGCAAAATAGGGGCTTTACATGTTTACACCACTGGAATAAGGTGTGGTTAGCCAAACTCCAGATTTCTCACTGAGACTTTAAATACCGTAGTCAGATTTTTTTTTTTTTTTTAACTCACTCCAGTGGGTGGCATAGGAAAACTAAAGTAACATTTCTAGACAAGAATGTTAGGTTTAAAGATTACATTTAAACAATCATGCAGCCTCTGATACATTTGATACAAAATACTCCAACGTAGACTACTGCAAAACTGATTTTAAATATTACCCTCATGATAAACTCCCCCTATTTTTCTCCAGTTTCCCTAATGACAAGGAGATGATTGCTAATATTGCTGCTGCAGGACTTCGCCTTTTTATTGGTGGCTCACCCGATGATTATCTGATTCTCCTCAGTGTCTGGTTGCTGCAACCCCCTAGTAATCAGCCAGTAGCATCAGGGAAGCTGTAGTATCTAGTGCAGTGGTACATACATACTGAGTCAAAAAGTCTCAAGACACCCTTTTATTTCAGAAGCGAAAGGGAAAATGAAATATCGGAGCGAGGGTGATGGGTGAGGGGACTTATCTTTTAGGCTATGTCCGGAACATGGCCGCCATCTTGAAAATCCCCATACTGGATCAAGGGTAAATTTTTCCAATGCAAAGGGGGTCATGTAGCAGATCAAAGACCAGAATTTTCTCAGAAATAGATTGCCACAATCAGATTTGCAATATCTCTTGTGGTTCAAAAGTTGTCAACACAGAACACAGCAACAAAAACCGGGAACATTACCTGTGATGCACAGTTATTTGATGTGTTCAATGTGTTGCCCCTGGTGCTGAACACACAACTTTCTGGGCTATTCATTTTCCCTTTCGTCTCGGAAATAAATGGGTGTCATGAGATTTTTGACTCACCCTGTACTTACTGTGCACAGGATAGGGGATAACTATTACATCCGTGGGGTCCTACCGCAGTGCCCCCATCCACCATGAGAAGGGTAGGTGGAGCTCCCCTTGAAATGGACGGCTGGTTGGAATTTGCACAGCCGCTGCAATTATTTCTATGGGAGTGCCAGAGATCGCCAAGCGCTGTGCTGTGGATAGGGGATAGCTTTTTGTAACCAGAATACTCCCACTCCCAATAAATGAAAGAACACTCCCACTGCTACCCTGCAAATGTCCCTCCCATTGTGACGAGGCTGCACAAGGAATCAAATGTCATGTGAACTGTATTTGAACGTCAACCCCCCCCCCCCCCTCCCCAAGAACCATATTCGTATGTCGCCGTATGTCGCCGTTTAAACTGTGTTTTTAGAATTCAAACTACATGGCATACTGTATTGCTATATTACTTTTTTCAAGTTTCAATTGTGTGTTCGCTGCACAATACACTTAGGTCTACAATAACTTTCTACATACAATAGATCAAGTTATCACCGAAGTACATGGCCTGCCAAGCATAGCTGCCAGGTCTAAAGCTATCAAAGAATACTGTGACTCATCAATTCACAGCAGCTCAAGAGTCGTGGGTTGCGAACCACTGATGTAAACGTATAAAAGGCTATTACTATGTATGGCATCTTTTAAGAGCACGCAAGATCCACTTCTTAGGACCACTCTGGACAACCCATGTACATAATGGGCATTATTTTATATTCAGTGGCACGCTGAGGCTAAGGGGGCACACTGTGGCATGACTGTGTATTGGAGGAGCAATATGGGATTATTATTATATGCTAATGTGGCACAAGTGGCATTATTATATTTGAAGGAGGCACCTGCAACTATTGTTTTCGGGATGCCATTTATGTAGCACTATTTCTGAGAAGCAATGGTACACAGTATTTGGGGACACCATGCCATACAGCACATACAGTAATAAGGCCAAATGGGGCAGCAACAGGCACAGAACTGGTGGTATCAGCAGAATGGGGAGTTTGTGTAGGTTAGGGAAAGGATGCTGGAAAAGTGAGAAATCAAAGATGTTTCTTGGAAACTCTGCAGACACAAGTTGTGGCTAGAAGAAGTCATCAAGGTGGTATGGGCCAGATGGAAAAGATGAGGAAAGTGTACAACTCCAAATAAAGAACACATTCATCAACTGTAAGTCACTGGATAAAAGTGCCTGTGTGAAAGGGATATCTACCATTATACGGTCACTACATGCTGGGAATATTGGCCTTTGTACAGTGTCTTATTCAATAACACTATGATAATTCAGTCACTAATGTTATTGGTAGTCATTGTGTGGCTGGCGTCCCACTTAGGCTTTAAATGTGTTCAACCCTCACCCCCTCCCATACTGCGCCTGTGTCTGCCCCCTATAATCTTGATAGAAAATAGAATATGTGTCACTATCTGGTTTGAATTGACAAAAAATGATAAGACGACTCATTCCCTTTACGGCACTACATTTCTTTTCAACACAGACGGCAATTTATAACCCATATTAAGCAAGTGTAACATTATAAAACGGCTTTGTGTAAAAGGCACAGGGCATGCTGCGAAATAACTGCCACCCCCACAATTTATTACATTGTCTGCTCTTCTATGAACATTTCCACACTGAAGACCTTCATTACTTTATTAGAGATCATAGCAGCTAACACAAAAATAAATCACCAGTTCCTATAGGCTAGGGAGATGACTGCTGTAATAATATTACAGATTTGGCGTTTTGGAGTCTGCGCACCTTTGAAGCCATATTGGTTGTCATTCAGCTTTCTCAGCCGCAGATATGATTTACAAAGGGAGCAATAATAATTTTAACAATTTGCCAGAATACTTTAAAAGATTTGGAAAACTTTTGAACTGGCCTCCGTCTACCATATGCATTGTAATGGCAGAATAAAACCCCAACGGTGACATACGCGTCACACGTGCCTCCGCACCTCTCAGGTGTCTGTACCCACAGTTTCATCATTCAGGACTGAACTTCAGCTTTAGCCATCCAATGAATGAGTAGGCGACTCAACAATCCTATCCTGCCAGAAAATAATGGGGCCAAGAGCTGAAAGCTAACCAAGCAATCAATTGAAGGATGGGAAGCTGTACAATAGGCTACTTTCACACTGGCGTTTTGGTTTCCGTTCAGGGCTCTCACACGCGGTCCAAAACGGATCAGTTTGCATTCTAATGCATTCTGAATGGAAAAGGATCCGCTCAGAATGCATCAGTTTGCCTCTGTTCCGCTTTGGAGACGGACAACTGCTTGCAGCATTTTGGTGTCCGTCTGATGAAACTGAGCCAAACGGATCCGTCCTCACACACAATGTAAGTCAATAGGGACGGATCCGTTTTCACTGACAAAATATGACAACAGAAAACGGATCCGTCCCCCATTGACTTTCAATGGTGTTCAAGACGGATCCGTTTTTGCTATGTTAAAGATAATACAAACTGACCCATTCTGAACATGCGGTTGTATTATCTTAACAGATGCGTTTGTGTAGATCCATGACGGATCCGCACCAAACGCCAGTGTAAAAGTAGCCTAATGACGAGAAGCATTAAGTAGAGCAAGACCTCACCCCCTTCCTTCACTTCATTACTTATCCGATTTTATCATTTGCCCCTATTCTTATTGAGAACAGTTAGAAAAGTATTACTTTACATGAGATCTTTTTCGGCTCACAGGCTCTGTGGTCTCATATGCACGGAAGATGTGTGGAAAACACAATTGATGAACTTGGAAATAAACAGAAAAACTCCAGCATCCGATAAAAGACCGTAGAGACTTTATTGTGCGGCTTTAAAACCAAACGGGGGAAAAGATGGACACATGAACACCTACGCGTTTCACGTCTACCAATAATGACCCTTACTCATGGCATAAAATCATACAAAAAAATGTTAAATTACAAATGACCAATGGTTGTTTGTTACCAAATCACATGACACAGTAATTGGTTACTGAACAATTGCACTTGTTGCTCAATCATAGAACCAACTGTCACTGTTCACCTAGCACAGTAATTAGTTACTAAATAATCACACTTGTTACTCTATTATTGAAACCACCATGTCACTGTTCACACAGCGCAGCAATAAGTTGCTAAGGAATTACACCAACAACGGCACCATTGAACCTACTAGGTCACTGTTCACATGGAACAGCAGTTGCATTTGTTACTCTATAAGTAAACCAACTTTCGCTGTCCATATGGAGTAGTAGTAGTTATTAAACCGTTGCATCGCTCACACAGTTATTGAGCCAACTACAGATGTAGTAAAGTTAACACACACATGCTTAATGAGACGTGGTATCTAAAAGAAATGCGTTAAGCAAACACCTTCAATTGCTTTCCAATGGCTTTTGTTTCAAGATAACTCAAATTTCTTAACTCATCGCGTTAAGGCCTCTTTCAGACGGGCGTTGCGGGAAAATGTGCGGGTGCGTTGCGGGAACACCCGCGATTTTTCTGCGCGAGTGCAAAACATTGTAATGCGTTTTGCACTCGCGGGAGAAAAATCGCGCATGTTTGGTACCCAAACCCGAACTTCTTTACAGAAGTTCAGGCTTGGGATCGGTGTTCTGTAAATTGTATTATTTTCCCTTATAACATGGTTATAAGGGAAAATAATAGCATTCTGAATACAGAATGCATAGTAAAATGGCGCTGGAAGGGTTAAAAAAAATTATAATAATTATTTTACTCACCTTAGTCCACTTGATCGCGTAGCCCGGCATCTCTTCTGTCTCCTTTGCTGAACAGGACCTGTGGTGAGCATTCATTCCAGGAACAGGACCTCTGGTGACGTCACTCCGGTCATCACATGATCCATCACATGATCCATCACCATGGTAAAAGATCATGTGATGGAACATGTGATGACCGGAGTGACGTCACCACAGGTCCTGTTCAGCAAAGGAGACAGACGAGATGCCGGGCAGCGCGATCAAGTGGACTAAGGTGAGTTAAATTATTATTATTATTATTTTTTAACCCCTCCAGCGCTATTGTACTATGCATTCTATATTAAGAATGCTATTATTTTCCCTTATAACCATGTTATAAGGGAAAATAATAATAATGATCGGGTCTCCATGCCGATCGTCTCCTAGCAACCGTGCGTGAAAATCGCACCGCATCCGCACTTGCTTGCGGATGCTTGCGATTTTCACGCAACCCCATTCACTTCTATGGAGCCTGCGTTGCGTGAAACAAAGAGGAGCATGCTGCGATTTTCACACAACGCACAAGTGATGCGTGAAAATCACCGCTCATGTGCACAGCCCCATAGAAATGAATGGGTCGGTATTCAGTGCGGGTGCAATGCGTTCAACTCACGCATCGCATCCGCACGAAATACTCGCCCGTGTGAAAGGGGCCTAAGAGTTGGTGTGCTAACCCTGCTACATCTGTATGTCACTGTTCACATGACCCAGGAATTGGCTGCTGGAAAACTGCACTTATTACTTTATTATTAGGCCAAGTGTGCTACTGTGCTGTGCTGAACATCTGTACTAATTGGTCAATCATTGAGCTAACCAGATCACTGTTCACATGGCGCAATAGCTGATCACGGAACAGTTGAGCTGACTGCTCATAGAACTAACGCATAGGGGTTCGCGTCTCTGTTTGGGCACCTGTCAACATATTTGTATCTATGGAATTGGTTGACCTGTTGCATGTGCGCTTGGCAGCTGAAGGCATCTGTGTTGGTCCCATGTTCATATGTGCCCGCATTACTGAGAAAAATTGAGTTTTAATATATGCAAATGAGCCTCTAGGAGCATCGGAGGCGTTGTCATTACACCTACAGGCTCTGCTCTCTGCAACTGCTGAGCCCTCTTCACTTTGATAGGCAGGGCAACGCATTAGGAGGCTTACACTGCCTGGTCCTGTCAATCGATGTGGATAGTTGCAGAGAGAGCCGAGTCTCTAGGAGTAATGTCAACGCCCCTGTTGCTCCTAGAGGCTCATTTGCATATATTAAAACATCATACTTCTCAGCACATATGAACATGGTGCCAGCACAGATGCCTTCAGCTGCCAAGTGCACATGTAACAGGTCAGCCAGTGTCACAGGTACAAATCTGCTTAAAAGACGCACAATCAAGCCGCTACGGTCTTTTATTAGATGCTGGAGTTTTTGTGTTGATTGCCAAATTCATCGATATGAATATATACTGTATAAATAAAAATAGATTTTTTTATATAACAAATTATGTAATATTACACAATATAAAAATTATTAGCCATATTTTATGTCTGCTACTTGCAAATGTACTAATAAAACAGTGATATCATTAGGAAGCAATGTAGTAGCACAGAGGTAAAGTGTTAGCGGTGACATTAAAATACGCCAGCAATCATTGTTTAATGTCTTCTAGGATGAATCCAATGCATTAATAACCACCCCCCTCAACGTCTGTCTAATGAAATTCCTGGGACATGCAGCAGAATATCTTACAGCTATTCTCCGCCATCTGTCTCTTTTTCCTCTCTGCAGCAATATGAATTTACAAGAGTTGTAATGTAATACATTGTGCCGTATGCCGCTGCACGTTTGCTAATACTGACATATCAATTTCACCTATCAAGAGTCACAACTTCTATATGGGCGCGCTGGCCCGACAGCTCTGGCATAAAGGAGGTCTGTCTCCTCCATCTCCTATAGCCTGGACGCCGAGATTATTTTCTTTATAATTTAAAACTCCTTGTAGAGGCCACTGAGAAATGGAATAGTAGGCTGTAAAGCGCACAATGAGAAGCCAAGTGAATGTGAACACTTTTATGTGCAGATACATTGGCAATTCAATTTGTATGTTAATCCAAAACAGGACTATGTCTAATCCAAAAATTCACCAGGGAGGTATTAAAAAGAGGGGTTTCAAGTCTTTTAATTATTAGGCACCATCAGTGCTATTTCTGAGTTTTAATCTTTTCTATGTCAATAGTTAGGAAACTTAAAACTAGAAAATAGCCTGTAGCCGTTTAACTGTTGTAGCTGCTATAATTCAGCCTAAGCACCTTTTAATATGTCAGATAGAACCAATAGAATAAAAATGCACTGGTTCTCACTGCCAGTGCAAAGAGATACTGCACTAGAGGGACCTACATTAAAATAGCACTCACACAAAGAATGTTATTCTCTGACCTGTTAGAAAAGTACATGATGTAAAGTGTAGTGAATGTAATCTTACTAGTGACTGTACTTGTGAGTTATAACCTCCCTTCTGGTTCTAAGCTGTGTCATGTCACCAGCACTTTGATCTCCAACTTGACACAGGACAGAAAGTCAGTTACTTCTTTATTCATTACTATAAGACTGAAATGGATGCTTCCATAGGAATACCTAGAGAAAATGGCTTCCTATCCACACTGTGTTATTCGGTGTGGATAGGAAGCCATGGTCACTTGACACAGCTGAGGATCAGAAGGGAGTGGATAACTCATAAATATAGTCACTGGTAAGGCGAGTTCACACTTCAGTTATTTTCATCAGCAATTGTGATCCAAAACCAGGTTCGGGTCAAAAACACAATTAGACCTTAGGCCAAGTAAGATTCACTACTGGTTTTGGCTCACAATACTGATGGAAATAACTGACCAAATAATTGAAGTGTGAACTTGGCCTAAGAAGATTACCATTTTGTTGCAGAAATTTTGATGAATGAAAAGAATGGGGCTTGCAGAAATCCATGTGCTTGCCACTCCACTTAATGAAACTGATTTTCAGTCGCGGAAATTTCTGCAACCAAATCTGCAGCGTGTGAAGGCGTCCTAAGGCCTCTTTCACATGAGCAAGTTTTCTGTCTGGATGTGATGTGTGAATCCCGAACCATTCATTTCAATGGATATGTGCATGTTTTTCACGCATCATCTTTGCGCTCAGGAAAAATTGCAGTATGTTCTATACTGTGCGTTTTTCACGCAGCCCTGGCTCCATAGACGTAAATGGGGCTTGTGTGAAAAACAGAAGGCATCCGGATTGAAATGCATTTTTCAGTGATGGTTCCTAGGAGATGTTGAGTCTTATTCTTATGTGAAAAACATATCAAAAACTGATTGCATTCGCACGGAAAAAACAAACACTGAACACAATCAAAGATAAAACTGATTGAAATTGCGTGCAAAAACATCAGTTTTTCCCTGAACAGACAATGACACAATCTGTATGGCTTGTGTGAAAGAGGCCTAAGGGTGCGTTCACATCTCCGTCAAGATGTTCCTGCTGCTTGATCCGACACAAATGCCAGCTGGACCAAAAACCGCTGCAAGCAATGGTTTTGTCCGTCCGAAACCCGGCATTAACGCCGGAAAGCTACTGGATCAGCCATTATAGTCAATAGGGATCCGGCAGAGATCTATTAATTCTGGCAATGATGGATGCGGTGAACTCTGGCAGGCTGTTCTCTGCTTAAACAGCCTGCTGGAAACTTTCACCGGAGATTTGAACTTGGCCTAAGGAGTGAGTCACCGTGGTTATAGCTATATCAAAATTGTGCTTACTGAACTATGCCAACATATACAAATAAATGTATAAAACGCCTCCTCCTAACATGTTCTCAGCCAAAAACCTCCACATATGAAGGCTTGACCTGAAGCTGGATATCCAACATGGTGCACCGGAGCCGTCTACAATGAAGCAGAAACAGAGGGAATATATATATGCATGTATGTTACATGTATTTATAGGCCCCCATTCACCCAGTGGAAGCAAAAAAAAGTATACTGCAGTATAAAGCAGTTGTCTGCGCTATTCTATCCATAGAAATCCTGCAAAAAAAAATAAAATATATATATATATATATAAAAAAAGTATCCATGTGGTATATTATTATTTTAAGATGAGAGCCTACGGTGACACCTGACACTTTTTGCCTTTACAATGGCGGCATACATTGAGAAATCCTCCTAATATATACCTCCAACATACACTGTGTGAATATACTCTTGCTAGAGAAGACATTTTCCTTGGTGGTAAAGCCAGACACTCAAATTCATAGTATACTGCCATGCAATTGGACTGGAAAGCTGTAAATGCAATGTGAATGTAGCCTAAGGAGAAGGGAGATTAGCGATGGTTCAGCGCTAGGCATTCCTCATGGATGGCAGCAGTGGCAGGAGTTTGGACCATGTATGATGACAATCTGTGTGAGGATGAGGGCACAAGTAGGACATCTGGGGTCTAGTGTGTAAGTAGACATTCCTTCTAACAGAATTCTAGACCCATTCTGCCAAAAACTTTAAAATCAAAACGATCGTATCTCTCTTGAAGCTATGATTCCCATACCTACCAACGTTAATTTGGCAAATTTGAGGCATCTAACCCCGGCCCCCTGGGAACGTCACGACTCAGCCGAGAACGCCCTCTTATCGTTAGCCCTGCCTATTTTTGGTCTGGGACAGTCTAAATTTGCCAGAACGGTCTCTGAATATAAGGGACAGTCCAGGCAAATTCAGGAAAGTTGGCAACTATGGATCCAGTGTAATCACAGTGGCCCACATTTACTAATGTGTGTGAACCTAGATTTTGGCATCAATTGGAGCAAGAAGTGGTTTCTGTGCCTAATTCATTAAAATAGTGTGGCCTACCTAAAAGTTGTGTGGATTACTAGGAAGCGGGAGTTGTCTAAGATGTGCCATTTTGGTCAAAACTTGCGTCACAATTCTGTCTCAAAGTAAGTCAATCAATGGTTGGTACAGACAAAGAAAAGGGCCTTCATCAGATTTATCATCCAACGTAGGCCCCAGCCTAAGTTTACACCATCTCCAGAATTAGTAGATCTGCCCGGTATGTTCCATTTATGACGCCTGCAAGTTTCTCTCCTTAAAAAAATAGCAGATAATTTATATAGAGGGGAGGTAACCAGTTGGGAGGGGGGGGGGGGGTGGGGTGTACCTGGACAATCGGAATATGGCAGCACTGATTGGATAGAGTGAGTCATGTGCAGGGACACACCCACAACTGGTTACCTCCCCTCTGCACCCTTACTGCAGACTGCTAGCAATTCATTCATAACTTCTAGTAGAAATAATAAAGGAATGGCACAACATACAGACATAAGAATAGATGCTCCAGAATTGTTATTACCTGGGGAATGCATGAAGCTATTAGAACAGGCATGTCAGGAGTGGTGACAGGTCCTCTAAGTTTTGTGAGGATCCAGCCCCATATACTGTAACTCGTGCAATATGCTGCATACAATTTTGCCCCTATTAGGCACTGCTTTGTGAGCGCTTATTCATACCTAAGCCACACGTGCTGTTATCACAGTACAATACTGTCATAGTGATACTAGCGAGAAGGACAAGATGTGACAGATTCCCAATAATCCATAAAAAGGAATAGCCGTTGCTATAGTATAATAGTGTGTGAATGTTATAAGGGTCAGATTCAAATTAAATGTCTATGCAGGAATGAAATTCAGCATGGTATAGTCCACCCTCTACTGTCAGTCCTAAGGGAGCACGTAAACCGCTCGTACATAACACTGAAATATGCTCAAAAACAGATTCCCATTGTTCATACACTGCTTATATTTATACATCTATAATTTCATACACCTTTTTACACCTAGAATTTTTTTTAATGCTTTTAAGGATTTGTCACCTGAAAAATGGGTATTAAGCTGGCTGACATTAGCGATGTGCTAATCTCAGCTGAACATAACTATATTAGTGCCATCTCACTGACTGAAGCCTTTATTGAGAAAAACAAACTTTTATAATATGCTAATTAGCCTCTAGGATCAAGGGGGGTGTTGCACCTGCTCCTAGAGCAGGCAACTCAAACTCGCGACCCTCCAGCTGTTGCAAAACTACAACTCCCAGCATGCCCAGACAGCCTACAGGTATCAGCCTACAGCAGGGCATTGTGGGAGTTGTAGTTTTACAACAGCTGGAGGGCCGCGAGTTTGAGATGCCTGTCCGACCTAGAGGCTCCGTTTGCCCACCTCTTTTCACGTCCTTTTCTAATTGACAGGGCCAGAGCAGCGCTGCTTTCCTGCCGCCGGCCGTGTCTGCAGTGTAAATCTCACGTCGTTCAGTACTCAGCGCAGGCACAGTGAGGGGAGGACGCTCGGCGGCTGCTGGCTTCCTTACTGCGCCTGCGCTAAATACTGAACGGCGCGAGATTTACACTGCAGACACGGCCGGGGAAGGAGAGCAGTGCTGCCCTGGCCCTGTCAATCAAGAGAAGAAGGGGTGAAAAGAGGTGGGCAAACGGAGCCTCTAGTAGCAGGTGCAACGCCAACCCTGCTCCTAGAGGCTAGCATATTATAAAAGTTTGTTTTTCTCAAAGGCTTCAGTTAGTGAGGTGGCACTAATCTAGGTTATGTTCAGCTGACATTAGCACATCGCTAATGTCAGACAGCTTAATACCCATTTACAGGTGACAGGAACCCTTTAAGAAATCAATAGGAGATCATAAAGTACTCTCCGAATACTCTGGTGTGTGATTTTATTACATGACACGGAGGCTCCTATTCCTATTGCTATCTCTTTCTTTACTAAAATCGTATAGCAGCAAAAAACGAACAAATCAATCAAAGTGGAAACCATGGCAACTGACTCCTCCCCACTGTGCCAGTATAACAGTCCTAGTCACTGTCGACTCCTCCTCTTTCTTTGCTGCTCTCCTCACAGATAAGTACAGTGTCTTATTGTCTGTGGGCTGAGCGTTATTAGTATTATTATTATTATTGGTATTATTATTATTAGTATTAAGTATATGTCATATATTATATGTTTTATATATATATTTATGCCTCCTTGTAGTCCTCATTCTGGTGAGGTGTGTTTTTCCTCCCCACCCTTGCCTTTTGCCCTTATTGCTTTTTCCCATAGGCACAAGTTTTCTTCCCTTTTAGGCTTCATTTCCCACCTGTAGCGCTGCTGGGTTCGTCCCCACTCTCTGTGCGGCCATTTCGCCGCTCCATAACTCTCCCGTCACCCACCGCCACCTCTGCACCGCTCAGCTTCTGCTTCCTTCTGGGCGGCCGAGATCTCGCGAGATTTCGGCCGCCATTTTACCTCAGACGTCTTTTCGCGCGCATCCCGCTCTCTGCTCTGAATCGAGCGTGATCTCGCGGGATTTCGCGAGATTTGCGCCGATTCTCCTCAGAGGAGCTGCCGGAGCATTACAGTACACCTCAGCATATCTGCTGCCTCTTAGAGATATAGAATTTAGAGCTTTTTGCTTGAATATTGAGCTATATTTTACTGCTTATAACCATATTAATATCAGCCTATTAATATTAGCCCTCTGTTAATAGCCACATTAGGCCCTGTTAATATTAGACCGTTTTTGTTAAGCCACATTAGGCTCTATTGATAATACACAGTCTGGGATACAATGTCCAAAGTTAATATGGGTGGGTGTGAGTCTAACCCTGAAATGGTAGAGGTGCCCTCTGATGCACAAGAACAAGCTGCCATGTCTGTAGAGGCACAAACTTCAGCTATTCAGCGTTCAGTGACTGCAGCTATCCAGGCTGCCATGGGGTCTATGTCCACGGCCATATCCACTTCAATTTCTGAAGCCCTTATGGCCGGCCCCTCCTCCTCCAAAACTTCTAGGTCCCATCCATCCGAGACCTTACTACCTGCCTCCAGAACCATTAAGACTGGTGGAACTGAAGCCACCCAAGATGGCGTGCCCCGTTCACGCAAAAGAGCCTATGCCCGCCAGGCAGAAAAGGCGAGGCAGTGGAAAAGCGCTAGAGCGCTACAAGATTATGTTTCGGGCTCTGAACCCGACTCAGATGAGGAGGCTCAGTATAATTCTATTGAATTTGAGGACTTGGAGGAGGACGATCTTTTGGATTCGGACCTTCCAGGTCCATCCTCCAGATCTATCACGCCACGGTCTGCTTCCACGGAGGTTCCTATAGAATCTTCAGCCATTTTAGATCCCGAGGGTGAACCCCTATTTGATCCCGATACATTGCACCACCCAAGGTCTGCAGAGTGGCTCCCGTCCTCACATGTGGCAAAGTACCTTGAAGCCCGAGTGCGCCAGCCTCTTTCTAAGGAGGCGCGCAATAAAATGAAAGCGGAGTGCCCCAGACCCATAATTCCAAATAAAGTATGCGAGACACCTATCGTTGACCCGAAAATGTGTCAATTCCTCGCTAAATCGGGCTGGAACCCAAAGAAGGGGTTAGAGTCGGCATTAAAGTCCTGTCAGGACAAACTATTAGACCTTTTGGGCCCACTAACAAAAATTTTTGAAATGGCTGAGTCAGCCAAATCCCAGAATTCACTGGTGGATCCGGAGGAACTCCGGGGATGGGTTCAGCGGGCTGTATGCATAACAGGCAACGTTAATTCGTCACTATCCATAGAGAGAAGGAAGGCGATTCTTTTCAAAATAGAACCCAAACTCTCCAATTTAGCCCTCACAGAGGCTGGTAAAGAGGCCCAGGGATTACTGTTTGGGGACTCCTTTATAAAGGACCTGTCCCGGTTCGTAGGAGCCTTCACTGCCCTTGACAAGGCCCAAACCTCGATGAAACGAGTATTCCAGGGTAGGGTCTCTCACAGGGCCGGCAGCTCCAGGGGCCGCCTGTCCGGCCGTCCTTCCTTCCAGACCCGTGGTTCGGGTCGAGGCTCCTTCCCCTATCGTCACTACAATCAAGAGTTCCGACAGCCACCCGCCTTCTTCCCCACCCGAGGATCAACTTGGCGTTCCCGTGGACCAAGGGGTTCATCTAACCGACGCCCTTTCGGTAAGTCGACTTCCAACATCTTCTTTGACCCCTTGGGTAGGGGGCAGACTCCGTATTTTTTCCCATGTCTGGTCAACCATCACGACCGACCCATGGGTTCTTTCTACTGTACGGGGATTCCACATAGAA
Organism: Bufo gargarizans; assembly: GCF_014858855.1. Lineage (NCBI taxonomy): Eukaryota > Metazoa > Chordata > Amphibia > Anura > Bufonidae > Bufo > Bufo gargarizans. Next base: position 317,089,088 of record NC_058084.1, read on the forward strand.
CTGATTTGCTCGCAGATCCTAATTTCCCCACCACATCCTGTAGTCCTCCCGTCCTCAACGCGCAGACTGTTACATCAGGAACTGACGGCGCTACGTCAGAAGGGTGCCATAGAGCGAGCTCCCGTATCCACGGAGGGAATCCTAAGCAGTATGTTCCTGGTGGCCAAAAAAGGAGGTCAAATGCGCCCCGTGATCAACCTTCGGGCCCTAAACGCTTTCGTGCGATATCGGCACTTCAAGATGGAGGGCATTCACCTTCTCAGGGACTTGCTACTCCATGGCGACTGGATGGTCAAACTAGACCTGAAAGATGCCTACCTGACAGTGCCGGTAGCCGAGTCGTCCAGGGATCTTCTTCGTTTTCTCTGGGGCTCGGAGATATGGAGATTCACATGTCTACCTTTCGGACTTTCTTCGGCCCCCTGGTGTTTCACCAAACTTCTACGGCCGGTCATCTCCTGTCTCCGCAGTCAAGGGATTCGTCTGATTATTTATCTAGACGATATCCTCATCATGGCCCAGTGCCCTTCCGTCCTGCTTACACATCTGCAATGTTCCATGGACCTATTATCTCGACTGGGTTTTCTTCTCAACCTGGAGAAATCGACTTTGACTCCGACTCAGTCCATAGAGTTTCTAGGCTTCACCATCAATTCGTCCACGGAGACCCTCAGTCTCCCTCCTTCCAAAGTGCGAGCCATCCGCAAGGAGCTCCTTCATGCCCTCTCTCTTCCACAAGTCTCTCTACGCCACCTGGCCCGTATAATAGGCCTTCTCTCTTCATCCATCCAAGCAGTGTTCCCAGCTCCTCTACATTACCGGGCCTTGCAGAGGCTCAAGATTGCCCACCTTCAATCGGGAGCATCCTACGCGGATTTGATCACCTTGGACGAAGACACCAGAGACGAGTTGTCTTGGTGGATCCACAACCTGGAAGTGTGGAATGGGAAGGCGATTTTTCGTCCCCGTCCGGACATCACGATAGAGTCAGATGCCAGCCTTCTAGGCTGGGGAGCTTACAGCAACGGTGTGTCTACTGGAGGTCGTTGGTCGGTAGAGGAGTCGACCCTTCACATAAACGCCTTAGAACTTCTGGCGGGCTCTTTTGCAGTTCGCAGTTTCGCGAGCAACCTGACCAAGGCTTGCATCAGATTACGGATGGACAACATCTCTGCAGTCAGGTATGTCAATGCCATGGGAGGCACACATTCTACAACCCTATCCCACCTAGCGCGGGATTTCTGGACTTTCTGCCTTGCCAGGGAGATCACGGTGTCGGCAGAATATATACCGGGCCTACACAATACCCATGCGGACTGGAGCTCTCGTTTTCTGTCGGACTCCAGCGATTGGAGATTAGACACCACAGTCTTCTCATCCATTTCATCCCGTTGGGGTCCTTTCTATCTAGACCTTTTTGCGTCTCCCAACTCCCAACTTCCACGATTTTACAGCTGGCGTCCGGATCCAGACGCAGAGGCGGTAGATGCTTTCCTTCAAGATTGGACGGGTCACATTTCCTACGCCTTCCCTCCGTTCGCTCTGATCCCACGGGTCTTAACCCTAACCCGCCTTCAGGGAGCGGATCTTGTTCTTATAGTCCCGTTTTGGACCACCCAGTCGTGGTTTCCCCAACTTCTGGAGTGCTTAATTCAGTGTCCCCTACTTCTTCCGATCTTCCCGGACCTCTTGTTAGATCCTTCGGGTCTCGGACATCCTCTTATCCTCGAAGGCTCCCTCCAACTTCTGGCGTGCAGAATTTCAGGGAACCCTGGAACATCGCTGGAATTTCGGACTCAGCTAGACGCCTATTGGACGAGGCATGGGCTCCGGGGACCAGACGGTCTTATCGGTCAGCCTGGAGATCTTGGTCTGATTGGTGCCTGGCTAGGCACCTGGATCCCGTTTCAGCCCCTGTAACAGACGTACTTCAATTTCTTACTTCGCTTTTTGAGGACGGTAAAGCTTACCGTACCATCAACTTGTACCGCTCTGCTATTTCCGCTTTTCACCACGGGTTTGGGGGGTGCCCGGCGGGTCAGCATCCCCTTGTTTGCCGTCTTCTTAGAGGTTCCCGTCTTTCCCGTCCGCCCAGACCTCGTTTTTCCTCTACGTGGGATGTCTCTTCTGTTCTGTCCCTTTTTTCCTCCTGGCCTTCTAATACGGACCTTACCCTTCGCCAGCTTTCGGCTAAGCTGGTTTCCTTGTTTTGTTTGATCTCCTGCAAGAGGGTATCCGACGTCCGCGCTTTAGATTACGACGCTAGATCCTTCACTCCCAATGGGGTTGTATTCAACATCACACGACGCACCAAGACTAGTATCAGGTCCGTTTCTTATCCATGTTTTCCAGACTCACCTGCCCTCTGCCCAGTGACCTGCCTTCGGGAATATGAGGTACGTACTCTCCCTTTTCGCTCACCTAATTGTCCTCAGCTTTTTCTATCATACCGTCGCCCTTTTGGACCGGTATCAACAATCACTCTAGCCCGCTGGGTAAAGTGGGTTATGTCCTTGGCAGGTGTGAATACGGAAATTTTCACCGCACATTCCACTAGAGGGGCTTCAGCAACCTCAATGACTATGGCAGGCGCCCGTTTGGAGGACATTATGAAATTAGCGGATTGGTCACGAGTTTCTACCTTTCGTGAATTCTATTTCCGGCCTCCGATTCATGTTTTTTCTTCTGTGGTAAGTCAGCTTTGAACTCGCAATAGGAGCCTCCGTGTCATGTAATAAAATTGCATGATTTTCCTATCTTATGACGTAAAGTCATGATTTTATTAAAGACACGGAGGCGAGTATTGCCCCACCCTATTTTCCCCCCCTGAGGTTTTGGGATTTGAATAACTGTGGTTTTTATATTATACCTACATCTGACAGTTACAGTACTATATGTATACTGCAATGCGTAACTGATGATTATTACCTTCATTTAGACGTTTTTCTACCTTTTGTCTCTTTTTCTTTTCATAGGATGAATTTACCACTTCCCAACTGCTGCTATCGTTTCAGTTTCCAGTTTTTTATTCTTCAGTTAAAGAGTTGATTGATCTTCAGTTTCTATGGACTTTTAATCATCAAGATCAGTTTTTCCAGTGGACTGGAACCTGGCATCTTGGCACAATGGTTTTCAAGCTGTCAGTGAAGCTGTGAGTAATCTTCTCCTTATATCAGCTGAAACTGAAGTCCAGCGCCATTTCTATAGGATTGCTGTGTTCATACCAATACTTACATATAGACCAAGAAACGGTCCACCGACGAGTACAATGAAAGAAGATTATGTACGATGCTAGAAGCCAGGTCCTTGCATCTGGCGTCTATGACTCTGGTCGTTTCAATGCAGCCAAGTGTTTATTCTAGATATGAAAGAAGCTGGATTGTGAACAGTTCCGTTTAATCCGTCGTTAGAAACGGGCAGCAAACATCCTGCCATTTACCAAATGCAGACTGCTATTTTCATGCAACAGAGTGTGTACAAGCAAAATCCTGGCCCTTCCATTGAGGCTTTTTTATATCTGTGTACTTTATAAACAGAAAAAAAAATTGGCATTAAATCGCATTCAATTGTGTCATAGGCCCAACGGAAATTGGCTGCTGTAAAAATAGTTCTATTTCTCGGCTATGTCCCTGGTGTCTCTGTGGATGGCGGGAGGGTGACATTATGCTCCTCATGTTCAAACCTGGCAACTGTGGTTGGAATGGGATAAAGCGGCAGCTGCTACGCGGGCTAAAATCTAAGTCTAGTAAACAAGTTGGGAAAGGCTGGCTTGCTGAATGCCTAGGACTAATTAACTAGTAAAAAAAAATATAATTTTTTTTTAAAAAACATCAGGATCAGCCTTATTCAGAAAATGACAAAAAAAAAAAACACAAAAAAAAATCTATTCTAATCAGGTTTACAACATGCCATACAGTCTGTAAAAATTGACTAGACGCTAAAGACGTCTCGACAAGTATGAGAATACCTCATATTGGAGTGGCAGAAAAAAACTAAATGCATCAAAAAACCCACAGTGGTAGATCACATGAAGAGTATCTTAAAGGGGCTCTCCGGTAGTAAATTTAAAATGGACACAAGCAACCTGTCCTAGAATGTGGGCAGTGCGGATTGCCTCCACTTGCAGAGCTGCCTAGGGAGGTGAGGTGGTGGGCAGTGTTCCCTGTAAGCTGCGCGGGCGCGCAGCTTCCATTATGCCTCCGCTCAGGACCTCTGCAGGCCCGCTCACCGCCGCAGCCCGGACTTCTTGTAATGGTGCTTACAAGATGGTCTACATAGCATGCGAAATTAATTTTTATATAGTAATGCCGTTCATACTGGCACCCTGCCTGTAAGCCACATAATGCTGACAAATAAGCAGTGAGATGCCCTGATGCTGTCGCTGCTTATTGGCCAGCTGTACTTCAGCATCACCACATCTCATTTCTGGCGCGGCAGGGGCGAGTCTCCGGCTGCCGGCACCATTGCAGTGAGGGGACAAGAGGCCCGTAGTTCTTGAGGAGAAAAGTTTGGAAATCTCCCCCAGTGTGACCACCGCGGCCCAGTGACCAGCACTTTGTCAGTAGGAGAGGCTGCAGGCCTGGTGCAGCAGTCTACATCACTATGTGTGACTGTACTAGTGTAATAGTCACACACTGTGCTGCAATGTGTAGGGAGCTGTACGCTGTGGTCTCTGGGTGGTGTGTACTGTATAGCCACAAAGGCCATCAGTAATAGGACAATGAGGTAGAGAATGAAAGCCCATCAAATTACAGCATTTCCCTCATAGACATATGCTCCAAGCTGGCCCCGCCATAATATATATTGTTCAGCATGGTGCAGGGGTTATAATATATCTTGTACAGCATGGTGCAGGGATTATAATATATACTATACAGCATGGTGCAGGGGTTATAATATATATTGTACAGCATGGTGCAGGGGTTATAATATATATTGTACAGCATGGTGCAGGGGTTATAATATATATTGTACAGCATGGTGCAGGGGTTATAATATATATTGTACAGCATGGTGCAGGGGTTATAATATATCTTGTACAGCATGGTGCAGGGATTATAATATATACTATACAGCATGGTGCAGGGGTTATAATATATACTATACAGCATGGTGCAGGGGTTATAATATATATTGTACAGCATGGTGCAGGGGTTATAATATATATTGTACAGCATGGTGCAGGGGTTATAATATATATTGTACAGCATGGTGCAGGGGTTATAATATATATTGTACAGCATGGTGCAGGGGTTATAATATATATTGTACAGCATGGTGCAGGGGTTATAATATATCTTGTACAGCATGGTGCAGGGATTATAATATATACATACAATCTGTATGGCTTGTGTGAAAGAGGCCTAAGGGTGCGTTCACATCTCCGTCAAGATGTTCCTGCTGCTTGATCCGACACAAATGCCAGCTGGACCAAAAACCGCTGCAAGCAATGGTTTTGTCCGTCCGAAACCCGGCATTAACGATTATAATATATACATACAATCTGTATGGCTTGTGTGAAAGAGGCCTAAGGGTGCGTTCACATCTCCGTCAAGATGTTCCTGCTGCTTGATCCGACACAAATGCCAGCTGGACCAAAAACCGCTGCAAGCAATGGTTTTGTCCGTCCGAAACCCGGCATTAACGCCGGAAAGCTACTGGATCAGCCATTATAGTCAATAGGGATCCGGCAGAGATCTATTAATTCTGGCAATGATGGATGCGGTGAACTCTGGCAGGCTGTTCTCTGCTTAAACAGCCTGCTGGAAACTTTCACCGGAGATTTGAACTTGGCCTAAGGAGTGAGTGGTTATAGCTATATCAAAATTGTGCTTACTGAACTATGCCAACATATACAAATAAATGTATAAAACGCCTCCTCCTAACATGTTCTCAGCCAAAAACCTCCACATATGAAGGCTTGACCTGAAGCTGGATATCCAACATGGTGCACCGGAGCCGTCTACAATGAAGCAGAAACAGAGGGAATATATATATGCATGTATGTTACATGTATTTATAGGCCCCCATTCACCCAGTGGAAGCAAAAAAAAAGTATACTGCAGTATAAAGCAGTTGTCTGCGCTATTCTATCCATAGAAATCCTGCAAAAAAAAAAAAAAAAAATTATATATATATATATATATATATATATATATATATATATAAAAAAAGTATCCATGTGGTATATTATTATTTTAAGATGAGAGCCTACGGTGACACCTGACACTTTTTGCCTTTACAATGGCGGCATACATTGAGAAATCCTCCTAATATATACCTCCAACATACACTGTGTGAATATACTCTTGCTAGAGAAGACATTTTCCTTGGTGGTAAAGCCAGACACTCAAATTCATAGTATACTGCCATGCAATTGGACTGGAAAGCTGTAAATGCAATGTGAATGTAGCCTAAGGAGAAGGGAGATTAGCGATGGTTCAGCGCTAGGCATTCCTCATGGATGGCAGCAGTGGCAGGAGTTTGGACCATGTATGATGACAATCTGTGTGAGGATGAGGGCACAAGTAGGACATCTGGGGTCTAGTGTGTAAGTAGACATTCCTTCTAACAGAATTCTAGACCCATTCTGCCAAAAACTTTAAAATCAAAACGATCGTATCTCTCTTGAAGCTATGATTCCCATACCTACCAACGTTAATTTGGCAAATTTGAGGCATCTAACCCCGGCCCCCTGGGAACGTCACGACTCAGCCGAGAACGCCCTCTTATCGTTAGCCCTGCCTATTTTTGGTCTGGGACAGTCTAAATTTGCCAGAACGGTCTCTGAATATAAGGGACAGTCCAGGCAAATTCAGGAAAGTTGGCAACTATGGATCCAGTGTAATCACAGTGGCCCACATTTACTAATGTGTGTGAACCTAGATTTTGGCATCAATTGGAGCAAGAAGTGGTTTCTGTGCCTAATTCATTAAAATAGTGTGGCCTACCTAAAAGTTGTGTGGATTACTAGGAAGCGGGAGTTGTCTAAGATGTGCCATTTTGGTCAAAACTTGCGTCACAATTCTGTCTCAAAGTAAGTCAATCAATGGTTGGTACAGACAAAGAAAAGGGCCTTCATCAGATTTATCATCCAACGTAGGCCCCAGCCTAAGTTTACACCATCTCCAGAATTAGTAGATCTGCCCGGTATGTTCCATTTATGACGCCTGCAAGTTTCTCTCCTTAAAGAAATAGCAGATAATTTATATAGAGGGGAGGTAACCAGTTGGGAGGGGGGGGGGGTGTACCTGGACAATCGGAATATGGCAGCACTGATTGGATAGAGTGAGTCATGTGCAGGGACACACCCACAACTGGTTACCTCCCCTCTGCACCCTTACTGCAGACTGCTAGCAATTCATTCATAACTTCTAGTAGAAATAATAAAGGAATGGCACAACATACAGACATAAGAATAGATGCTCCAGAATTGTTATTACCTGGGGAATGCATGAAGCTATTAGAACAGGCATGTCAGGAGTGGTGACAGGTCCTCTAAGTTTTGTGAGGATCCAGCCCCATATACTGTAACTCGTGCAATATGCTGCATACAATTTTGCCCCTATTAGGCACTGCTTTGTGAGCGCTTATTCATACCTAAGCCACACGTGCTGTTATCACAGTACAATACTGTCATAGTGATACTAGCGAGAAGGACAAGATGTGACAGATTCCCAATAATCCATAAAAAGGAATAGCCGTTGCTATAGTATAATAGTGTGTGAATGTTATAAGGGTCAGATTCAAATTAAATGTCTATGCAGGAATGAAATTCAGCATGGTATAGTCCACCCTCTACTGTCAGTCCTAAGGGAGCACGTAAACCGCTCGTACATAACACTGAAATATGCTCAAAAACAGATTCCCATTGTTCATACACTGCTTATATTTATACATCTATAATTTCATACACCTTTTTACACCTAGAATTTTTTTTAATGCTTTTAACCCCTTAAGGACACATGACGTATCGGTACGGCATGTTTCCCGAGTCCTTAAGGACACATGACGTACCGGTACGTCATGTGTTGTTCCGATCACTGCCGTGCGGCCGGCTGTGATCGGAACAAGGTGCCTGCTCAAATCATTGAGCAGGCACCTCGGCTAAATGCGCGGGGGGGTCCCGTGACCCCCCCATGTCCGCGATCGCAACAAACCGCAGGTCAATTCAGACCTGCGGTTTGTTGCGCTTTCTGCAGTTTCTGATCGCTGCGGTCCCTGACCGCGGCGATCAGAAACTTTAGTGTGGCGAAAATATATATTTATCACCCCCCCTGCACCTCTGAATGATTTTAGCCCGGTGGGAGGTGCAGGGGGGGTGTTGCGGGCGGTGGGGGCGGTGCGGGAGGTGGGCGGTGCGGCAGGCGGGATCGCGATCCCCCGCCCGCCTCCTATTGCGTAATCGTTGGTGTACAGTGGGTATACCAGGGTGCCAGCACATTGCTGGCACCCTGGTATAAACGGCTGACATCGGTGATGCGATGTCAGCCGTTTAACCCTTTCCATACAGCGGTCCGTACGGACCGCTGTATGGAAAAAGTTAACAGTAAGAGTGCCTTTGCAGCCCCCCGATGGAGAGGGAGAGAGCCCCCAGACAGCCCCCCCAGAGCCCCGTCCTTACCCGTCCCCGTCTGCGCAGTTCTGACCATAACTGAGCAGACGGGGAAGGTTCCCATGGCAACAGGACGCCTCTCAGGCGTCCTGCTGTCCATGGTGCTGAACAGATCTGTGCTGAAAGCATAGATCTGTTCAGTGTAAGTAAAATATAGTACAGTGCAATATATATCGTACTGTACTGTATTATACAGACATCAGACCCACTGGATCTTCAAGAACCAAGTGGGTCTGGGTCAAAAAAAAAGTGAAAAAAAGGTAAAAATCAAAAAACACATTTATCACTGATTAAAAATTAAAAAAATAAAATTCCCTACACATGTTTGGTATCGCCGCGTCCGTAACGACCTGATCTATAAAACGGTCATGTTACTTTACCCGAACGGTGAACGCCATAAAAATAAAAAATAAAAAACTATGATGAAATTGAAATTTTGTCCACCTTACTTCCCAAAAAAAGGTAATAAAAGTGATCAAAAAAGTAGCATGTACGCCAAAATTGTAACAATCAAACCGTCATCTCATCCCGCAAAAAATGAGACCCTACTTAAGATAATCGCCCAAAAACTGAAAAAACTATGGCTCTTAGACTATGGAAACACTAAAACATAATTTTTTTTGTTTCAAAAATGAAATCATTGTGTAAAACTTGCATAAATAAAAAAAAGTATACATATTAGGTATCGCCGCGTCCATATCGACCGGCTCTATAAAAATATCACATGACCTAACCCCTCAGGTGACCACCGTAAAAAAATAAAAATAAAAACAGTGTAAAAAAAGCCATTTTTTGTCATCTTACGTCACAAAAAGTGTAATAGCAAGCGATCAAAAAGTCATATGCACACCAAAATAGTGCCAATCAAACCGTCATCTCATCCCGCAAAAAATGAGACCCTACTTAAGATAATCACCCAAAAACTGAAAAAACAATGGCTCTTAGACTATGGAGACACTAAAACATTTTTTTTGTTTTAAAAATGAAATCATTGTGTAAAACGTACATAAATAAAAAAAATTGTATACATATTAGGTATCGCCGCGTCCGTGACAACCTGCTCTATAAAATTACCACATGATCTAACCTGTCAGATGAATGTTGTAAATAAAAAAATAAAAAACGCTGCCAAAAAAGCTATTTCTTGTTACCTTGCCGCACAAAAAGTGTAATATAGAGCAACCAAAAATCATATGTACCCTAAACTAGTACCAACAAAACTGCCACCCTATCCCGTAGTTTCTAAAATGGGGTCACTTTTTTGGAGTTTCTACTCTAGGGGTGCATCAGGGGGGCTTCAAATGGGACATGGTGTAAAAAAAAACAGTCCAGCAAAACCTGCCTTCCAAAAACCGTATGGCATTCCTTTCCTTCTGCGCCCTGCCGTGTGCCCGTACAGCGGTTTACGACCACATATGGGGTGTTTCTGTAAACTACAGAATCAGGGCCATAAATAATGAGTTTTGTTTGGCTGTTAACCCTTGCTTTGTAACTGGAAAAAAAAAAATTAAAATGGAAAATCTGCCAAAAAAGTGAAATCTTGAAATTGTATCTCTATTTTCCATTAAATCTTGTGCAACACCTAAAGGGTTAACAAAGTTTGTAAAATCCGTTTTGAATACCTTGAGGGGTGTAGTTTCTTAGATGGGGTCACTTTTATGGAGTTTATAATCTGGGGGTGCATCAGGGGGGCTTCAAATGGGACTTGGTGTCAAAAAACCGGTCCATAAAAATCAGCCCTCCAAAAACCAAACGGCGCACCTTTCCCTCTACGCCCCGCTGTGTGGCCGTACAGTAGTTTACGGCCACATATGGGGTGTTTCTGTAAACAGCAGAGTCAGGGCAATAAAGATACAGTCTTGTTTGGCTGTTAACCCTTGCTTTGTTAGTGGAAAAAATGGGTTAAAATGGAAAATTAGGCAAAAAAATGAAATTCTCAAATTTCATCGCCATTTGCCAATAACTCTTGTGCAACACCTAAAGGGTTAACGACGTATGTAAAATCAGTTTTGAATACCTTGAGGGGTGTAGTTTCTTAGATGGGGTCACTTTTAGGGAGTTTCTCCTCTAGGGGTGCATCAGGGGGCTTCAAATGGGACATGGTGTAAATAAACCAGTCCATAAAAATCAGCCTTCCAAAAACCAAACGGCGCACCTTTCACTCTACGCCCCGCTGTGTGGCCGTACAGTAGTTTACGGCCACATATTGGGTGTTTCTGTAAACGGCAGAGTCAGGGCAATAAAGATACCGTCTTGTTTGGCTGTTAACCCTTGCTTTGTTAGTGGAAAAAATGGGTTAAAATGAAAAATTAGACAAAAAAATTAAATTCTCAAATTTCCTCCCCATTTGCCAATAACTCTTGTGCAACACCTAAAGGGTTAACAACGTATTCAAAATCAGTTTTGAATACCTTGAAAGGTGTAGTTTCTTAGATGGGGTCATTTTTGGGTGGTTTCTATTATGTAAGCCTCGCAAAGTGACTTGAGACCAGAACTGGTCCCTAAAAATTGAGTTTTTGTAAATTTCTGAAAAATTTCAAGATTTGCTTCTAAACTTCTAAGCCTTATAACATCCCCAAAAAATAAAATATCATTCCCAAAATAATTCAAACATGAAGTAGACATATGGGGAATGTAAAGTCATCCAAATTTTTGGGGGTATTACTATGTATTACAGAAGTAGAGAAACTGGAACTTTGAAATTTGCAAATTTTTCCAAATTTTTGTTAAATTTGGTATTTTTTGGTGCAAAAAAAATAATTTTTTTGACTTCATTTTACCAGTGTCATGAAGTACAATATGTGACGAAAAAACAATCTCAGAATGGCCTGGATAAGTCAAAGCGTTTTAAAGTTATCAGCACTTAAAGTGACTCTGGTCAGATTTGCAAAAAATGGCCTGGTCCTTAAGGTGAAATAGGGCTGTGTCCTTAAGGGGTTAAGGATTTGTCACCTGAAAAATGGGTATTAAGCTGGCTGACATTAGCGATGTGCTAATCTCAGCTGAACATAACTATATTAGTGCCATCTCACTGACTGAAGCCTTTATTGAGAAAAACAAACTTTTATAATATGCTAATTAGCCTCTAGGATCAAGGGGGGTGTTGCACCTGCTCCTAGAGCAGGCAACTCAAACTCGCGACCCTCCAGCTGTTGCAAAACTACAACTCCCAGCATGCCCAGACAGCCTACAGGTATCAGCCTACAGCAGGGCATTGTGGGAGTTGTAGTTTTACAACAGCTGGAGGGCCGCGAGTTTGAGATGCCTGTCCGACCTAGAGGCTCCGTTTGCCCACCTCTTTTCACGTCCTTTTCTAATTGACAGGGCCAGAGCAGCGCTGCTTTCCTGCCGCCGGCCGTGTCTGCAGTGTAAATCTCACGTCGTTCAGTACTCAGCGCAGGCACAGTGAGGGGAGGACGCTCGGCGGCTGCTGGCTTCCTTACTGCGCCTGCGCTAAATACTGAACGGCGCGAGATTTACACTGCAGACACGGCCGGGGAAGGAGAGCAGTGCTGCCCTGGCCCTGTCAATCAAGAGAAGAAGGGGTGAAAAGAGGTGGGCAAACGGAGCCTCTAGTAGCAGGTGCAACGCCAACCCTGCTCCTAGAGGCTAGCATATTATAAAAGTTTGTTTTTCTCAAAGGCTTCAGTCAGTGAGGTGGCACTAATCTAGTTATGTTCAGCTGACATTAGCACATCGCTAATGTCAGACAGCTTAATACCCATTTACAGGTGACAGGAACCCTTTAAGAAATCAATAGGAGATCATAAAATACTCTCCGAATACTCTGGTGTGTGATTTGCTGTGTCTGGTGTGTGATACTGCTGAAACGGAGGATGACTTCTCTAAAAATCAGCCTTGTATATTTCAGCCAACATGTTACGGCATGTGAACATACCCCAAGAACATTTAAAGGGGTTCTTCCATTACATCAATGCATCATCTATACACAAGATGGAGTATAAGTTTATGATCATTTGAATGGAGACGGACGCGCACTGCTGCTCCATTCAGCTCTATGGGGCTGCCGGAGATGATAGAGGTTACCACAAAATTGCATACATTTGTATATGTTTTTTTCACTGCATGTCTAAACATATCCACTTCACGTACGCAAGAACGAGATGTGAACTGTCCCTTAGACAGTTTTCACAGATCTGCCACACTGTTTTTGTTGCCCGTAGCAACCAATCAATCACAGTGCAACATTCATTTTTCAAGAGCACTACAAGAAATGAACGCTGCACTTTGATTGGCTGCAATGGCAGCCAAGCCAGGTTTTCTCAGGATAGTGTCACACTAGTGCTTAGTATACCTGCCGGATCTCTCTGCATTCTGGCATTGCCAGAAGCTTAAAGGGGTTATCACATGACTAATGTAAAAAAATGAATATCAGGCGTCATAGTACATGACAACCTCTTTCTAACAAAGCTAGAACCAGCCCTGTACCGCACATGTGTCCAGAGATCTCCACATTCATTGCTCTGCTAGATTTATATCAAGCTGATGGCTCAAGGGGAGTGTCTCTTCTGCTGCAGCTCAGGGGGCGTGTCTCAGATCTCCCTATCACAGCTCAGGAGGCAGCTGAAGGATGAAACTGAGCATGTGCGGCCTTCTCAGTGAGCAGGATAAAGAAATAAGAAAAAGAAAACTGCAGGTGGCGCTATACAGATACATTTTATTGAATAGTTCAGTGGCTATGCAAAATTTATAATTACATGCAATTACAAAAGTATTCAGATCCAGGTGCTGGTTTGAAAAGTGTAGAATATTTTTAACTATAATGGGGACCGGCGGAAATCGAGCTGCAACTGGTCCGCAAGAAAAAACGCTGCACAGACATTTAGGCTTCCGGCAATGCTGAAATGCAGAGAGATCTGGCAGAATATTCCCTATTAATCTTAGACAGTCATAAATTCAGGACGCTCTGTAGAACGTTTTTTTTTCTTAATGAACAAAATAATACCGCTTCATGTCAAAGAGGTTCTGCAGGGTCATGCCAATCTACTGATGAACAAAAAGACCCTTATTTTGGGGGGAGAGGGGGGTGCCAGCAAACTTGGCAGGGAAGCAGAGAGCCAGTGGTGAGGTGAGAACCTGGCATCTTGGCACAATGGTTTTCAAGCTGTCAGTGAAGCTGTGAGTAATCTTCTCCTTATATCAGCTGAAACTGAAGTCCAGCGCCATTTCTATAGGATTGCTGTGTTCATACCAATACTTACATATAGACCAAGAAACGGTCCACCGACGAGTACAATGAAAGAAGATTATGTACGATGCTAGAAGCCAGGTCCTTGCATCTGGCGTCTATGACTCTGGTCGTTTCAATGCAGCCAAGTGTTTATTCTAGATATGAAAGAAGCTGGATTGTGAACAGTTCCGTTTAATCCGTCGTTAGAAACGGGCAGCAAACATCCTGCCATTTACCAAATGCAGACTGCTATTTTCATGCAACAGAGTGTGTACAAGCAAAATCCTGGCCCTTCCATTGAGGCTTTTTTATATCTGTGTACTTTATAAACAGAAAAAAAAATTGGCATTAAATCGCATTCAATTGTGTCATAGGCCCAACGGAAATTGGCTGCTGTAAAAATAGTTCTATTTCTCGGCTATGTCCCTGGTGTCTCTGTGGATGGCGGGAGGGTGACATTATGCTCCTCATGTTCAAACCTGGCAACTGTGGTTGGAATGGGATAAAGCGGCAGCTGCTACGCGGGCTAAAATCTAAGTCTAGTAAACAAGTTGGGAAAGGCTGGCTTGCTGAATGCCTAGGACTAATTAACTAGTAAAAAAAAAATATATATTTTTTTAAAAAACATCAGGATCAGCCTTATTCAGAAAATGACAAAAAAAAAAAAAAACACAAAAAAAAATCTATTCTAATCAGGTTTACAACATGCCATACAGTCTGTAAAAATTGACTAGACGCTAAAGACGTCTCGACAAGTATGAGAATACCTCATATTGGAGTGGCAGAAAAAAACTAAATGCATCAAAAAACCCACAGTGGTAGATCACATGAAGAGTATCTTAAAGGGGCTCTCCGGTAGTAAATTTAAAATGGACACAAGCAACCTGTCCTAGAATGTGGGCAGTGCGGATTGCCTCCACTTGCAGAGCTGCCTAGGGAGGTGAGGTGGTGGGCAGTGTTCCCTGTAAGCTGCGCGGGCGCGCAGCTTCCATTATGCCTCCGCTCAGGACCTCTGCAGGCCCGCTCACCGCCGCAGCCCGGACTTCTTGTAATGGTGCTTACAAGATGGTCTACATAGCATGCGAAATTAATTTTTATATAGTAATGCCGTTCATACTGGCACCCTGCCTGTAAGCCACATAATGCTGACAAATAAGCAGTGAGATGCCCTGATGCTGTCGCTGCTTATTGGCCAGCTGTACTTCAGCATCACCACATCTCATTTCTGGCGCGGCAGGGGCGAGTCTCCGGCTGCCGGCACCATTGCAGTGAGGGGACAAGAGGCCCGTAGTTCTTGAGGAGAAAAGTTTGGAAATCTCCCCCAGTGTGACCACCGCGGCCCAGTGACCAGCACTTTGTCAGTAGGAGAGGCTGCAGGCCTGGTGCAGCAGTCTACATCACTATGTGTGACTGTACTAGTGTAATAGTCACACACTGTGCTGCAATGTGTAGGGAGCTGTACGCTGTGGTCTCTGGGTGGTGTGTACTGTATAGCCACAAAGGCCATCAGTTATAGGACAATGAGGTAGAGAATGAAAGCCCATCAAATTACAGCATTTCCCTCATAGACATATGCTCCAAGCTGGCCCCGCCATAATATATATTGTTCAGCATGGTGCAGGGGTTATAATATATCTTGTACAGCATGGTGCAGGGATTATAATATATACTATACAGCATGGTGCAGGGGTTATAATATATATTGTACAGCATGGTGCAGGGGTTATAATATATATTGTACAGCATGGTGCAGGGGTTATAATATATATTGTACAGCATGGTGCAGGGGTTATAATATATCTTGTACAGCATGGTGCAGGGATTATAATATATACTATACAGCATGGTGCAGGGGTTATAATATATACTATACAGCATGGTGCAGGGGTTATAATATATATTGTACAGCATGGTGCAGGGGTTATAATATATATTGTACAGCATGGTGCAGGGGTTATAATATATATTGTACAGCATGGTGCAGGGATCATAATATATACTCTATAGCATGGTGCAGGGATTATAATATATACTCTATAGCATGGTGCAGGGATTATAATATATACTCTACAGCATGGTGCAGGGATTATAATGTATATTGTACAGCATGGTGCAGGGATTATAATGTATATTGTACAGCATGGTGCAGGGATTATAATATAAAGCGTACGGCAGCTCTCACCTGCTAAGTAATACCCTCTGTGCATGGACGCCGCACCTGGATGCGGAAATATGTAGAATCCAATAAAAGAAGAAGTCCAGCTCAGCTCGGGTGCAAAAGGTGACTCTCTTATTCCCATAAAACAAGGTGTGTATAGTGATGCGTTTCAGACCTCTGTAACATTTGGGTCTTTCTTCATGACAAACACAGGGATTATAATATATATTGTACAACATGGTGCAGGGATTATAATATATACTGTACAGCATGGTGCAGGGATTATAATGTATATTACACAGCATGGTGCAGGGATTATAATGTATTCTGTATAGCATGGTGTAGGGATTATACTGTATATTGTACAGCATGGTGTATGGATTATAATATATATTACACGGCATCGTGTATGGATTATAATGTATATTACACAGCATGGTGCAGGGATTATAATGTAAATTATACAGCATGTTGCAGGGATTATAATGTATATTGCACAGCACGGGGTAGGGGTTATACTGTATATTGTATAGAATGGTGTATGAACTATACTATATATTGTACGGCATGGTGCAGGGATTATAATGTATTCTGTACAGCTTGGTGTAAGGATTATACTGTATATTACACAGCATGGTGCAGGTATTATACTGTATTTTACGGATGGTGCAGGGGTTACACTGTATGCTCTTTAATGTGACAATTATCTTCGGTTTTCCTATCACCCACCGTTGATGGCGCTGTGCCCAGCTCTGACCTGACCCCGCTCAGCAGCTGCCAAGGTTTAGAGGGATCACTTGTGGCGGGACCTCACTACACACTATGCTCTGGCACTTTCTTATATATAT
Organism: Bufo gargarizans; assembly: GCF_014858855.1. Classification (NCBI taxonomy): domain Eukaryota; kingdom Metazoa; phylum Chordata; class Amphibia; order Anura; family Bufonidae; genus Bufo; species Bufo gargarizans. Next base: position 317,105,899 of record NC_058084.1, read on the forward strand.
ATTGGCGAGTGTTCCTGTCAGGCTGCTCAGCCATGATGGCATTTCATAGGCAGGATCACATAATTCCCATATACTGTAGAGCAATGTAATGTGTAGTGATGAAGAGTATCCCTCTACCTCTTAGGCAACTCTGCAAATGGTGGCAACCAGTCCTGCTCACATTCTAGGACAGGTTGCTGGAGGTCATTTTCAGAAAACAGGTAGAGGAATGCAAAAAATAAATAGAGTAAATGTTAACTTACTAAATACTACACGGGCTAGTCCTGGGGGTTGTTGGCCATTGTCTACTGTAGAGGGCAGTACTCCACATGAGCATGGAGTTTCAGCATAGTAACTGCTACCAGCAAGCCTGTTAGTAGTCATTATGATAAATTTAGATGTTGAAGAGCTTGAGATGCACAAATTAATAAATACCAGAATAGGAGCTAAAAAGGTAGAAAAGTGATATGTCTACTTGGTGATTAAAACGGTCTTAACGTACCGTACAACTAACTGGAGAAGCATCACTACGTCCCTGTCACACCAAACCTTTGCTATATAGTGGAGGTGTACATTTCTTTCAAGCACATTCATGAGCTGCAAGTTCTCACCCACTGGCTGCTGATTGACAGATTTATCCTTCTGCAAAGTCATAGGGAGAAAGCTGCTAATCTGCAGAGGGTAGACAGGTAGGGGTTTACATTTCTTGAATACGTCATGCTCCCGCAGCACATTGCCTGCAGTGCATTGCAACTATTTAGGCTGTGTTCATCATGTTTTCGTTATGTTTAATGTATACACGATGTGTACGTCAAATTACAGATGAGGAGAGATATCTGGCCCCGTCAATCAAGCAACGGGGGGAGCATATTGAGCAACTGGTACAACTCGTACGAATCGATTCGCCCATCTCTACGTCACGTGAATTCCTCAGTCGGAGGCGGTAAAGTGGCAATGCCATAGGGCTTTATTGAATAAAAGAAAAACATTGATTCTTATTGCTCAGGGTGCTTCTGTGCAGGCTTATAATACACTATGGGGGGAATTTTTCATTTCCCCCACTCCAGTGCCTCATCACTTTCTCGAGATGGGGTGTGACGAAGGTGGGGGATCAGCGGGCCTGAAACATTTGTCTGGTGTATATTTCACTATAGGCACATAGACTGCCGGAGGATGTGCCTAATTTAAATTAGGCGCGTCCTTTGGCAGTGCCAAGAATATCACAGACCTGCGTAAAATGCCAGTCTATAATAAATGTAATATATCGATGTATACTAACTGTTGGTTCAGAGTGAAATAAAGTAGAGAATAGGCTTTGCAGTTTAACCTGTAAGATCTGTATATAGATGTCATCCAACTAAAGTAAGGACAGAATAGGATAACTCAATGCGCCGCATTTCAAGAAAATGTTACTATGGATTTCAAGAGTTTACAAATGGCTGAATAATGATCAGTTCCCGGCATTCCCCCCCCATGTTCTTACACACTTCATTGTGAGGATCCATTACGGTAAAGGAGAAAGCACTTGGCATGTGAAAGGCATTTCACTCCTCACTTTGTGGAGCAGACAGGGGAGCGTCATAAAAGAACAGTGGCTGGCACGTCTGTGCGGTAATACTGCCAGCCTGCTGAGAGCAATTACCATCGCACAGGCATCACTACCTATATTGAGCATTATTGAATTAAGCATGAAGGAAAAAAAAAAAAGGGGGGGGGGGTTCAATTCAACTAGGAATTTAGAAAATTGTAATGTAAAATTCAGATCGGATCTAAAAGATCTTTTTGTGTGAAAGATTTAGAAAATGAGCATAGCACACATTAATATAATCCTGTTTGCTCACAATATATGGCTCAGGCATAGAGTAACTATCCAGATTTGCTACTTTTCAGCAATGTCATATTAATATGTCATTAATAGTAATCATGCAAAAGTATTGACTTTCTACCGCTGCTTTCAGTGTATCTGCCGTGAAGAAAAAATATCTTCACAGTGCTCTTAGATCCTCATGTCAAGCCTTTCCTCTTCTAAATTCAGCTATCTCCTCCACTGATGAAGGCCTCCTTCCCGACAATTGCCTGCTCCATCGGGCCTTGCAAAAGTTTGAATGGAGTGGTAGTCAAGCATGTGTGCTGCCTATGTGGCTGACAGAAACAACGCAACACTGTACTCCATCAATCCGACAAACTGACTATGGCGAGAGTGAGTAGCTGGACCACCGATGGGTTTATGTCTGCGCTGACCTTTCTACTCTAGTCAGTATCCGTTTTGTGGTCTGCAAACGGCGTAGATGCGAAATACGGATACTGGAAGTGTGCATCTCGCACTTTGCACTGACCCTGCTAAAGGAATGTCCTCAAAACGGCAAAGAATAGGCTATGTTCTATCATTTGTGCTGTCTGACGTTTTTGCGGACCCATAGAAATGAATGTGTCCACTTGCAATCTGCAAAAATGCGGCTGAAAATACAGACATGTGAATGTAGCCTTACTATGCTTGTAGATTAGGATTTATTTTGTTGCAAATTTTCAAAGAAATATTCTTTTCTAAACAAAATTAACTTCAGGATATGGTAAATTCAGCTCTAAATAATATCTAGTTATTAATTAAATTCCATAAACTTTCTAAAGAAAGAGAATACAGTTCATTACAATCCCTTTTAGCGTTCCTACAATTCGGAGAAAGTCTATGGTCAGCATGGTACTTGTCTTTCGTGCTGAGAGGACAACATGTGATACAGCGGTTTCCATTTATGTTATTCTCGTTACTTTATTGATCTTAATCTCTCTTCACCCTGCCGCTTTGATGGTAATAGCCCCATACTTAGTAAGAGCACCTTAGTGGAGCAAAACACCAATTTTATAATCAATTCTGAACGGTCTCTCTGTGAGGCCGGGTAAGTAGACGCCGGCGTGCCTCTATGCCTTCTGCTCGTCTCCCCAAGCCTAAGGCAGAGCTCTGCAACCTTCAACACAAAGCCTCGGCCAGCAAAATCTATATCTGCTAATCATTAAATGAAGGAGCAGGAAGAGGAACTGAGGAATGCTATGTATAATACAGTAGTGTCTCTCCCAAGGCGAACTTCTAAGGACAATCACTTGTTGGTGATGGTATACTGGGATAAATGAGACAGTCCAAGCCTAACATTTCAGCTACCACTTCTGTAAAAAAGGGATAAATCACGCTATTGTGAACAAATTAAATATACCATTTAGACACCGTGAGAAATGTCCAAGACTGTGTAAATAGTACCAGAGAACAGGGCGTTGGATGAAACTGAGAAAAAAAATAAAATCCACACTCATGTTTTACACGTCCTGATGTTCTGGTTCCCACTGGGCCTCCAGAGGTTACATGCCATCATGCGACCACTGCAGCCAATCATTGGCCTGAGCGGTCGTGTGCCATTCATCTACGTCAGACCTGGCATCCGTGTTCTGACACTATTTATTAAATGAGTGTAACGGACAATTAATTGAGCGTTAGATTGATTTTTATTTTTATTTTTTATCCAGACACAGTCATGTGTACTTACCTTAATAAATCCACCCTATTGGGGGAATTTATCATGAGGGGAATATTTGAAGTCAGTTTTGCTCGAGTCTGCATTTACTTACTTTATGCCACATTTATCAAAAGTCACATGTTGTTTGATAAATTTGTCTTATCCGTACAGGGTTAGGGTCCATTCACACGTCCGTTTTTTCTTTCCTGATCTGTTCCGTTTTTTCAGGAACAGATCTGGACCAGATCTGGACCCATTTATTTTCAATGGGTCCTGAAAAAAAACGGACAGCACAATGTCAGATTTTTTTCAGGACCCATTGAAAATGAATGGGTCCAGATCTGGTCCAGATCTGTTCCTGAAAAAACGGAACAGATCAGGAAAGAAAAAACGGACGTGTGAATGGACCCTTATCCTGGAAAGTCGTCACTATCACATCTGCAGTTGTCCGAGTTCCAACACCTCCGCTGATCAGCTTCATTCAGGAAGCTGTGGCGGTTACCGGAGCCTCAGTAAGCACTGTTTCCTTCCAGCAGCTTACCAAGCATCACACATTGTATAGCGGCTGTGACTGGTACTGCAGCTCAGCCCCATTGAATTGAATGGGGCTGAACTGCAACTAGGCCATGTGACTGATGACAGCACTGGCCTAGGGAGAGGCTGTGGCCTGGCCTCTTCTAACAGCTGATCGACTGGGGACCCGGGTACCGGACCCCTACTGATCCGATATTGATGATCCTGGATTCTGAATAACCCCTTTAAACCTAATGTAGGCATCCATAGACTGCTCCAGCACATCTGTTGAACAGCTGCACTACAAACCTAACCTGGGGTTCAAAAGAACATGCAGAAAATGGTTTCTCTCTTTATTTTTTTTATTTTTTTGCAGATTTTAGGTCACAAAGTTTTTCCATTTAAGGGTCCAATTAGTCAGATATTTTTTCATTAACAAGGGGCAAGGATGATTTAGTGAGTCGTTTACATTCGAGAGACGTTCATGAAATATTTGTTTCACTATTTGTTATTGTCGATCATTTGCCCCTAGAACATTTACACTTTATTTAGCAATAATTTATTGCTCGTCCTAATTTCTCAAATTCAAATGATTTTATGAAAATTCTAATGATAACCGCTCGATCTAATAAGCACGTAAAGGGGAATTCTGGTTATATATAGTTATCCTCTATCCAACTAAAACTATTAGATTAGTTCCAGAGATACAGTGCTCGGCTATCTCCAGGACTCCCATAGAAATGAATGAGTGGCCTTATGCATGCCAGACTGACCACGTTCTTTTTGGGGTTCTCCCCGTTCTTGGGATTGGTGGGGAGTCCCAGCGGTTAATACTTACGCCCTAAACTGTGGATAGGGAATACCTTTATATAACCAGACTACCCCTTTAAGAGTTGTCATGTATTCCAGCAAATAAGAACTGATCTGTTTTATCCCCATGCATTCTGAATGGAGAGCAATCTGTTCAGGATGCATCCGGGTGTCTTCAGTTCAGTCTTTTTGACTGTTCAGGACGGATATAATACCGCAGCATGCTACGGTTTTATCTCCGGCCAAAAAAACTGAACACTTGCCTAAATAATTTTTGTCCATAGGAATGTATAAAATACCACAATGCCAGACCCGTCCTTCTGTTTGTCCGTATGACAAACAGACAGACGGATTCGTTCTTGCAATGCATTTCTGAGACACATCCGGATCAGTCTACAAATGCTGTCCGTTTGCATGCAGATTGCCGGATCCAGCAGGCAGTTCTGGCGATGGAACTGCTTGCCGGATCACTCTGCCGCAAGCGTGAAAGTACCCTAAACAATCTGAAATAGCACGCATCAAATCTTCGTTAATCCACAGCTTCAGAGCCATTATAATTATTATATTCGGGAACTTCAGTTGCCTAGTATATCAGGCATCCGGCATCGTGGATTTTATCAGTGCAGTGCCGACAGACGACATATATTATAATTATTCATCTTCATCATTCCTTTGCCACATTTACAATGTTTTCCTTCTTTAATAAAGCAAATCTATTAGGCAGCCTTCGAGCTTGTCAGCAGAGGCCTGCAGTAATAATAACTGCTGTCTGGGCTCTGTATGTCGCTAGGCCACAAGAAATATTGAAGAAATGCTTTTTCTGAGCTTTATATTGCTCAATCTTTCATCATCTGAGGGTTTAATGCAAGATCAAACAGACATTCAAGAACACTTACTTTTATAACCTTGGTCATCACTCTACTGTACATCCAGATGGAAAATGAATGCTATGGAAACAAGATTCTGGGAGCTTTTGAGAATACCAATATGCATCAGGATAAGTGCAAAAATACTGAAATGTTATCTTTGAAGAATTATTAAACCAGAGGGGATCAAAAATATATATTTAAAAGTTTTAAAAGGCTTGTCAAGCCCCATACAAATTGTAGAGACAGCTTACAATGCCATAAATAATAAAGTAATTTCAACACCTTATCGAACCCAAAGCTTCCCGGTTTCCTGGTCTCTGTTTACCAAGCTTCAACGACAATGTGTGGACACATGTGGGCACTGAGTGGTGACGTATCTACACCAATTAGGTGACAGTTGCATCCAGTGATCACATGTTCTGTACACACATCATCGCTAGAGCTGGGTAAACACGCGTAGGATACGGCCACACAAAGTTTTTTAGGGAAAGTTTTGAGGTACATCTGCCTGCAAGATTTTCAGCCAAAGCTAGAAGTGGATCCACCAGAAAAGAGAAGTATAAATCCTTCCTTTATATTTCCATTTCCTTTCGAATCCACTTCTGGCTTTGGCAAAAAAAAAAAAAAAAAAAAAAAAAAAAAAGCTTGCAAAGGAGCTGCCTCAAAATCTCATCCAATATTAGGGTGAATGGTATTTTTTATGTTTTCCCTCTGGGCTCAATACTTTAAAAATGGTGGTAATTTTCCTGTTTTGGTATGGTATCTACACAGCTGTCCTGCTCCGATTCATGTTCTTCTTTAGTCTTCAAGTAGTGAAGCACAGCATTGTCAGGATAGTGCTGCAGCACAAGCTCTACTCCTTAAAGACCTTAAGTCATCATTTGAGGAGATATACTGTACCTTTGGCAGTACTTTTGCCAATCTTTTTTTCTTTATTCGGCATATCCTTGTGTGATAAAATTGCTGTTATATCTTTTATCATAGTGTCACATAATCTCTCCATAGTTATGTTTTGTCCACGTGGCGGTGCTTTGGATGCAGCTTATTGAATTTTTTACAAAGTATGTTAGAATATATTTCTGGAGCTCGCTTTCCCAGCACATTAGACTCTCCCCCATATCCAAACCTTCTAAAGCAACCTGTCTTAGTCCAAGTGCTCATTACTACATGTCAGTACCTTTCTGTGATGCACTACACGACCTGGGGCTGTTGCTGAGTGAGTATGGGAAAGTTAGGAAGCGGATTCTTTTCTACTTTCTGTGTACAGTAGATGGGAGCTAGTCTACACCCACCGGATCTGACAGAACTGCAAACTGAAGATCTAGCATACAGAGGACAAAACTGCCAAAGTCATATAATGAGAGAAATAGTGTTATTCCTCGTTCACACACACACACACACACACACACACACTGTACTACTGATTAATGCAAAGTTTGTAGTAAGGTTAGGTACACTCTGAGTTTATCAATGATCTGACACGAAAATCTTCTTATTTGCTTGGAATAACTATTTTGTCCCACTTTCAATTAGGCTGGCTACTAATTATCTGCCACAATGCTACATGGCAGTTGGGTTTTGTATGACTTGATAAAAGGTATATTATGGTCAAAACATTGCCTGTATTATACTACAGTAACAAGTTGGAATAAATAACTGCATTGTGAATAGAAGTCCAATGGCTTCCTTCTTTCTGAAATGTTACTTAGCATGGCTGTGGAGTCAGTGGGAACGTATCAACTCCAAGTCCGGCTTCAAATTGACATAACTGATGTTACCATTTTACTACAGTTAATTTTATATTACAAATTATTATACATGAGCCATTTAAGAAGAGTGTGTAAAAAAAGAAAGAAAAAAAGTTTGGCTTAATGATTCCACAGTCTTGCTATTTAGTATCTAATCTTATGCTGAAAATATAAGAAATTACCAAATTTATATTAAGTGACCAATGGCTGCAAGCTGACATACTCTCTGCATTTGGATGTTAATGTGCATGAGCTCTACTGTAATGCAGCGTTTGTGGACCCACAAAGAAATCCCCATTCAGTGATAGCTAACCCAGGTGGGTCAAAAAGACACCGGCGGCACCAAGGGAACAGGAAAAGTCTCAGTCAGAGAACAAATGGAGGTCAGGGCAGACTTCGTTCAATCCGGTAAACAGGCAATAGGTCAAGGCAGGCAGCAGTGGGTCAAAACAATGAAATGACAGTTTACAGGCAGAAGACACAAAACACGCAAGCAGGGACCGGGCAAGCTAGGAACACTATTGCTCAAGTACCAAAGGTGCCAAATATATCTCAGGAAAAGCAGCCATTTGCGGGGAACTGATTAGGTTGCCCTAATCAAACATGCACCAAGAGGTAAGGAAAGCCATAAGCAGCCTGAAGCATGAAGTAAACAATCCAGTGGCCTGCTTGCTAGGAGAGGAGATATGATGGCGGGAATGGACAAACAGCACAATGGCGTGACAGGAGGGGTAAATATTCAAGTGGCTGTGATTAGACCGCTAGAATAATTTAGAGCTAAGGATGGGATCAGACATAATATGGCCATGTGAATAACTCTAAATTAAACAAATCTCTCATGATTAGACTAAATCCACTTGAGAGAGCGTAAACTGAACCTATACTTCAATGGTAGGAGTCACCAAGATATTCTACCTTTTTTTGTACAAATATGTTAATATGATCAATTTCACAAGTTTGCATGAACTGGAATCGTCATCTACACCATGGCAAGCCTAAATACAGCAACAAGACATAGGTTTGTTATACTGTATCAGCAAAGATTTCACAGTAGACTGGAGTTTCAAGAAGTGCTGTTCAAGCTCTGTCTGTAGATGCAATGGTTGGCCAAGGAAACATAGTGCAGCAGATGAATGACACATCATGCATCCCTTTGGAAGATGTCTAGCAGTGACATCAGCTCAAAACTGGCTCCAACATGAAAACAAGGCCAAGTGACTTGAAGACAAAAGAACAGGGGTACAGAAAAATGGCAGCAGGTCTGACGAGTCAAAATTTGAAACATTTAGTTGTAACAGAAGGTAGGTTTGTTCACTGAAGGGCTTGAGAGCAGTTAAATTATGAGTGTCTGCAAGCAAGAGTGAAGCGTAGTGGAGGTCCCTTATGGATTGTATTTCAGCAAATGGAGTAGTGGATTTGGTCAGGATTATTAATGAGAAATACAGGCAGGTATTTATCCATCATGCAATTCCATCAGGGAGGAGTTTGCCTTTAAATTTATTCTGCAGCTGGACAATGACCCCAAACATACAGCTAATGTCATTAAGAACTACCTTCAGCATAAAGAAGAACAAGGAATCCTGGAAGTGATGATATGGCCCCCACAGAGCACTGATCTGATCATCATTAAATCTGTCTGGGATTACGCGAGGAGACAAAACGGTTTGAGCAAGCCTACATCCACAGAAGACCTGTGGTTAGTTCTCCAAGATGTTTGATTTCCTTCAAAAACTGTGTGCAAGTGTACCTAGAAGAACTGATGTTGTTTTGGAGGTAAAAGGTGGTCAGACCAAATATTAATTTGATTGAGATTTCTTTTTTTCTTCATTCAATTTGCATTTTGTTGATTGATAAAAATAAACTATTACCACTTATTTTTGTAAGCAGTCTTACTTTGCAGCATTTTCCACACCCACCTACTTTTGCACAGCACTGTAGATCTTTTCGGTGTCTAAGTTTTAAGATTTTTTTATAGCACTTCATTTCTACAAGGTAGATCTGGGATCATACTATACTACCCTGTTTGAAGGTGCCACAGTATGATGACAGGCCACAGGTATCTGCAAGCTGGCACAGTGGTAAGCCCTGTCTTGCAGTGCTCCTATCTAACCAAGGATAACATATGCTCCAGAGCTGTTCTTGTTGTGTTTGTCTGTCCTTCCTTCAAGTTTTCTGGTTTCGTCCTATACTGCAAAAACATACTGCTACGTAAAATTGTCCTGGGTGTGCCTGGCTGGGAAAACCAAATTGTGAGTTTTATTAGGGAGCGGTCACAATTTCTGAACAGCGCTGTGGAATATGTTGGCACTATCCCCTTTCCTGCAACAAATGGAGCATAATAGTTTTTTTTTTTTTTTTTTTTTTTAATCTCCATATTTTATTTATAATACAAAAATACATATCAGCATGACATTTATAATATAGATCATCCCCAACCCGCCCCAACCCCCCCCCCCCCCCCCTCCCAGCCTTGCAGGAAAGAAAAAAAAAAAAAAAAAAAAAAAAATTTTTAATTAATTAATTAAACCGTAACCCACTCTTCCCACAGACCAATCCATTTTAAGTAGGCTCCTCTTTGTTTGTACAAAATCTTCTCGTAGTTTTTCACCTTCTCAACCAGAGCCATCCAGTTACCGCAATCTGGAATGGTGGAGCTAAACCACAATCTAGCAACAATAAGCCTGGCCAGGAACATAACCTTAATCAGTAATTGACGATTTATGGGCTGATAGTTAACCTCCGATAGGTCTCCCAGGACCCATATCCTGGGGGACAAAGGAACAAGCATATTCAGTTTGCAAGCCAAGGTGGTCTGGACTGATCTCCAATAACTACCCATCATCGGGCAATCCCAGAACAGATGTAGGTGATCTGCCCCGGGGTCGCCACAGCGTGGGCAATCAGAGGAGGTCCTAAGTCCTCTTCTATATAACCACATAGGTGTCACATATATTTTGTGCAGAATGTTAAATTGTACAACAGTGTGATTAAAATTGTGTGAAACATATTTTAAGCTTTCCCCTATAGTCTCCCAATCTGGGGGACCCACCTCTGAAAGTAACAAAGACCAGGACTTCTGTCCTGGAGAAAGAAGACCCATAAAAAAGTGTTTCATTAAGTGTCTATAACAATATGACATTTTGATTTTTGTAGCAGTTTTCTTAATAATAAGATTGTGTAAAAATTCAGGAGAATCTATAGAAAGAAGGTGACTATTCAAAGTGCTAGAAAGTGCAAACCTCAATTGGAAATATGCATACCAAGCCACCTCACCCATATCTGCCCTCTGCCCTATTTCCATTGAGGACAGAATTTGTCCACCACTAACCACCTGATGTAGATACTGAACTTTCTTCGTCCTCCAATACTGGCAGCACTTCAAGTCCCTTATATTCACAAGCTTTAGGTTATGCCACAATGGGGTACAAATAAGCGATGCCTCAACTCCACACCAGCTCCTGATGACCCGCCAGGTCTTTATAGCCATTCTGCAAAAAAGTGTATACCCGATCTGTGAATTTAATAGATAGTCGGACTCCAATACAGTAAAGAAATCCGTAAAGCCTGAGTCTTTCACCACTTTATTGCAGAAATGGCTATTCTCCCAATCACTAAAAAGGCAAAGCTGAGAGGCCATGAAGTAGCCCCTAAAGTAAGGGAGGTTAAGGCCTCCCTGACTATAGGGCATAGAGAAGTAGAGCGCCTTCAGTCTGACGCGCTTCCTCCCCCACAGTAGATCGTTAAGCATCCGCTCAATTAGTCTAAAGTACTTATCTGCGATCCATACAGGCGAGTTGCGCAGGACATAAAGAACCTGGGGCAGTACTACCATTTTGATTAAAGAAATTCTATCAGCTCTCGTATGCAGAATTTTTTGCCATATCTTGGATTTGGCCCTCAGCTTTATCAGCAGGGGAATCAAGTTAAGTTGTAAATATTCCAAAGGTTTGGCAGAAACTGAAATCCCCAGGTACTTTATTGATTCAGAGACAGTTAGCTGATCATCCCAATTACCTCGCAGCTCGTCTATAGGAAGGAGAGCAGTCTTCTCCCAATTGATCTCTAGGCCAGACGGAGCAGAAAAAAAACAAACCAAATCCATTATACGGGGGAGAGTAGTTTCTGTTTGCTGGAGGAAAATCAAAATATCATCTGCGTAGAGGGATACACGGTCATGCTTCCCCATTAAACCGAAGCCAGCCACCTGCAGATCCTGTCTTATGCTGGCCGCTAAAGGTTCAATATAAATATTAAAAAGAAGAGGTGAAAGAGGACAGCCTTGACGGGTGCCTCTTCCTAGGGAGAAGCTCTCTGTGATCGTATCATTAATCCTGATCCTAGCAGTTGGGGAGCTATATAGTAGCTGAACCATCGCCATAAATCTGGGGCCAAAGCCCATTTTTTTCATTACCGCCCAGAGAAAGGTCCACTCCACCCTGTCGAAGGCCTTGGTGGCATCCAGCGACAGGATGGAGCGGGCCCCACACCCCGGAGACTGAATGTTAATAAATAACCTGTGCAGATTGTGGTGAGTGCCCCTTTTTGGCATAAAGCCATTTTGGTCTGAGTGAATAATAGTTGATATAACCTGTGAAAGCCTCCTAGCTAAAACTTTAGATAGTAGCTTAGCATCTGTGTTTAGTAACGAGATCGGTCTATAGGAGCTCGTTTCTAACGGATCCTTATCCTTTTTGGGAATTAAAACAATAAGAGCCTCCATCATAGTGCATGGTAAATTTCCTCCCTGTGTTGCCTGAGAAAGGACATCTAGAAGTTGAGGGAGAATCACATCGCTATACTTGCGGTAAACCTCATATGGAAGGCCATCCATCCCCGGCGACGAGTTCCCCGTGATGGATCCCAAAGCCTCTTGAAGTTCCAAAAGGGATAACTCCTCTTCCAGATATTCTATTTGAGCTTCATTTAAAACAGGAAGTGAGATCCTCTCAAGAAACCGCGTCGCTAGGTCAGGCGGCAGGCCAGGAGAGGGGCTATATATCTGGGTGAAATATTGTAGGAAGGTGTCCCTAATTCCTTCTGAATCTGTTATAGTTTCCCCTGCTATATTACGGATCGAAACAATAGACTGATTTTTCTTGCCTTGTTGTGAAATTATCCTAGCCAGCAACCTGCCGGGGCGTCCAGACTCCGAAAAATATTTTAAACCCTTGAAAAATACTCTATGAGTAGCTTTCTCTGTTATGTATTTATCCAAGGAACAGCTGGCCTTCTGCATCTCCTCCCTATTATACTCAGTAGGTTGGGCGATAAAACGCTCGCTTGCGCCTGCTACAGCCCTGGTCAATTCCTCCTCTTTTTTTTTAAATGTTCTCTTTGCTGCAGCAATCTCGCTTATGAAGACCCCCCTCAGATATGCTTTCAGGGCATCCCATACTATGTTGATGTTAGCAGAGGGGCGATTCACTTCCCAAAAAAAGGATATCAATGATTTAGTGGACTGTAAATTATCCATAATAGAAAACCAATATGGGTTCAACTTAAATCCTAGCCCCCTATTATCCTTGTTCTTCCCAATACAAACCTCAATCAATACCGGTGAGTGATCCGAGATTGTTCTTACACCATATCGTATCTTACGGATATTGCAGAGATTATTCTCATTGGTAAATGCTAAATCAATTCTGGACATAGCTCTGCCGCCCCTGCTAACACAAGAGTATACTCGCTTGCCTCCGCCAAGATGTTCCCATATATCCACCAGTCCAACTTCCCGGCAGAATTGTGGCAGCGGGGAGGCAGATAGATTCCTCCCACATTCTGCATCTAATGTAAATCTGTCTTTCTTGGGGTCCATCACTGCATTAAAGTCCCCCATCAAAACTAGCCGGCATTCTGATCTCCCTTCAAAAAAGAGTATTAGCTGGACCAATGGGTACATTGAAAAGGGCGGAGGTATATAAAAAAAAGCGAGAATATAGCTATGGCCATACAGCTTGCCATGCAAAAAAATAAATCTACCCTGGTCATCTATATAGGATTTAATAAGGATAAAGTCCACAGAGTTATGGATCAAAACTGAAACACCCCTAGAAGAGCTACTAAAAGTGGAGTGATAGGACTGCAAATGCCATCCCGTTGTCAAACGGGACACGGTTTCTTTGGTAAGATGGGTTTCTACCATGCAGATAATTGCTGGAAGATATCGTTTAAGTGCATCCATAATGGCTTGCCTTTTTACCCTTTCACCGAGCCCTCTGATATTCCAGGTTACAATCCGAGTAGACATCCTTCACTGTGCATAAAGAGAGAAAAAAAAAAAAAAAAAAAAAAAAAAAAAAAAAAAAAACCCTCCCCGAACCTGCAAGGTGGGTTCCCGCCCGCCCATCCCGCTCCCCTCTCCATTGATCCGCCCGATCTGGTCAGCGAACCTCTAAACCCCCGGCCGTTCTCCCTTGCCCTGGCCCCTCCCTTCCATAATAATATCCGTTTTCTCCAGCTGTTCTGACGCTTGTTGAGCTTTTTTTCTTTTTTCCTTTCTTTCTCTCTGAACAGGATTGAGCAGTTCCCTTATGGATCACTCTTGGATCGCTGGATGCTATAGCAAATGTTTAATATCATTGGGCGCCCCTCCCTCCCTTCCTTCCCTTTATTCCTACTAATACAAAATTTCAGATGCCCATTTGCTCCAGCCAGTTTAACGCCTGCTGTGGTGTCTCAAAATAAAGTGAAGTCCCGTTGTGGATTACTCTCAATTTCGCTGGATACTGTAGAGAGTATTTGATCTCCTTAGCCGCCAATCGTTTCTTTATCTCTATAAAGTTTCTTCTTTTCTCCTGAGTCTGCCGCGCAAAATCAGGAAAAAAGAGCAGTTTAGTACCCTGATATTCAATGGGTGCACATTCTCTTGCTCTTTTCAAAATCATGTCTCTATCAGCAGACAATAACAGTTTGATTAAAATTGCACGCGGCGGTCTCCCTGGTATGGGCTTCCCTCCTGGTATTCGGTGTGCTCTTTCTATTTGGAACATAGGGGAAAAGTTCTCACTCCCAAAGCTGTGCATGACTACATCTTTAATTTCTTCCTCTAGTTGTCGGCCCTGAGCTCCTTCAGAGAAACCGATTATGCGCACATTATTGCGCCTTGACCTGTTTTCTAGGTCCTCTAGCTTATTTTGTAGTGCTTGATTTTCTGATGCCAGGGTTATCATTTTGGGTTTTAGCATGCCCATGCCTGTTTGCAGGGAATCAATGGTTTTTTCCGCGCTAAGAACTCGCTCCCTTATCTTTCCTAGATCTTCTCTTATTAAGGAAATATCGCTCTGCACTGACCCCAATTGCGTGGACATTCCCTGCACCAAAGTGCCATTATTTTCCACAGCGCAAAGGATTTTGTCCAAAACCGATGGGTCGTATTCCGTTCGTATTTGTGTAGAGGAGCCTTCCTCGCCTCCCTCCTGGTCAACGTCCTCTGATCCATCCTCAGAGAGATCAGCATTTTGACGAGTATTCGCCAGTTTTTTCATCTTGGCTGGAGGTTTGGTTTTAGCTGGGTTTTTTTCAACTAAGAAGGGCGATTTTAAAAATTTATCGATTTTGTTCTCTGGAGTCTTAGCCCCCAGCTTAGTAGTGGAAGAGTCAATTGACCGTCGTTTTGGGGCCATTTCCAACACTTTATATTGTATATATATATATATTTTTTTTTTTTTCTTTATCGCCCCTTCTCCCTTTTCTCCCCCCTCCTTCCTTTTATTTTTTCCCCTTGTTTATTCCTTTCCCCTCGCCTATATTTTGTTTTTATTTATAGTATATTTTTTTTTTCCCTTTCCTTTTCCCCTTCTTTTTTTTTTTTTTTCTCTCTTTCCTTTAGTTCTGTTTTTTTTTTTTTTTTTCCCTTTAACCACCAGCAGGGAGCAGTTTTTGGCAAAAGCTATCTCCGCGCCACATTAACAATACGATAAGTACGAAATCAAAGTTCAGTTCTCACGTGAACGACGTTGTAGTCCCAGTATCCGCCGTGGCCGTAGCAGCAAGTCCAAGCCGTGGTATAGATATGATATATCCGTCCGAGTGGCAGAGAGACCGATAGCAGGCGAATAGCAGGGGGTCAAGGAGTCCAGCAGCAGGCACACCAGCACGCCAGCAGAAAGGAGGCAGGAGAAACCCAGCAAGGCGAAAATCCGGAGGAACAGGCAATCCACTAATCCAGCGTCAAGCAGAGCAGCGAGGCAGCAGCAGCAGACAGGGGCCGCAAAGAAGAGCCAAACGGGCAATCACGAGGTCAAGCAGATCAAAATCAAACAGGTAAAACGGATGAAGCAACGCAGGGCAAACAAGTCTAGAGCAGACCAGAGAGTGAGACAGCCGCGGCCGGCAGCAACGTCCTCCACTTAACATGCGGAGACGTGAGCTGTGCGAGAGTCAAACCGGGCACGCAGCTCTGCTCTCCTCATCAGCTGTCCGGCTCAGCGCATCGGAGCTCGGCGCATCAGAAGGCACCAGCATCAGCTGTTTCGGCACAGGGCGTCGGAGCTTTGGGAGGAGGACGCCGGCGTCAGCTGTTCAGCGTCAGGGCATCAGCGCTTGCAGGGAGGAGGCCAGCACAGAGGGGAGAGCGAGACGCGACGTACTCACGTCATCCCGCCGTCCTTATCTGTGGAGCATAATAGTTTTAGTGAGGTAATTGCATGGTTCTCATCTCTTTCACTATTCTGTTTAAGAGGAGAACAGTATCTAGTATAAAAAAATATATATATAAGAACACTAACAAACCTGCAAAGCTTACAATGGCTGTGATTTACAAAAGTCCTTTGTGCGTCATTTTGCCGACAATTTTATGTTTTTTAAAACTAACTTTTTGTGAAAACTAAATTCATTCTGCAAGGACAAGACGGGCAGATAAAAAGACTATCGAGTAACGATTGTAACCTGAAACATGATACTTAGGCAGTCTCTGCAATGCAGCTATTTTATCAGCCTCTTGTACCGCACATAAGAACAAGGTTGCCTAGCAAACTGCAACACTGGAGCTACAAAAAAAATATTACGCTTCACAGAACATAGGAGAGGTGCCACAGATACCCTCACAAATTAGAACCATATGAATATAATATTGGTATTTAGATAGAGAAAATCGGAGATACCGCACTCTAACTTATTGGGCATAAAATCGATTTATGCCCAATAAGTTAGAGCGCAGTATCAACGATTTTCTCATTATCTTAGCACCATAGTGCATCAGTTGTGTTGCGGTTCTGCTGCTATACCGCTGCTTTACAGTAAGGAGGCAGATATAGCGCTTCTGGAATATTTTATAATATTGGCATTTACTGTACTTCCAAAAAAACTATTTTGTTAGGTTTCCATTTCATTTCTGTGCTACCTTTTACTTGGATCTGTTTTATTAACCAACCACAATGGGATGGCTCGATAATGTCCTGTAGATATATGCAAGGGGAGTGCATGTATCACGTAAATAATGAGCACAGGAACCGCTGTGGAACGTGTTAGCTCTTGAAAAGTATTAGGGCCCTTTTACACAGGGCGAAGATCGGGAACAAACAATGCTGATGATCACCAGGGGAATATGCAAACACTCATTTGCTGGCAGATCGCATTGTATAGGCAAGCAAAAATGTGCTTGCTTGTTGGCAGCACATCTCCCTGTGTTTATCACTTGAAGGGGTTATCCCATGAAAAGCATTTATCGCCGCTCCACATGATCACTGGGGGTCTCAGCCAGGGGCAGATTGGCCATAGACCCTACAGGGAAATTTCCCAGGGGGCCACCCTGGTCCTCCTCTTTGCTATTGACTGGGTGCATAATGAGCTCTCCACAGTAATTAACGCTGTGAGAATCAGGTACTCATGTACCCAGCCAGCGACCGCACATGCCCACCAACTGCTGTGGCCCGCACCTCACCTCCTAAGCTCCCTGCTCCATAGACAACTGGAGGAGGAGGACAGAAGATGGTAGCTATTGATGGCCACCACAGAGGGCCAGCTTTTGGAGCAGTATATTGTGCTACACTGTGTTATTTGGTTCTGCTGGAAAGGTATTTTGCTCTATGGTATTGTTGCCCTGCCTTCTGTTAATTTGGACCTGCCTACAAAATGGAGCCTCTTTTATTTTCCTTTTCCAGTGCCACTTTAAGTTTCCAGTCAGCCCCTGGTCTCAGCAGTCAAGAATGGAGAGTCCTCAAGATCCCTTTCTGATTGGAGCGGTAGTGCGCATCTCAATCTGCAGCTTCATTGATTTCTACAGTGGTGCTTTCTACATCAGTCCCACAAAAGTGAATGGAGTGGTGGACCAACATGCACAGTACTAATCCTTTCGGAGAGGGAAACCGGGGACCCGACTCCTTTTGACCGTTGCCTTTTTTGCAGTCCGCGAATTGCAGGTCCGCAAAACACGGATACCAGCCATAAGCATTCCGCAAAACGTCCAGCCCATAATAGAAAAGTCCTATCCTTGTCTGCAATGCGAACAATAATAGGACATGTTCTTTTGCGGCACGGCCATGTGGACACAGAATGCACACAGAGTCATTTACATTGAAGTGAATGGTTCCGCAAAGGGGCCGCATGAGCCCTTAGGGATAAAAATAAAAAATACATTCCTGGCATAACCCCTTTAAATTAGTTTTCAGGGAGTTTAGATTTTTGACCTATTAAGATATTACAATATTCATCAAGATCATTAAAGTAATTTTCATATTTTTTTTTTTTGCCAACGTGTAAGGACAGAGATAGGGAACATTGCTGCGCTGTACTAACTAGAAAGACGCATTACTGTCCCTATATACAGTAGAACAGCTTCCCCCTACCTCCCTGCATTGCCAATAGCGAGCACTTACTGCTCAGACACCTCTCCCAATGGCTGGTAAGTTACTCAGCTCGCCAGGAGTACAGGAGAAGAGCTCACTGACAGCACCAGCCACGTTGATCAGTAATGAACTGGCAGGAGCCACAGCACTCTTCAATTGTAAGGCCTTTTCTAGGTGCACGTTCCTTTTTGATCCCTTCTCCACCCCAGGATCGAAATCTTCTAAACATATAATACTCAGACAGCACTCCAATAAATGATATCAAAGTGAAGGATTTATTCATCCAGACAGGTTAGTGCACATCAGCGTGGCAACGTTTCGGGCTTATGACGACATTTGGAGCCCTTCATCAAGTCAATTATGTGGCTGCACATATGAATGCTGGCCGCCACACTGATCAGCAAGAGACCTAGGGGTGTGTGTATATATATATATATATATATATATATATATATATATATATATATAGATATTTAAACATATTTATGTACTGTCCCCAGTCTGTGAGGGAGCAGTGTGGGCAGATGCCCAGCAGCTCCCATCCCAGCACGTCTTCCTAGTCAGTGCTGCACGGTGTTGTATTAGGAGGATGGATGTCCCTTAGCATAGCTCCATTGAGAGAGCGCTGCTAAGGGACAATTCAACCCAAGTTTTCTGGTATAAATATACGATTTCCCTAAATAAACTATATTTGAAAAATGTTCCCGGTCTCTGTGCCTACACATTAACAAAAACAATAAAAAAAAAAAACTATAGATGATATCAGTTACACATTAATAATAATAATAATAATAATAATAATAATAAAAAATAATAATATTAGTGGGAGTTTGACTCCCGGAACCTCCCTGATTAGCTGGCTGAAGAAGCAGCGGGGCTCCAGAAAAGGCACAGCGCTGTATATGGATTAGTGGCCGTGAGTGGTACTGCAGCTCTCTCCTATTCACTTTACCCCACCCACACACATGATGACCATGGAGAGAACAGGTCCTGAACCAGGAGGTGAAGGTGAAGCAGGGAATGTAAGCTGAGGACATCAGTTTAACTACTGTCACACTTTGAGCAAGGAAGTGCTGAAGCACAAAAAACAACTCCTGCCATGAATACTGGATGCTAGTCAAGAACAAATCAGCCCAAAAAAGTTTTGAATTTCTGAACTCCGGGAAAAACCTGTTGAAGTTCCACAGCTTACAGAAGCTAGCAAAGAGGGAGGCTCCGAGAAAAGCAATAAACAGAGTTAGCATTTAATCCATGTGTAGTCTATCCGGCTTCTGCAGTGCAGCGAGGCTCTAATTAAATGATTTGTTTTAATCAGCATTTCCACTTATTCCTTACTAATCTTCAGCACATTCTCATGACTGCCATAAAATTACACAAAGCATGAGAGATTCAGAAGTCTGTTCCCGCTCACACATGAGCCTGATTTATCCTGCTAAGTCCATTGTTAAAGCTTGGCGGTTAAGAAATATTGATAAATCTAAGCACATTATTGATGCCAATTAGAAAACCCCAAGATTGATTATTTACCCAGAGGTGCACTGGCATAAGCAATGACCATCAATAACAGTTTCCTGCTGACTAACACACAATGAAATGCCTACAATACCAACATTCACTTTCAATTAGGGAGATTTTGTCAGCATTAAACTGGGAATACCCTGCAGAAACCACAGGCTTGAACATGCCTACAACTGTATTTTTCATCCGTCTGCAATCCACATTTCTTGTAGACAGCACATGGACCCATTCACTTCTATGGTGCCATGTAGGGTTGGGTGATATACCGGTATCACGATATACCGCGGTATAAAAAAAACCCGGCAATATCGCTGTTTCCTAATTACCGTGGTATTTTGTGACGTCATAGAAGCGGTCATGTGCGCTGACAGCTTCAAAATCTGAATGAACCGATACTGGACATTTGCAGAGTACTTGTACTCGTGCAAATGTCCCCGATACCACTGCCGATAACTGCTGGCCGCTTGCGGCGGCACTCTTAGCAGTTCGGCGTGGGGGAAGGAATTCTGTGACTCGCATTCCCGGCACCCGACCTCTGAGAGGACGCTGTGATCCACGCAATTAACCCCTCAGGTGTGGCACCTGAGGGGTTAATTGCACGGATCACAGCGTCCTGTCAGAGGTCGGGTGCCGGTAATGTTCTTCAGGCTCTGCAGTATTAATCATTGGTGGAAGTGGCCACAGGGTCCCCCCCCCATCATTGGTGGCAGTGCGCCCCCCTCCCCAGTATTAATCATTGGTGGCAGTGGCCACAGGGTCCCCCTCCCATCATTGATGGCAGTGGGCAGTTCCGATCGGAGTCCCAGCAGTGTAATGCTGGGGCTCCGATCGGTTACCATGGCAGCCAGGACGCTACTGAAATCCTGGCTGCCATGGTATGTTAGTGAGCAGCATTATACTCACGTGTGCCATGGCCGCCGAGCGTTCCTTCTTCTGTCTGTGCGGCGCATTGCTAATGCTTATAGGATTAGCAATGCGCCGCACAGACCTATGAGAAGAAGGAGCACCCGACGGCCACGGCGCACTTGAGTATAATGCTGCTCACTAATATACCATGGCAGCCAGGATTTCAGTAGCGTCCTGGCTGCCATGGTAACCGATTGGAGCCCCAGCATTACACTGCTGGGACTCCGATCAGAACTGCCCACTGCCACCAATGATGGGAGGGGGGGACCCTGTAGCCACTGCTACCAATGATTAATACTGGGGAGGGGGGCGCACTGCCCACTGCCACCAATGATGGGGGGGCAGGAGGGGGACCCTGTGGCCACTGCCACCAATGATTAATAGGGAAGGGGGTTGAGTTACCAGAGGGGGCTGATAAGAGGGAGAGGCTGGGGGGCACATGAGAGGCTAATCAGAAGCTGGGAGGATGATCAGAGGCTGGGGGCTGTTTTTTGGACTTTTGGTTGGTCAGTGGTCACAAAATAAATTTGTTATTTAATTGTTATAATTGGTATCGGTAATTGGTATCGGTGAGTACTTAAATAAGAGTATCGGTACTCGTACTCTGTCTAAAAAAAAAAAACGGTATCGGGACATCTCTACTATAAACCACTCGTTCTGGTACAGAATTAACTCTGTAATGGTTTTGTTGTTACTAGAAGTCAATTGACTAGTTACAGATACCCGAAATGGTGAAAAATGACATATAAAAGTATAACAATTAACATCTCCTTGTGGCTGCCTGGCTGTCCCCATACATTGTAACGTATCCTTGTGGCAGCCCCATACAGTGTAACGTCTCCTTGTGGCCGCCCCATACAGTAGTGTCTCCTTGTGGCTGTTCCCATACAGTAGTGTCTCCTTGTAGCTGTTCCCATACAGTAGTGTCTCCTTGTAGCTGTTCCCATACAGTAGTGTCTCCTTGTAGCTGTTCCCATACAGTAGTGTCTCCTTGTAGCTGTTCCCATACAGTAGTGTCTCCTTGTGGCTGCCTCTATACAGTGTAACGTCTCCTTGTGGCTGCCCCCATACAGTGCAACGTCTCCTTGTGGCTGCCCCCATACAGTGCAACGTCTCCTTGTGGCTGCCCCCATACAGTGTAACGTCTCCTTGTGGCTGCCCCCATACAGTGTAACGTCTCCTTGTGGCTGCCCCC
Source organism: Bufo gargarizans (assembly GCF_014858855.1). Lineage (NCBI taxonomy): Eukaryota > Metazoa > Chordata > Amphibia > Anura > Bufonidae > Bufo > Bufo gargarizans. The sequence goes on from NC_058084.1 coordinate 317,127,724, forward strand.
ATACAGTGTAACATCTCCTTGTGGCTGCCCCCATACAGTGTAACGTTTCCTTGTGGCTGCCCCCATACAGTGTAACGTGTCCTTGTGGCTGCCCCCATACAGTGTAACGTCTCCTTGTGGCTGCCCCCTTACAGTGTAACGTCTCCTTGTGGCTGCCCCCATACAGTGTAACGTCTCCTTGTGGCTGCCCCCATACAGTGTAACGTCTCCTTGTGGCTGCCCCCATACAGTATAATGTCTCCTTGTGGCTGCCCCCATACAGTGTAATGTCTCCTTGTGGCTGCCCCCATACAGTATAATGTCTCCTTGTGGCCCCAAGTGTTTTTTTCTTCTAAATGGGCATTTATCGCGATAAATTTCTTAATATCGTTATCGTGGGAATATTTTTGATATCGTCCAACCCTAGTGCCAAGCACATATCCGTGTTTTTTTTTTGCTGATCCGTGTGGCCATTCCTCAATTCATAGAACGTGGCCTATTCCGGTTCTTATTGCGGACGAGGATAGCCACTTCTATTGAAGAGAGTTCATTTTTCACAAAAACAGAGGCACATAGAAAGAAGGAACAGCGACTGTTGGCTTCAGTTGACAATAGCACATGTTTAAAGTCAGCCAGTTTAATAATTAATGTTCCTGATGACATCAGCCCTTTAAGAGTGACTTTTACAGCTTTGATCCTTTTAGGAGTATTGGATATATTACCCATATGTAAAAGACTTTCTTTAAAAGCATTTCCGGCAGGAATCTGGTCGATCTCCGGCATGGATCCCATTATAGTCTATGTGGTCCGTGTGAACGGAAGTATCGGGCAATGCCAAATCCAGTAAACTCCGACAGGCTGTTCTCCGCCAGAACAGCCTGCCAGATCAGGAGATGTGATCCAGTTTGATGTTGTTCACAAGGCCGTTTCACACATGCATCACATGACCCATATACATTCTCACGTATCAGAATCTATACAGTGCTGCTAAATGTATGTGTAACGGATAAAGGGTGTAGCCCCACCGTGCCAACTAACCAGTTTGACTCTGGGCTAAACCTAAGGGTGTTGTCCTGGCGGTTCCCTGGTATTAACCCTTTACCCTCTACAGGGATCTAGACTTCGCCGCAGGGAACTATTAAGGCCGCTACCTCCTGGAGTACTTCTGGTGTAGATGTCAGCTAAACCACGGGGATCAGAGACACTGCTGCAAAGCACCAAGGTCCACAGTCAGTGAGGCTGAGTACTTGCGTATTCTAAACAGCAATTCCAAGGTCGGGGCAGGTAGAGTACATCACAGTTCCAAGGTTGGGGCACGTGGCAAGGAGCTGAATCGGTGGACAGACAAGGTTCATTACACAGGTATTCAGAGAAGAGATGACCTTCGCTGGTTACTAGCAACCAGAAAACCTCAAAGCTCAGATGAAGAGATGGAACACCAGCCCAGCTAAATATGGAGACCTGGACAGGAGGAAAGGATTAACTCTTGCGGTGCTGAAAGAAAGTTTACTGAGGACTAGTATTAATACACACAGGGAGAGTGGAGCGATGCCTGCGCCTGCTCGGAACAGCCTGGCAATATGGACACTATACAAGCAACAGGAAATAAGTTATCCTGTGTATTTTAGTAATACAACGGATAATGAGATGTTTGTGTTACATGAAAAATCCTCCATTGCTCCAATTCTCCCACTGGTCTCTGTTGCAGTCATGATGATGAGACTATTTGCATGTGACCATTGAAGCCAATCAGCACATTTTCCAGGTGAGTAATATTTATTTTGTTACTTTAGCACATCCCTTCTTTTACTGTGATTTTAAGTGTCTTGGACAACCCCTTTAAATTTGACATGAGTCATTATATACCATAGAAGCCACCATAATAAATGTAAAACTCCCACTAAATTAGAGCCATAGCATAGACTTTTTAACCCTTCCATGCTGCCCAATTATACCATTACATTACGATAGCGGAGAGAGCGCAATGTTTGGGTATTTTTATTATTTGCTGCAGATACAAGCAAGCATCCTCACAAATGCCTTTCCCGATATGCGCTTAATATTCTGCTATCACCCATGCTGTGATTACTCATGGCATTATAGAAGAGCAATTTGTCTGCAACAAAAAAGTCCCAGTTACCCCATCAATCAAAGTATCAATCGAGAATGTATCTCTGTACTAACTTTGTTCAATTATTATTACAGAACACAAGGATCTTTATCAAACTGTCCAATTCCAGATAATGCCGTTTTATACATAGATTAATAGCACCGTACATCAGGCCTGCATGGCACTAATGATGTGCACCTACAGTTCCCAAATCTCAAATTTCAAACCAGGGGCCTCTGTTCTGCAAAGCTAGCACAAGTCTCACAATTGCACTCATTTACTGGTTGTTGCATAGAATTTAATCAGCATTTTATTCGGAAGTACCACACAAAGGGACCATAAGTGTGATAAGTTTCAGATACCAAACTACTGATGAAATGTATTAACAGTACAAAAGGATACACATATTGAGATGACATGCATGACTAATGTGCTATGGACACCTTTAGGAACTTATTTTTTATTTTTGCATTCTACTCATTTTAGGCTAAAATAATTTTTTTCGTTGGTCGTATTTAAACATTTTAAACAGTGTTTCATCTACAGCTTTCACCTGCAGGGTTTCTACAGACTGTTGCTTCCCCCTTCGCAGTGCATTCATCAGAGAGCTGCCCTGACCGCTCCATCTGTAGCCCTTATCTTCACCTTCCTAACAGCTCATAAACAATCATTATAGCTACAATCTTATCAGGTTGATAAGAATTTAGCTATAAACGGGCATTTATGAGCTGTCTGGAGAACAGAGAAAATGCCTGCAGACGGAGCTGTCAGAAGGAGCCATCTGAAGGATTTACTGAGAAGGTGGGAGCAACGCTCTGTAGATGTACTGAAAGAGCTGTTGAGAAAAAACTAAACGTTTTTAACAAAGATCAATTGAAAAAAAGATTTTTAGCCCTAAATGAGTATCGATCTAGATTTATAAATAATCCTAAAATCCTGCATTTTGTGCACTGGCCACTAATACTGGGCACCACTTGTTGGTCTGGTTGGTCTACAAATGTAAAAACAATTGTAACCAAAAAAATGGTCTCTTACAGGTAATCGCTTATGCTGAAATCGGTAACAAATCTTATAGTGCAAATGTCTGCACTGATAATAGGTCCAATAATGCGTTTGAAGTCTTTCGCAGCATCTGTTAAAGGGGATGTCTGGCCAAATTTTTTAAGGCTCAGAATGGTGTAAAATAATGCACCTTAAACAGGTTGTCCGACCAATTAATTACACTACAAAAAAAAAAAAAAGGTCACAACTGTGCAAAAAAATAAAAAAAAATAAGTCAAACTCACCTAACCGATCCCCCATCACATTTCCCCACCCATCTCTAAATTTTGGTCCCTCACAGCACACACAAAATGACTGCTCAGCCAATTACTGGCCACAGTGGTGGATCACCTCTGTCAGTGATTGACTGGGCAGTCATTTACGGTGTGTCCGTACAGACATCAGAAGAGGACCGTGAGTCATCAGAAGTAGAGACATCTGCAGAAGACCATGAAGCATTGAAACAGGAGCAGTGGAGATCCCAAAAAAAAGGGTTTCTCCAGGATTTTTTGAGGGTCTATCCTTAGGAACTGCACAGCTTTGTCCACTGTACTTACTAAAAACGGAGCAGTGTTGCAGCAACTAACTCTGTCCACTACCCAACTGACTAAACTACCAAGTTGTGGACCCTATTGTCAGCGCTACTGAAGAATAGCGGATATGCAGGGGTGCCGAGAGGTGGACCCCGGCTAATCTGTTATTGATGACCTATCCTGAGGATAGGCCATAAATATAAAATCCCAGAAAACCCCTTTTAACACAGAAGGCTGTACTTGATTTGGTGCTGTATGGACTACAACCTATGAGCCACCAAAAATTGTGTGTGTATTCCGTTTCCGTTCCGTTGAAAGATAGAACATGTCCTATGAACTATTAGGACTACACTGCTGGGGCTCCGATCAGAAGCTGCCACTGCCACCAGTGAAGGGGGAGAGGGGACCCTGTGGCCACTGCCACCAATGATTTTAATACTGGGGGGGTTGAGGGGGTGGGGACGCACTGCGCCACCAATGATTTTATTGCTGGGGATCGGGGGGGGGGGGGGCGCACTGCACCACCAATGATAATTAACATCTAATACAGATACAGTAGGTGGGTGTGGCGGCAGAATGACAGCCTGCACCCAGCTCCCTGTCACAGAGGTCGGGTGCAGACTATGTGATTCTACCACCGCACCCGCCTTCTGTATCTTTATTAGACATAATTTTCATTGGAGGCGCAGTGCGCCCGCTCCTCTCTCCTCATTGGCAGCGGCGGCACCGGGGGAGGGAGAGAGTGACTCTTTCTCCCCATGCTGCAGAGGGAACATGGCGCGCGCTGACAGCAGCGCGCTCCATGTTCTCTAATACTGGGCTGCGCATTCTAGTATCGATAAAATGGCAAATCCTGGTACTGAACCGGGATAAAAGTATCGATATTTCGATACCCACAACAACCCTACTATGATATACCAAGACATGAAAGCTCTGACAAATATACTTATAGCAAATGTTAAGTCAAAAATGCGGAAATAAAATAATAAGCCCAAAATTATTTTTCTAAAAACCCAAGCTGGTCAAAAGTGTTTCTGAATTGAGTACAGCTATAGCTTGTGTGGTCTAAAGAACTGGGTTGGTTTCTAAAGAATACAGATTTTTAGAAATGTCACCCATTGTTGTCTTAATAAATGACTTGGAAACAAACACAAAACCCCCACACTGCAAATGTAAAGTGGGACGCTGTGGCGGTAATATTTTCACTACAAATAATTAATACCGCCATACAACAGCAGAAACATTTTCGAAAGCCCCATGTAGAGCCAAACAAAAGCATAGCATCTCCTGCGTACAATTATTTCACTTTAATCAATTGTACTATTGACTGGTTTGATTTAAAGCAGTCTACAGCCATCATGCTGATTTTATTCAATTCATTTACTAGGTCTAAACATTTTTTTCCAATATTGTTGCTAAGTGCAAATAGATTTCAAGCAAATATTAATGCAATTAGAATAGGGGGTAAACAATGATTGGAACAAAATAAAGGTCACATAATTTAAGTTGGGAACTGTGGAATATCAACACACACTGAAAGAAGCATAAAAGATTCCAAAAACGTATGCACACTTTATAGCAGAACTCCATTAGCCCAGGGTCTGATCATATTAGTCCGGCATAAAACAAAACCAGTCTCATAGATCCGCAAGAATTTAGGCTACTTTCACGTTTGCGTTTTCCTTTCCGGTATTGAGATCCGTCATGGTATCTCAAAACCGGAAGAAAACGCTTCCGTTTTGTCCCTATTCATTGTCTATGGGGACAAAACTGAACTGAATGGAACAGAGTGCACCATAATACATTCCGTTCCGTTCCCTGTAGGCAGAGTTTTTGAGTGCGTTATGGGAGACGGAGCAAAACGGATCCGTCATGAAACACAATGTTTTCTCGGACACAACGGATCCGGCGCCCATTGACTTACAATGGTTTTATTGCCATCTTGGTCATTTTAGAGATAATACAACCAGATTCATTCTGAATGGATGCAGACGGTTGTATGATGTACCAGATGCATTTTCGCTGATCCCTTGACGGATCCAGCAAAGACGCAGATGTGAAAGTAGCGTTACCTGGCAAATTACTCCAACTGGTCTACTACAGAAGAGAGATTTTCCATGGCAATTGTCTGTCATGTGCAGATGCCAAGGATGGTCGCTCAATGGAACTTTACACAGTAAAAATATATTTTAAGGAGTATTCTGGTTATATTAAGTTACCCTCTATGCACAGGATGGGGGATAACTATTAGATCAGGGGGTGCTACCGCTGGTACTCCCACTAATCACAAGAATGGGGGACCCGTTCCCGGGGAAACCCGACGAAATGAAAGGAGCAGCCAGCTTGGCATGTACGCAGTCGCTCTATTCATTTCTGTTGGAGTTCCAGAGATAGAGTGAAGCTATGGTACCGATGAGGAAGAAAAAGGGAGTCAAAAAAGAATTTTTTTTGTGCAAGCACCATTTGTACGAAAAGTGCTCCTTCTAAGTGTTTTCAGACCACTTTTATCCCTTTGGTTGTGGCATGGCCTTCAGCAGTCTGACAAATTTACTATAATTTATGCCAGAAGCTGGTATAGGTTATAGCTCTAATCTATGCCAACTATGAGCCACATGGAGGGCCAGAGAGGGCCTCTTAATAAAATAGGTTACCCCCGTGCAAACTAGATCAAGACTGGTGTATGAAATGCCACTCTTAATAAATTGCCCCCAGAATGTCAGTTAGCAAATAACATTGGTCTTACCTGACGCTGAATGATCCCCAGGTTTTCTTTGGCCCGGTATATGAGAGATTGGATTTCATGGAAATCGTCAATGCTCTTTTTCTCTCTGAAGGCATCTCTTACTCTTCGGATAGCATAGGTTCTGGAAACAGAAGAGTAAATATTCACCATGCACAGAAAATACGGCTGAGAATGTATATAGTAATAGTCCATGTGACATCAAGGTGACCACCACTTGTGCTTAGATGTCTCTGTAATGTGGCAAACATCTTGCTAGATGGAGCAAGTACAAATGCTCTAGGTTCAGATGGTGGTAAAGGAAGGGCCTGTGAGAAAACCAAGGTATCTTGAATGTAATGATATACCCAGACAGTTGACGGCCAAACGCGGGCATATTGAAATCCATCTAATGCATCCTTCTTGTCCCCAATATCTGCCATGGGGGAAGGGGGGGGGGGGGTGTTGGAGGCCCTCATACATATTAAACATTTATTGGTAATGGCAAAATTGCCAGGTTCAGCCGACAACTGTTTGTCATTATTTAAGTCTATTATATGTGTAATTTTTTTAGATGGTGACTTGAATACACACAATGAGGGAGACTTATTAAAGAAGCACTCCCACAGAAATGTTTATTCTCTGACCTGTTAGAAAGGTACATGATGTAAACTGTAGTGAAGGCAATCTTCTTACCAGTGACTGTATTTGAGAATTATAACCTCCCTTCTAATTCTCAGCTGTGCCATGTGACCAACACTTTGATGTTCAACTGACACAAGACAGGGAGTCAGTTAATTCTCTATTCATTCCTATGAGACTGACATTAAAGGGACATTTCCATCACATACAATGGGGGCATAACGCTACAAGGAGAACGGAGCGGTGAGAGTGGTCGCTGGAGGACCCCGGGGGGTAAACGCTTCAGTTTTGTCCTCATTCATTGTCAATGGGGACAAAACTGAACTGAAGGAAAAGGAGTACACCAGAATTCATTGCGTTCCGTTTCATTGCGTTCCCATGACGCACACAAAAGCGCTGCAAGCAGCGTTTCTGAGTGCATCCTGGGATGCGGAGCAAGACGGATCCGTCATGGCTCACAATGTAAGTCAATGGAGACAGATCAGTTTTCTCTGACACAAAAGAAAACTGATCCGTCCCCCATTGACTTGCAATGGGTTTTAGAAACTGATGTCAATTTATGCTGCAGATTTGCTCCACAGTTTACAGCTTTTGTGATGCAGGGGATGAAATTATCGGCAAATCCACAGCCAAATCCACGGCAAAATCCAATGTAACTAATGTGCATTTTGCAGCAGATTTACTGTAGATCTTGCAGTGGATGCTCAGGTAAAAGCTGGATTTTCAGGATGTTTTATGTGTGGACAACCCATGGCATCCAAAAAATGCAGAACAGGAGATGCAGCAAGCAACTAGTTTTAGCAAATTATAAGATCTGATATCATAGAAAAATAAAATTACATTTGACAATAGCATCATCACACAGCAAAAATAAAACTCATAAAACACATTTTCAGACCAGTTTACATTGTCAAATGAGGTCTAATCCCGTGTGCTGATATTGCATAAAAGAAAATCATTTTTCCATTTATTTTCAAAAAAGGGATTAATGACAGCTGTGCCCATTAGATGATGCTAAGCAGCTTCCAGGATGTCTTCTATGGGATCATTGACATTTTCCAGACACAGCTCATACATAATACATATTCGGTCCCAGGGAGCATGCTGGCTGTGGTGTGCCACCCTGCTGCCATGCACTAGCAGATGGTGTGTGCTTTTAATTAGGGCCCGTTCACCTAGAATGTGACATGGGTGTGTATTGTTAATAGAATTTATTAAATATGGAAGCACGCTCATTAAACAGCTGGTACCTTAGGATGAGTTTTATTGTTCCCGGGTAAAGATGAAATGCTTAGCTTTTAATATAAAAAGGACTGGTGACGTTATAAAGGGTATCGTCTTTGTGTTATGTGGAATGAGGGAAGAAAATAATCACAGTTATGGAGAATAATCATTTTCTTGGCGGCGTCACATTTCCAACTACATAACCTTCTCCTCTAATCAAACTACATTTATCACCCTGCTAAGCCGCCAAACTGGTGAAAGTATATGTGCCCTATAAAATGCCCATCTCCTGTGATATCACACTTCAGTTACATCAGCAGGTTATAATCCAGCTCATCTTCTTTATAGTCCATGAGGACATCATTATGCTTTCAAAAGATAAATATAAATTCATATATATACACAGGTGAAACTCGAAAAATTAGAATATCGTGCAAAAGTCCATTTATTTCAGTAATGCAAATTAAAAGGAATTGCATCAATGCAGCTTAAAATTAGAATTTTGTGAAAATGTTCAATATTCTTGGCTCAAAATGTCACACTCTAGTCAGCGAATTAATCCATATCCCCTGAGCAAAGGGTACCTGTGACTTTGGGGTTTCATAAGCTGTAAGCCATAATCACCCAAATTATAACAAATGAAGGCTTGAAATATCTCACTTTGCATGGAATGAGTCTATCTCATATATTAGTTTCACCTTTTAAGTTGCATTACTGAAATAAATGAACTTTGCACGATATTCAAATTTTTCGAGTTTCACCTGTATAATGATGACCTATCCTCAGGCTAGGTCATCATTATAAGATCAGCAGGGTCCGAGTAGCCCTAACCCCCCCGCTGATCAGCCGTTATGGGGAGCCACCGCATTCACCAGACCATGCAGCTCTCCCAAACACAGCGCTGTACATAGTATTGGTATTGCAGACCAGCCCTATTCACTTCAATGGGGCTGAGCTGCAACGAGGCCGATGTGTGGTGATGTCACATGGCTTAGAAAGAGGCTGCGGCGCTCATGGAGCGCCAGCCTCTTCTTGCAGCTGATTGGCGGGGTTTCGGGTGTTGGACCCCACCGATCTAATATTTATGACCTGGGGATAGGTCATCAATATTTATTACTGGATAACCCCTTTTAAAGTAATAAAATAATTATGATCCTCAGGAGTTGAAAGAGTTTATCCATCCTTGTAACCATTTTTTTAATATTTATCAAAAGTAGGTGTATCCATGGTTACAGACTACAAACAAACTGTGTGTAGTATCATTGTGTAGTCATACAGAATGTATTGTATGTTTACACGTGGACGGAACTATGGTTGCAGGATCAAATGTATGTCCTTGATGCTGAGCAGTTGTCATGGTAGTCAGGGACCTAGTGATGGTCCCCTGGCCAGGCATGTTGGTACTCCTATTACAACTGCCAGAGGTAGGATAACTGTAACACTGGAATACTTAAATATTGTAAATGCAGTCAAATGACTGCAGGTGTACATCCTATGGAAAGAAGTGCGAAGGGTTAAAAGTAAGTTCTTAAAAATATAAAAAAAATAAAACTTATTACTGGAATAAAAAAATAAAAAAGGTGTATGTACCCCAAAATCGTACCAATAAAAACTTCAGCTCACACCACAAAAAAACAAGCTCCCTCCAGCTTTAGAATATGGGGATAAAAAGCTATTTTTTTCGTGTGTCCGCAAGTGACACATCACTACTTGGTCATATGCTGCAGAAAACCGGAAATAGTACTCATCGGTAATTCTTTTTCCATGAGATCACCACGATGGTGATGCAGGGAGATTGACCCCTGACCTCTGTAGGGACAGGAAGCGGAGAAAGGTTTAAATACCCCCCTCCCACCACCAATGATTCCAAAATACAAGAGTAGAAAGGTGGTGGAAACCCCGAGACTTTATAATATCAGAATAAAACCAAAACGAAGGGAAAGTATTACTCCATAGCAATCCCAAAAAAGAAAAAAATATAATGGGAGGGAATTTATATGCAGTCGTGGTGATCTCATGGAAAAAGAATTACCGGTGAGTACCAATTCCGGTTTTCCACCGTAGCATCACCACGACGGTAACACAAAGAGATATACAAAATATGATCAAGGGGGGGTAATAGCCTGAAGGACTTTTTTTCCAAAAGACAAGTCTGATTCTTTGAAAAGGTCTAGTCTATAGTGTTTAATGAAGGTATGGATACTAGACCAAGTAGCGGCTTTACAAATTTCCACTAGGGAAACACCCGCTCTCTCCGCTTGGGAGGAAGACATCGCTCTGGTAGAGTGAGCCTTCAGATTATCTGGGCAAGAGAGATAGTATAACAAGTAGAAATAGAATTCTTAATCCATCTAGCGATTGAAGATTTGGAAACTTTCTGCCCTCTGTTTTTGCCCCCGAATTGAACAAAGAGACAGTCGGACCTCCTAATCTCTTTTGTAGAGTCTATGTAGTCAAGTACAGCTTGTCTAACGTCTAGGGAATGGAAGGACCGTTCTCTGTCATCTGAAGGGCTATCATAAAAAGAGGAGAGAGTGTAATTTCCTGATCCTTGTAGAATTTATAAAACTACCTTAGGCCTCTTTCACACTTGCGTTGTCCGGATCCGGCGTGTACTCCACTTGCCGGAATTACACGCCGGATCCGGAAAAACTCAAGTGAACTGAAAGCATTTGAAGACCGATCCGTCTTCAAAATGCGTTCAGTGTTACTATGGCAGCCAGGACGCTATTAAAGTCCTGGTTGCCATAGTAGTAGTGGGGAGCGGGGGATCTTCAAAGGGTAGAGAGTTTTTTTTATTGACTTTCGCCTCAGCATCTATTTTAGGAATCATATTAAATAGTAGACGGGGGAGCAGCACACTTACCATCCGTGTGGCTCCCGGGGCGCTCCAGAATGACGTCAGAGCGCCCCATGCGCATGGATGACGTGCCATGCGATCACGTCATCCATGCGCGTGGGGCGCCCTGACGTCACTCTGGAGCGCCCCGGGAGCCGCACGGACGGTAAGTATGCTGCTCCCTACTACCTTTTACCATGGCTGCCAGGACTTTAGCGTCCCGGCAGCCATGGTAACCATTCAGAAAAAGCTAAACGTCTGATCCGGATCAATGCCTTTCAATGGGCATTCATTCCGGATCCGGCCTTGCGGCAAGTGTTCAGGATTTTTGGCCGGAGCAAAAAGCGCAGCATGCTGCGGTATTTTCTCCGGCCAAAAAACGTTCCGGTCCTGAACTGAAGACATCCTGATGCATCCTGAACGGATTTCACTCCATTCAGAATGCATTAGGATAAAACTGATCAGGATTCTTCCGGCATAGAGCCCCGACGACGGAACTCTATGCCGGAAGAAAAGAACGCAGGTGTGAAAGAGCCCTAAGGCATGAATTCTGGATCTAGTCTCAGGATTGAGCCTCATTCACACATCAGTGTTTTGGGTCAGTGATTTCTGTCCGTGATTAAGAGCCAAAACCAGGATTGGAGCCTCCACAGACATAAGGTATAAAGGGAAAGATCTGCACCTGTTCCATGTTTAGAGCTGCACCTGGTTTTGGCTCATAATCACTGATGAAAATCACTGACCAAAACACTGACGTGTGGATGAGGCTTTAATCTATTGTTTTTGACCTGCAGGTAAGGTTCCCTCATGGATAATGCCTGTAGTTTGCTAATTATTCTGGCAGAAGTGATGGCCACTAGGGAAGCAGTCTTGAATGATTTTAGTTTCAAAGAGAATTCAATGGTTTAAAGGGGGGACGTGATAGTCCTGTGAGAACTATGTTTAAGTCCCAGGTAGGAATATGAGATTTTAACGTCACCGCTCTCAAATCTTCTGATCCATTTGTGATTCGCTATTTCAGTGTCGTAGAAACAGCTTAAGGCGGATATTTGAACTCTGAGGGTAGCAGGTCTTAACCCCATATCGAAACCATTTTGTAGAAAATCTAGAATCGATTGTATATTAGGAGCAGATTTGTTAGGAGAGGGTGATCCTGACCAGGAACAAAATCTCTTCCAGATCTTCAAATAAATAGCGAAGGTGACCTTCTTCCTGGAGGCCTTTAGCGTAGAGATCACCTGATTCGAAAGACCTGATTTCAGGATTTGTTAGATGAGTGACCCCTGATTGAACTGGACCATGGTCGCCGATAATAAACTCTTCGGACCTTCGACCACCAGCCCCACTGGCTTGCATCTGTGGTGATCTGGGTGTGAGGTATCTTCTTCCACGTTATTCCTCTAGTCAAGTTTTTATCCCGTGAGGTATGGAAATCCTGTGATCTAGAGAGAAAACTTTTTTGTCCCATACTCTGAGTATCCACATCTGAAAAGGTCTGAAGTGAATTTGACACCATTGTACTGATGGGATGCAGGAAGTGAGGACACCTAGAAGACTCATTGAGTCTCTGATAGAATAGGTTCTTTTGGATGAAAATACCTTGATCTTCCGCTGGATGTCGGATATCTTGTCCCGAGGTAAACTGGTTAGCTGTTTTTGAGAGTCCAGGATAACTCCTAGGAACCTGATCTCCATGCAAAATTACTGATAAGAAATAAATCTGTTTAGGAGCTTCAAGTTTATAATGGTTCGAAAGGAACCTTCCTTCTTTTTCACCAGAAAGAGTCGAGTAGAACCCTTTCCCTCTTTTCAATGGGGGTACCTCTGTTATTACGTGTTTGGATATTAATTCCTGAACCCCTTTCCAAATTGGGCTTTGAAATGTTGGAGTAGGGAGTTTTGAAACTATAAATCTTCTTGGGGGAAGGGTAGAAAAATTAATCCTGTAGCCTGACTTAATAATCTTTAGCGCCCATGGGTTTGAAAATCTTTCCCCCACTCTGGCGTCACTGATTTTCGCTTCCTTTTTGGGATGGGGCCAGGAAACCCCTTCCTCCTTTGGGGTAATTATAACGCCCTGTTTTTCCTTTACCACTGTAAGGTCTGCTCTCATTAGAGGGGGCACGAAAAGGATTTCCTTTTGTAGGACTTTTCCTCTAGGAAACCCTTCTTTTTATTCAAAGCTTTTTCAAGTATTTTATCTAATTTGGGCCCAAATATATACTCCCCCGAGAAAGGTATGGAACAAAGTCTCGATTTAGAGACCTTGTCTCCAGACCAACATTTGACCCATAGGGCTCTCCGAGCCGCATTTGAGAGTCCTGCGTCCTTAGCCGCAAACCGAACGGACTCTGCAGAGGCATCAGCAAGAAATGCTGTGGCAAATTTTAAGAGTGGGAGCGCACTTAGGATTTCCTCGTTATCAGAAACACGATTTTCTAACTCTGAAAGCCATACAAACATGGATCTGGCTACAGAGGTAGCAGCTATGTTGGATTTTAAATTGTACATGGCCGCCTCCCAGGACCTGCGTAATAGACCATCAGCCTTTCTGTCCATAGGGTCTCTTAGTTGTGATGCATCTTCAAAGGGTAGAGAGTTTTTTTTATTGACTTTCGCCTCAGCATCTATTTTAGGAATCATATTAAATATTTTGGCTTCCTCCTGATCAAATAGTAGACGGCTCTGATATGCTCTGGAGATTCCTAGATGCTTTTCCGGATCAGACCATTCATCTAATATCAAACCCTTAATGTTTTTATTAATAGGGAAGACTTTATTTATTTTTTACACGCAGTCCACCGAACATTTCCTCCTGAACAGAAGGGGTTGGTAGAATTTCCTCTACACCCATCGTTGCACTGACTGCCTTGAGTAATTCTGGCATATCCTCTGAAGAAAAATAAAATCTTTTTCTACCCTCATGGATATCCCATTCGGATTGTCTGTTATCCTCCTCCCATGCTTTGGAGGAAAAGGCACCGTCAAATTCATCTGACAGAGATGCCAAAGAAGATCTAATTTCCTCCTGCATCATGGTTCTGAACTCCTCCATTGAAGATGGTTGTTCGTCTCGTATAATCTTGGTGATACCATCACCACATAACTTTTTTAGGTAGTCGTCAGGCAAACGTTTAAAGCAAGAAATGCATTTTGAGGATTTCTTGGGTTTCCTTTGCGCTTCTTTAGAAATCTAAGGGCAGAAGAATAAAGCCCCTTTAGAAATATAGAGAAGCATATCCCACATATGGCCAGAAAACCGGAACAACAACATTGGTTTAAATCTCTCCCACAGGGGGACTTACGCAAGGCAGCGCAGTGGCTTCTGAGTGCTCCAGTGCAGACATCCTGGAGGGATAGAGAGACAACAACTCACCGCAGCCAGGAACGCTGGGGGAAGAAGATTTCAAATTTTCTTCCGGTCCCGCTGAATATGCGCCACCTTCGTCACTTCCGGTGATGTCATTCCGGCGCCGGAAGTGACGTATTTTATATAGCGCCTGCTGGCGCTGGGCGCGCAACCCAGCTGGAACTACCGGAGCCCAGGCGGGAGACAGCAGCCCTAAGAGCAGGCCCCAGATAAGACCGGAGCAAGGCCTCCCAATCCACTCCCTGCCCAGCATCAGTACGGGGACCGCGGGAGTCACCATGTGGAAATGGTGCTTAAGGTGTGCATCATCTTTATCTCCCTGGCGCAAGGCGCACAAGGAGACCTTTCTCCGCCCCTGTCCTCTGTAGGGACAGGAAACACTGGTGTTGGTGGTGGGAGGGGGGTATTTAAACCTCTCTGCTTCCTGCCCCTACAGAGGTCAGGGGTCAATCTCCTTGTGTTGCCGTTGTGGTGATGCAGTCATATGCTGCAGAAAATTTTGATTTTTTTTTTTCAAGTTTTTTTTTTCCAGTATTAAGATGCAAGAAAAACTATACAAGTGTGGTATTGTTGTAATCACACTGACCTGGAGAATGAAGGCAACAGGTCCATTTTACCACATAGGGAACTCCATAAAAACCCACCATAAAACTGTGGCAGAATAGTGTTTTGTTTTTTTCCAATTCCGCCCCATCTGGAATTTTCTTCCAGCTCCCCACGACATCATATGCAATTTTAAACAGTGCCAATAGAAATTACAACTTGTCCCGCAAAAAGTAAGCCCTCATAAGGCTATGTGAACAGAAAAATAAAAAAAAGTTATGACTCTGGGAAGGTCGGGAGTGAAAAATGAAAAAACACAAGAATGGAAAATTGCACGGTTAATTCTTGTGGAAAACCTAAAGGGTTAACAGTAGGTCTTTAAAATCAGTTTTGAATAACTTGGGGGGAGTACCATAGGTTCTAAAATGGGGTTATTTATGGATGGTTTGTATTATGTAAGACCCACAAAGTGACTTCATAACTGAATTGGCCCCTAAAGCGGGTTTGGAAATTTTCTTCAAAAAACTCAAGATTGCTTCTAAAATTCTAGGCCTTCTAAAAAATAAATAGGTCTTAAATAATAAAAAGATATTTACAAAATGATGCCAACATAAAGTACACATATAGGGAATGTTAAAGGGAGTCTGTCACCAAAATATGACATTGTACACCACTTACAAGGCTCTCTAGCACACCTAGCCATGATTCAAATGGTACCTTTGTAATTTTCTTCTGAGTTTCACCAGCAGGAAGAACGCACTTTAATCCATATGCAAATGAGGGCTCGCAAGTGCCCAGGGGCAGCGTTTGGTGTGTAGGTGCCCAGGCTGCTCTGCCTTCTTTTTACATTACTCCTCCCCAGCCTCTTACTTGGCCCGCCCTGCAAGTCCCTTGAGTCATCCACAGGACCGTCCGATATCCCGCGCGAGCGCAGTGCACATGCGCCGGCCTCCAGTCCTTCTGTTTGCTTCTGGTCCACCCTCTAGTCACTGGTTTCAATCCTGTGCTGGCGCATGCGCACTACACGTAGCGATACAGTGCCCACAATTGGCATCACAGAGGTCATGCCTGTGCCGGCGACGCACTGCGCACGCACGGTATATCGGCCGGTCCTGTGGACTTGCAGGGCGGGCCAAGGCAGAGGCTTGGGAGGAGTAATGTAAAAAGAAGGCAGAACAGCCTGGGCACCTACACACAGAACGCCGCCCCTGGGCACTTGCGAGCCCTCATTTGCATATGGATTAAAGTGCGTTCTTCCTGCTGGTGAAACTCAGAAGAAAATTACAAAGGTACCATTTGAATCATGGAAAGGTGTGCTAGAGAGCCATGTAAGTGGTGTACAATGTCATATTTTGGTGACAGACTTAAAGGGATGAAGTCAGAACTATATTATAAGGAATCACTGTCTTAAAAGCTGAGAAATTCAAATTTAGAAACTAGTGAATTTTTTTAAATTTTCCGAAGATTTGGGAATTTTTAATACATAAAGATAAAACATATTGACTCAAATTTACTACTGTCGTGAAGTACAATATGTTATGAGAAAACAATCTCAGAATGGCTTGGATAAGTAAAAGTGTTCCAGAGTTATTACCACATAAAGTGACACATGTCAGATTTGCAAAATGTGGCTTGGTCCTTGCTTATGGTGAAAAGTGGGTCGGTCTTCAAGGGGTGAAGGGGCTAAAGGTTGTTTTTTCTCAAAGGGATTTATGCCATATCCAAGTGACCATGTGTTGCCATCTCTCAGCCAGGAAAGTGGGACAGGTCTCTCCTGTTACTGGAATTGGTGGGAATTCCAGTGATTGAGCCCCCATTGATAACACATTTATGGCATATCCAAAAAATGCAATCCAAACAACTATTATATACTACTCCTCATCTTCTAATGTTATGGCATCTTGATAGGATCAGACCTTAGCAGTCAGACTGTCACCAATCAAAACGTCAAGTCATATTGTAGCTATTTGCTTCTTTAAAGGGGTTGCCCGAGTTATTTTTTTGTTCTTTGTAGGTTTCTAACAAAAAAAAGGGAAAGGCTTTACAATGCACTTACTTTATTTGCAGTTGCTGCTTTCTCAGATTTCACTGAGGGTCACATGACTTGTGATATCAGCTTCTCTCCCTGCTGTGATAATGTTTCGTGCACAAGCCTGAGAGAGCAGATATGTGTCTGTCACTGTGCTGGCCATGCCCCCCTGCCATCTGCTTCTTATTGCTCTCTCCCTGGATTCTTCAGGAAAAACTTTAACCCCTTCAGCAGCAGAGAGGGCTAGAGGCTTTACCGAGTAGCTGCAGGCAGTGAGGACACAAATGCTGGGCACAGGAGCTGACAGACTAGAGGGGTACTGCAGAGCATTGCACAAGAACAGGTAGGGAGAAGATCCTGTGTGAATCAGCAGTGTCATTGTACAGCTGGGACTTGTAGTCCTACACATAACATGCTGCTGACTTTTATTCACTCCCTTTGCAGAGTAGGTAGTGGCACAAATATTCACGTGGAAAACCTCAGAGATTGTTGTTATTGAAGGTAAACAAACAGCCAGAAGAGAACCAGGGAAATGAGGAAATATAATTTTTTTTTGCCTAAAACTTGCCTAGCTTAGTTATATATTGCTGACGATCAGATTTACAGCGCTATATATTCTTTTTCATAACAACCCCTTTAAACCTATGCTGAAAGACAAACCAATACTGATCCTTTATAAAGCATCCTCAAAAATCACAGTAAAGCGTAATACCTAGAATTGGTGAAAAATGTCCAAGAAAACTCTAGGAATGGAAAAACTGCTTAATCATTCAATCTGCAACCAGCTGAATAGGAGGCATAATAATATAGTGCAGACATTATTGGAAAATGGTTGTGGGTGAAAGATAAAGAGAAGCAGATGGATATCCAGTCTGAAACATGATAAATCAGGAGACGGTAATAGAGACCCTCCTGAATCACCAGCATCAAATAGATGAAGCAGTGAGACAGCACATTAATGGGTTTACGGGTCAGAGGGGAAGCACAAAAGCAGAGGAAGGGCAAAGACACAAGACATACGGGGAAGTAAAACACTCAGGAGCAGCAGGAGGTCTCTGTCTAAGAGCTCTGATTTGTTAAGTCTGTGCCACGAGTACTAAGGAGAATTTATTTTCTACGAATGAACAGCACTTCTACTTCATTATGTAAGCTGACAATGCAGCTAATGCATGCCGCGTGTTTCGTTTTCATACATACGCCAACCCCAGGGACAAAGGCCATTTTTGGCCTTCAGGACCACACAATTTTTTTCCATTTGTCTTTTAGATAATGCCGGAACCAAGGCCTGTTTCACATCTGCGTTTGACAGATCCGGCAGGCTGTTCTTGCCGGGAACAGCCTGCCGGATCCGTCACTGTCGGAATTCCATACAGTCCCATTAACTATAACGCGGACTGGCAGAGCGCTTTTCGTTCATCCGATTCTTGATAGGTTTGCCAGGTTGCGACTGGATCGCCGCCGGTGCCCATTATAGTTAATGGGGACGGCAAGTATCAGGTAGCATCCGGTAGTGCCAGACACCTCTGGCAGGCTGCTCCTTGCCAGAACAGCCTGCCAGAGATGTGTAACGCAGATGTGAAACATCTTATACATATTTTTTTTTTGTATCAACAAAGCAATATACAGTCTTATTTTTAAGGACAAGTTGTAGCTTGTACAAGTACCATTTTGGGGCATGTATACACCACAGCAATAACATTAAAACAACCTACCTAATATCGTGTACGACTACATACCCCTAGTGCCACCAAAACAGCTCTGACCCTTCAAGTCCTTGACTACATGGTATAGCTCCACTGAGTTATCCTATGTTGTTTTTTTCCTCTGTCGTCACCCCTTGTTCCCCAATTATTAGTGGCCAGGCGGTAGGTCTGCTAAATAATACAGAAATGTGGCAATGAATAGCCACATTTGGTGATCTCCAGCACTCAGTGCTCAAAGAGGACTACTGTCCCTGATAATCTGGGGGGGGGGGGGGGGGAATAGACAAAAAATAGCACTGGTGCGAATCATAAATGTATGCAGATTTCAACATTTCAGCAGGTGACAGGTCCTAGTACTGTAAAGCTGCACGGTGGGGCCTCCATGGAACAGTCGCATATCATTGATCCCTAGTTGCCCATAAACCTGTCGCTGGTTCATCGGTCGTCCTTCCTTGGACACCTTTCGTTAGGTACTAATCGCGGCAAATACTCCACAACACCTGCTGTTTCAAATACTCTCTGACCCAGTCATCCAGCCATCACAAGGTGGTCCTTATCAGAGTTGCTCAGAACCATTTCCCATTGCCCATTTTTTCTGCTTACAGCAAATCAACTTCAAGTACTTACTGTTCACTCACTACCTGATATATACCAGTCCTTAATAGGTCATTAACCCCTTAAGGACCCGCGCCGTGCAGCTGGACGTGACTTAAGGACCAGCACCATACATGTACAGTGCAAGGTCCGCTGGGTGCCGGGGCAGGATCGCAATCAGTGCACCATGGTTGCTCTTACCGGCAGGCATCCATGCCGGGTAAGGGCAGAATGGTGTATTACCGCCCTCCTGCAGCTCCAAGCGCTGCGATTGGCCGGTCAATGAAGACCGCCACATCGCAGTGCCAAAAGCAGGAGTAAGCTGTGCGGTGGGGGTCATGGGGAGTCAGCACCGGTCTCCTCCGAGGTTAGGCAGGGGACGCCAGTGTTTGGCATTCCCTGCCAGAGCTGCGATTAGCTGGAACAATGCTGGAAGTTTAACGTTTTTTTTCATGTAAATATTTTTCCTCCTCCACAAATAGTGCTGCATTAGCACAGGCTATATAGTGTGTTCAGTCGTTGCCAACAGCGCCATTAACCCTGGCGTGGTGACAGAGACTGGAGTGACCCAACCACAGCATCTCGGCAGTTAAGTAAGGAGCTCTATGTGACCATCAGCCCTATGCAAACACAATTGCAGGGTGCTGATGAGCTGTCATGGCAGCTGAGGGCCTAGCACAGACCCCCAGGCCTGCCATGACTGTATAACTATTTGACTGTGCCACAGGCTCAGCCTAATAGACAATCTGCCATGCCAAAAATAATCTAGGAAAATCCATATTTGTCCTTAAAAGGGTTGTCTCATAAAAAATATTCTACAGTTTTTAAACCAGCACCTGGATCTGAATACTTTTGTAATTGCATGTCATTACAAATTTAGTATAGCCAGTGAGTTATTCAATTAAATCTGTGTAACGTCACCTGCTGTTTGTTCTTTTTCTTATCTATCAGGCCAATCTCACTGAGGTGGCCGCACATGCTCAGTTCCATCCTTCAACTGCCTTCTGAGCTTTGATAGGGAGAGCTGCAGATTAAAGGACACACCCTCTGAGCTGCCAGCCTGATATACATCTAGCAGAACAATTGGATCAATGAATCTCTGGATCCATGTGAGGTACAGGGCTGGTTCTAGCTTTGTTAAAAAGAGATAGTCAAGTACTGTATGATGTTTGATTTTTCATTTTTTTACATTAATCATGGGCTAACCCCTTTAAATAAAAAATATTCAAGATTATTATTGTATTTTCCGCCCTATAAGACACTTTTCCACCCCCCAAAGTGGGGGAAAATGTCAGTGCATCTTATGAGGCGAATACTAACGAGACCATGGAGACCATTGTGAAAGCGTTCATTAGTACAGGAGGACCTGGAAGCGGTGAATGCTGCACTCCCCAGGCTCTCTACTCACAGCTTCCTGGTCTTCCTCGGCCGCTCACTGTGCTGTGACTGCACACAGTGCGCGTCAGGAAGAACAGGAAAGCTGGATGACAGGAGCAGCGGCATCCAGAGCAGGAGAGTTGTTTTATTTTTTTTCTCTGACATGAGCATGGGGATCTTTCAACTTGCTCTCTGATCTGAGGTCTGATTGGGGGACTTAACATTGGGGGTCTGTTCAAAGGTCTGATTGGGGCTGTGAGTTGATGTCTGATTAAAAATATTTTTTTCTTATTTTCCTCCTCTAAAACCTAGATGCATCTTCTAGGCAGGTGAGTCTTAGAGTGAAAAATATGTTTTTTTGTTTTGTTTTTGCAAAATTCCCCAGCCCTATAGTAATATCCATAGTAAGGAAAGGATAATGTTCTTCCTACTGGCAGTAGTAAGTCATTTATGGTTTTGATTAAATTAATAGTATCTTTATTATAACATTCCAAGTTAAATAGTCACTAACTTTTCACAAAACGTTTGATAGTTTTGATAAGTGGGGTCTGAGTGCTGAGACCCCCACTGAATTCTAGAATGAAGGGAGAAAAGTATGCGGATAGCACGCTCTCTCTCCTCGCTACAGTACACAGATTCGATACAGGCTCCATAGAAGTCTATCTGTGCACTTCTCTCCTCTCGTTCTAGGGATTAGTGGGGATCTTAGTGCTCAAACCCCTCCAATCAAAACTTCTGATATGTTTTGCAAAAAATGTGTGACCCTTCAGGGACATACTTTTATAATAAGATGTCTATATAGCTAGATTCTCAGTAAGGCAGTCAGGTCCAGGGATGGGTGGTCTCCTAGGAGATTTTCATATATTGATATATATTGAATTTTATACATTAATTTTTATGTATTTTGCTTCCTCTTTGTCCAAGACACATGTAAATATTCTTACTTCTAAGAATATTTTTAGATCATCACTGAAATCATATCTTGGACCTCTGGGAAGTGAAATGGAAAATTAGGAGTCTTATACAATTTGTTTTTCTTCTGTTATATAGTCTTCTTTGTTTAGAGTGACTATTACTACTGTAAGAATATACTATGGTGAATGTCCGGAACCACAGCCAGCAAACTTAGAAACTCAAAGCTAAGGCTACTCCTAGATGTTCACTAGAGCCTGGATGGACTTGGCTGCACAGTAAGGCTGCAGAAAAACTGGTGCGAAATTGCTAGAAGCAGACCTACCAGAATGATCAGGGTGGAAACGTAGTTGACAAGCAGGGTCGAAACCAGGAAACATACATAAATTAAAAACAGCATTCAAGAGAATATTCCCAAAACAAGCCTCAGTCAAGATACTAGGAGAATCAGAAGAAGCCACAATAGCAGATGAGGTGTTACTCCAGAAAACAGGCCACAGTCAGATACCAGGAGTTCAAATAAAGTAGTGAGTAGCACACTGCTCAGGAGTCAGCAGATACAAGATAAAAAAAAAAAAATCACAGGCAAGTCAATTACAGATCTGCAATCTCCTGTCTAGGACCGGACAGAGACGGGAAACAAATTGGCTCGGCTTCTAGCCCCACCGATAGGTAGACCAGCTAGGACTTGGTTGGTCGGTATGGCAACTCTCCCAGAAGAGCCATGCACAGTAATTTGGCTGGTTAAACCCGGGTTTTATTAATTTCAATGTTTGTCAGTTGTTTGAAATAATTTTTTATTAAGGTTTTATCTCTTTATACGTGAGGTTATCCTTCGTTGCCACAGTCTTTCAAACAGCTGATCAGTGGCGGTTCCGAGAATCAGACCAAGGCTGATCTGATCCTGATCATAGGTCATAAATATCATGGCACTGCATAACCTATAGGAAGGACTAAGGGGAATTTTAAGCTTCTGCCACTTCTACTATAGACACATAATGGAGGTATTCTGATCAATCATCTAATCAGCAAAAAAACGGATCCGCAATTTTGCTGACCGCATTCGGCCGTCTGAATGAGCCCTTAGCCTCATCAGCCACGGTAATGTACCAGTACATTACTGTGGCTGAGGTAATGTTTGGAGTGGGCTTCTGCAGCTAGCCCGCTCCATACGCGGCAGGTGCCGGATGTATAATACAACAGGCATTCGGCTGCAATGACTGGAAATGGCGATCATGCCGCACCCCATCATTTAACACCTCAGATGCTTTGATCAACAGCGATTGCAGCATCTGTGAGGTAAGCAGAGGGATGTATCTCCCTCTGCCTTCCGATCGGAGCCCCTGCAGTGAAATCATGGGGTCAGATCGGTTACCATAGCAGACTGGACTAAAAACGGAGCATGCCAAAATCTTATTCACCCTAATAGATCGCCGTTAGGGTGAATAGGACAAGGGATCAAAAGATCCCAGGTTCTAGACCCGTGAGTTTAAAATCACCCCACTTTCCCAATTTTACATATAAAAATATATAAAAACAATAAAAAAAATTATCAGGTATCGCTGGATCTCAAAATGTCTGAACTATTAAAATATTTTTAAAAATCTCCTTAACAGAAACAAAATAAAAAAACACGATTTGCTGTTTTTTAGTCACCTTTCCATGATCAAAAAGTCGTACGTACCACAAATATGGTACCAATAAAGACTACAATTTGCCCTGTGAAAAATAAATTTTTTTTTTCTAAGGTTATTATTTTAAAAGTAGTGAAACAAAACAAAAACTATACAAGTTTGGTATCGCAGTATTCATGGTGAGCTGCAGAATAAGGCCGCTATGTCATTTTTAGCACACAGCGAACGACATGATGTATTTTTTCCATTTTCCAATAATAAACTTGGAGCCCTATAAAAACACAACCTATCCTACAAAATATAAGCCATCAGATGGCTATATGAACAGAAAAAAAAGTTATGGCTATTGGAACGTGGGGAGGAAAAAATGAAAACACAAAACCAAAAATGGGCCCAGTTCTTAAGGGCCATTCTACTAACACCAAATTATCACCTTTCCACCAGATAGCTGATAAATGCTAGATTGCCAGAACTGGAATCCCGTGTTCACCATCTGGATGAAGCAGCAGATGACCATGCATTCTGTCTAAGGCTACTTTCACACTTGCGGCAGGACGGATCCGACAGGCTGTTCACCATGTCGGATCCGTCCTGCAGCTATTTCGCCTGCCGCCGCTCCGTCCCCATTGACTATAATGGGGACGGGGGCGGAGCTCCGGCGCAGCACGGCAAAAGCCGCCGGACTAAAAAGCCTGACATGAAGTAATTTTAGTCCGGCGGCCTTTCGCCGTGCACCGCAGCTCCACCCCCGTCCCCATTATAGTCAATGGGGACGGAGCGGCGGTCCGGCGGCACGGCGAAATAGCCGCAGGACGGATCCGACATGGTGAACAGCCTGTCGGATCCGTCCTGCCGGTAGTGTGAAAGTAGCCTAACAATTCAGTCTTTGGGACTGACATAGCTGAACTTGGATATTTTCTCAATCCAATAAACTCTGAGTAAAGTGAAAGGATATGCTCAGCAGCTGCTCCGTTCAAACAAGTGATGAGGCTACGGACTGAGCTGTCAGAGCCGCTCTCAGTCTGATTTACGGCTCATGCAGATGAAGGTAAGGGCTCCGTGCCTGTGCTTCAATATGCAATATACAGTTACCGGCCATGTGCACTCCATGGTGCGGATCTGTTGACTTGAATCGGTCTGCGATCCGCAAAATACGGCAAAAGATAGGACATGTCTTTGGCAGTGCAGTGCACAGACCCGAAAGCCCACAGAAGCTCTTCGTAGAGCTTCCGATTCGTGCCACTGTTCTGCAAAAGATAGGACATGTCCTATTTTGGGCCGTGTCTCATGGATCGCAGACCCATTCAAGTCAATAGGTTTGCGGTCCGCAATATAGACAACGGAGCCCTTACATTCATGCAGAATGCAATAGTCTGTAGATGCACTAAAACTGAAAGCATTAGAAGGCTGAAGGTTTTTAATAAAGACCATTTAAAAAAATGATTTTTAGCCCAAATGAGTGAAATATAATGATAGAATGTGGTTTAAATAAGTGTTTATGACCTTTTAGTAACTTAGAGATGAGGGTTATTAGGCACAAAGTGAAAGTACAATTCACCAGGGTGGTTTTGATTTAAATCACTAGTCAGTAAGTCTGGATTCAAATCATAGTTTTCTACATAGACTAATTCTTGCTGGTATAACTTATAATATGAAAGTAGATGAAGATTTTTAGAATAACAACTTTTCATATTAGTTTGATTAGGTTGATTCTGTATTCATAGGTTTGTAGAAGTTAGGATTAAAGAGGACCTTTCACTACTGTATAAACTAAAAACTAACTAGATCAGTGGGCAGAGCGGCGCCCAGGGGTCCCCCTGCACTTACTAGTATGCCTGGGCGCCGCTCCGTTCGCCCGATATAGGCTCCGGTGTCTGCGCTCCCTCTGACTGATTTTTTGTAGGAGGCGTGTCCCTTGCTGCACTGCTGGCCAATCGCAGCGTACAGCTCATAGCCAGGCTATGAGCTGTGTGCTGCGATTGGACAGCAGTGCAGCGTGGGACACGCCTCCTACAAAAAATCAGTCAGAGGGAGCGCAGACACCGGAGCCTATACCGGGCGAACAAAGCGGCGCCCAGGCATACTAGTAAGTGCAGGGGGACCCCTGGGCGCCGCTCTGCCCACTGATCTAGTTAGTTTTTAGTTTATACAGTAGTGAAAGGTCCTCTTTAAGGTCTTTTTCTCAACTCTGTTCATGTTATAACATTTTTGCTGTGAAGAAGAGGCATGTGATCTCTGCTGAGTCAAATTCAGTTTTGAGAACTGCAAAAGTAAACCAAGCATCTGTGATAATATCTTGTAGGCAGAGAAACTGCCCAATAATCTTACAAAAACCTCTGGAAGAGCATGACATTGTGAATGGATTAATGGAATTTATTTACCAAAAGAATTACACATATACAGCCTAATTCTACATAATTAAAAAAGTAATCTTTTTTTCCTGATGGAATAACTTTTGGATGGTAATATTTTCCTCAAAAAGCATTTTTTTTTTTAAATCATTAATTTTTATCCACCCTGCAATTCACACAGCTAGACAAACAGTTAAACCTTTGTGACAGAACGGCTGAATATTTTTAATAAAAAAACAATTGAAAAAATTAGTTTTAGCCCAAAATTACTAAAATGCAATCATAAAAAAATTGCCCCCAAAGGTGTACATAGCCTTTAGTCCCTTAGGCTTTTTTCACACCTGATGCAACCAGAATGCTCGCCGTCCCCGTTAAGTATAATGGGGTCCAGCAAAGATTCGGCCCCGTTCTGGCAGAAATGCAGAGAATTGGCCGGACACAAACCGCTGCAGTTTGTGTCTGGTCGATTTAGGGCATTGTCTGCTAGATCAGTTGGCGCCGCAGGAGTGAAAGTAGCCTTAGTTACAGCCAATTTTGGGCTTTAGTAAAAAGACTTATTCTTTTTCTTCGTTGCATTCCAAGAGCTATTACTACCGATGTAGTCGTATGTGGGCTTGTTTTTTTTGCAGGACAAGTAGAAGTTTTATAATAGCACCATATTTGAATACACATAACTTACTTATTAACTTGTATTAACTCATTCTGGGGGGGGGGGGGGGGGCAGCAATACCGCCATTGAGTCTTTAAGTTATATATTTTTCGGCATTCATTTTTCAGCACAAAGAACATAAAAAATGTACTGTCTGGGTCAGTATGATTACTTTTTTATGAAAATGTTTTTGCATCGCCACATCCCAAGAACCATAATTAATTTTTTTTTGTACAGAGTTTAGTGAGGGCTTGATTCTTACTTTACATTTGGTATCATTTTGGGGTACATAACACTTTCTTTTTTTGTGGCGAATAATCAAAACCAACAATTCTGGCATTGTTTACCGTACAGGATTCATTACATTACTTGTGTAGAGCAAGTCATCATGGATGTGGAGATACCAAAAATGTGGAAGGGATTTTATTTCAAGAGAAACAAAACTTTTAATTTTTTTTCTTTTAAACTGTTATAAATAGCCCAAAAATAATTTTTGTATACTTTATTCATTAATTATGCTGTTTTCCATCTTAAAAAAGGACCCAAAGTCCTGGATTGTACCGCTTCTTAAATTCACCATTCTGGTACAGCGCTGGCTTGTCAGCGCTGTACGGATTACTGGCTGCCATGGAGAACACTCCACAGGACGGAGCACAGATCGCTGCTCCTGCCTCTACTCTCCTCAAGCTAATTCTGGCACAGCACATCGGTACCCTGTGCCCTTTACCAATGTGCTATGCTCCTGCTTGTGCCCGCTCTTCTCAGCTCAAGGCTCTCTATAGCACATCAGTACTGAAGCCTTCAGCTGAAGGGAGCAAGCACAGGCAGGAGCCCGCTCAGCTCAGCTAAATCCTGGCATAGCACATCAGTACAGGGCACAGGGTACCAATGTGCTGTGCCAGAAATGAAGCCAAGCTTGGGGGGAGCACAGGCAGGAGCAGCGATCTGTGTTCCATCCTGTGCAGCATTCTCCACAGCAGCCAGTTAAATCCATACACCAGTAGAGTGCTGACAAGCCAGCACTGTACCAGAATGACAATTTTAAGAAGTGGTATGATCCAAGGAGTTTGGGTGCTTTTTTAAGATGGAAAACAGCATAATTTTTAATAAAGTATATTACAAAGATGATTTTGGGCTATTTAGAACAGTTTAAAAGTAAATTGTAATTTTTTTTTAGTCTTTTAGAAATTTTTTTCATTGAAAAAGGGTGTATTTTATTTGGAACTTTTTTGAAACGAATCTTCTATAATATATTATGCATATAATCATTATGTCAGTGCTATACTGATATCCACCAGCAGGGTGCGCCAGAGAAGCACAGCCAGATACAAATACTGATACGAGTGCAGGCCTGGGCCTTTAATAGGCTCTAGGCTGCTGTGCACAGACATTGGCACCCAAAGGCCCCTTAGTGACTGCCGTAAAAAGGTGTATTGGTGGTCACTAAGGGTTTAATACATATTGTGTAGCCAGATTTATTTGTAACTCATTTAACCTATGGTTGACACCTTCAATGATGCGGAAAAACGTGTGCATGGATATTTCCGCTAAAGAATAGAAACCGTACCATTGAAATGAGTAGAAGCACAAACCTATACAACTTACAGACAACATGTATGAAGAAAATGCATTATTATTAGCTGATCCCTAATATGTGCTGCCAACAAAATAACATCAGGGAATCGCTCAGGAAGAGCTTCCTTAAAGGGATTCTGTCACCTCCCCTAACCCAAAAAACGATTTTAAAGCAGCCATGCAGCACAGCTTACCTTGATTAGGCTGTGCTCTTTTATCTTGTAATCCGTCCAGCAGTTTCTGCAAAAAACGACTTTTATGGATATGCAAATGAGTCCTGAATGTGCCCAGAGGGGCGTTTTGTTCCCCTTAGAGAGCCCAGTACCGCCCCTCTTACAGTGCCCAGCCTGCCTTCCTTGCACTGTCTAACCGCCCCCAGCCTGCCACAGCCTCTCCTCCCTCTCCTCCCCCTCCCTCACGCCGAACGAACTCTCACACAGGCGCAGTACCCACTGAGGGCTGCGCCTGTGCGATCAGCAGGAGACTGAGGGCAGGAGCTTCATCCTCGTCACTGGGCATGCGCCGAGCCCAGTGACGTCCGATATTAGCTCTTCCCTGCTGACTGAGGGAAGAGCGAGCATCGGACGTCACTGGGCTCAGCGCATGCCCAGTGACGAGGATGAAGCTCCTGCCCTCAGTCTCCTGCAGATCGCACAGGCGCAGCCCTCAGTGGGTACTGCGCCTGTGTGAGAGTTCGTTCGGCGTGAGGGAGGGGGAGGAGAGGGAGGAGAGGCTGTGGCAGGCTGGGGGCGGTTAGACAGTGCAAGGAAGGCGGGCTGGGCACTGTAAGAGGGGCGGTACTGGGCTCTCTAAGGGGAACAAAACGCCCCTCTGGGCACATTCAGGACTCATTTGCATATCCATAAAAGTCGTTTTTTGCAGAAACTGCTGGACGGATTACAAGATAAAAGAGCACAGCCTAATCAAGGTAAGGCTACTTTCACACTAGCGTTCGATCGGATCCGTTCTGAACGGATCCGATCATATTAATGCAGACGGAGGCTCCGTTCAGTACGGATCCGTCTGCATTAATTACTTAGAAAATTTTCTAAGTGTGAAAGCAGCCTGAGCGGATCCGTCCAGACTTTCAATGTAAAGTCAATGGGGGACGGATCCGCTTGAAGATTGAGCCATATTGTGGCATCTTCAAACGGATCCGTCCCCATTGACTTACATTGTAAGTCTGGACGGATCCGCACGCCTCCGCACGGCCAGGCGGACACCCGAACGCTGCAAGCAGCGTTCAGCTGTCCGCCTGGCCGTGCGGAGGCGAGCGGAGCGGAGGCTGAACGGCGCCAGACTGATGCAGTCTGAGCGGATCCGCATCCATTCAGACTGCATCAGGGCTGGACGGAAGCGTTCGGGTCCGCTCGTGAGCCCCTTCAAACGGAGCTCACGAGCGGACAGCCGAACGCTAGTGTGAAAGTAGCCTAAGCTGTGCTGCATGGCTGCTTTAAAATCGGATTTTGGGTTAGGGGAGGTGACAGAATCCCTTTAACATGTACAGGGGCTTCAAACTGACTCGCCCTTCGTATTTACCTGTAGCTGTAAGAACTGAATTTCTGGCTCTCTCTTAACAAGACCTTGTAAAGATTCAACACTTGGGCCCGGCTTGAAGATGCCATTTTTTTTTTTTTTTTAAATGCTGCAAGGTTCGGTTACAGAAAATCTGAGATGAGATCAGGGAAGAAATAAATCTCAATTAGTGAAAATGAAATTTGTGTTATAATCAAACATGCAGAAAAGCCTTCATCACAGATAATCAGAATCCTCAGTCAGCACTTTGAACACCTGTCTGATGGGGGCGGACTGGGCAGAGACCCTACAGGGAAACATCCCAGGGGGGCGCCCAAGCACTGCTTGAGGCCGCAGCTGGGTACAGAACGATCGGATGCTAGAAGCAACATATATTTATCTACCTGGTCAGAGGCTGCAGGTGCCCTCCTGAATTCAACTTCTTGAGTATGGTGATAGGGCAGTATTTTCTGCTGCACTGTGGCCTTTAGTTCTGCAGGGGCAGTATTTTCTGCTGCACTGTGGCCTTTAGTTCTGCAGGGGCAGTATTTTCTGCTGCACTGTGGCCTTTAGTTCTGCAGGGGCGGCATTTTCTGCTGCACTGTGGTATTGCTGGCCCCGCCTACATCTGTTGTCCCTGCCTACATGAGTTGCCCCGCCTTCTGTCAATTTAGACTCATCTATAAGATGGGGCCACCGTTAGTTTTTTTTTTCCAGGGCCCCTGCTCATAACTTAGAACCAAAAACTGCGCAGACATGCGGTTTTACCACAAATCCGTGCAATTTTCAAACTGACTGTTAATAGCCGTGCAGTTTTGCAGGTAATCCCCAGTGACCGCTATGTTGGAACTCAGCCTAACACCTTTCATTTAATGACTTGTCATGGCTTTGGATTTTAACAAAATCATTGACTGACGTGAGGGCCCTGCTATGATCCATTAGACGGATCCGTTTCCCCCACTGACACACATCCGTGTACCACTCCTGTGAATACACAGATCACATCTGCTTAAAGCAGTCCCATTACTGCAAATAATACAGAAGTTTTTATATATGTAACACTCTATGCCGTTTCAAGGGGTCTTGTTAAATCTCCTTACCCTCACTACACAGCGCGCTTCCCGTGCGCAGTGTTAGGGTAAGGGGATTTACCAAGACAAAAGACCGTCAGATCTCCTCACCCCTGAGAGTGCACGCACGGTATCCGTGCGTGCGTCCATGAGTCAACGCTCACTGTAATTTTACCTTACCCATGCCCTGGTACTACGCTTGGGCGGAGGCGCCGCGGTACTGCACTTGCGCAGAGGCGCTCACCCCCGGAAGTCACGCGGGGTAAGGGAATCTGACGAGGTAAGGTTTTCTGACAGAACACCAGCATGATACAGGAACCAGGCCAAATACCCAAAAGGTCCCATTATAGTCAATGGACTCCGGAGGAGAAATGCACCATCTGCCTATGCCAGGTACCATGAATGAAAAGGCAAAAGTATTGCATCTCCTCACTTCTGTTTGGCCTCACACACGTCCGTGGCGGTCTGCAAAACACGGATGCTGGCCTTGTGTATTCTGCTATGTCCTGCCCTCTGTTAGAAATGTCTATTCTTGTCTGCAAAACTAACAAGAATTGGACATGTTCTATATTTTTGCAGATGCCACAGAACGGACGTGCGGATGCGAACAGCACACAGTGTACTGTCTGCATCTTTTGCAGCCCCGTTGAAATGAATGGGTCCGCATCAAATCTGCAAAAACGGATCAGATGTGGACCAAAACCACGGTTGCGTACATGGGGCCTAAACAGTATATAAATTCATAGGAATTCCATAGACCAGCGAAATGATGACTGAATCGCCCTCGTGAAAGATCGTTTCACCCAATGAACAAGCATTTCGCTCACATTTAGGGCTCATTCAGACGGCCGTATGCTGTCCGCAAAAATACTGAATGCTATCCGTTTTATTATGGATCCGCTAAAAAATTGATAGCATTAAGTATTTTTGCGAACCAATAGTCTTCAATGGGGCCATGTCCTGATTTTCACGTATAGGACATTTTTCATTTGTTTTGCGGAACCGTGGAATAGAAAAGGGCCCCATAGAAGTGAATTGCACAGCATCTAATCCGCAAAAATACAGATCCGCATTTTTGCAGACAGCATACGGCCATCTGAATGAGCCCTTACACTGCCTGATTATCAGGAATGATCGCTTGTATGAATGTTCGTCCCCGATAATCGAGGTAAAGGAAGCAGTTGTTAGGCACTTTGCTTATACAGCCTGGGGCCACGTGACCAGTGATGTCACACCTCCAGCTTCTGCCACCACTGACTGCACATAATCCAGGCTAAAATATGAACCAGATATCCAAGGAGCATAAACAGTAAGAGCCTCACTAATCCCAGCACTGTGCACACCATCATACACTCACACTGCTCCGGGATCTGCTCAGGGGACTGGAGAGGCCAGGTCCTAGGAAGATGAAGGACCTTTGATGATGTCATAGTCATGTGATCAGTCACATGTAGGGGAGGAGTCGGAGCCCTGGTCCTGGAGGAGTTTTATTTAGGCTTGGTTATGTACAACTGGTTTCATCAGCCTCCAAAGTAACAGCTCTGCTGCCTCCTATATATGTGCATTACACACACAGCTCTGCTGCCTCCTATATATGTGCATTACACACACACAGCTCTGCACTGTATGCATTATACACACACAGCTCTGCACTGTATGCTTTATACACACACAGCTCTGCTGCCTCCTATATATGTGCATTACACACACACAGCTCTGCACTGTATGCTTTATACACACACAGCTCTGCTGCCTCCTATATATGTGCATTACACACACACAGCTCTGCACTGTATGCTTTATACACACACAGCTCTGCTGCCTCCTATATATGTGCATTACACACACACACACACACAGCTCTGCTGCCTCCTATATATGTGCATTACACACACACAGCTCTGCTGCCTCCTATATATGTGTACTTTATACACACAGCTCTACTGCCTCCTATATATGTGCATTACACACACACAGCTCTGCACTGTATGCCTTATACACACACAGCTCTGCACTATATGTATTACACACACACACAGCTCTGCACTGTATGCCTTATACACACAGCTCTGCTGCCTCCTATATATGTGCATTATACACACACAGCTCTGCACTGTATGCTTTATACACACACAGCTCTGCTGCCTCCTATATATGTGTCTGCTGCCTCCTATATATGTGTATGTACATTGTACACACACAGCTCTGCTGCCTCCTATATATGTGTATGTACATTGTACACACACAGCTCTGCTGCCCCCTATATATGTGTATATACATTATACACACACAGCTCTGCACTGTATGCTTTATAAACACACAGCCCTGCTGCCTCCTATATATGTGTATGTACATTATACACACACAGCTCTGTACTGTATGCTTTATACATACACAGCTCTGCTGCCGCCTATATATGTGTACATTATACACACACAGCTCTGCACTGTATGCTTTATACACACACAGTTCTGCTGCCTCCTATATATGTGTACATTATACACAAACACACAGCTCTGCTGCCTCCTATATATGTGCGCATTATACACACACAGCTCTGCACTATATACATTATACACACACACAGCTCTGCACTATATGCATTATACACACACAGCTCTGCACTGTACACATTACACACACACACATCTTTGCACTGTACATATTATACACACACAGCTCTGCACTGTACAAATTACAGTGCAGAGCTGTGTGTGTGTGTATAATACGTATAGTGCAGAGCTGTGTGTGTATAATACATATAGTGCAGAGCTGTGTGTGTATAATACATAGTGCAGAGCTGTGTGTGTATAATACATAGTGCAGAGCTGTGTGTGTATAATACATAGTGCAGAGCTGTGTGTGTATAATACATATAGTGCAGAGCTGTGTGTGTATAATACATATAGTGCAGAGCTCTGTGTGTGTATAATACATATAGTGCAGAGCTGTGTGTGTATAATACATATAGTGCAGAGCTGTGTGTGTATAATACATAGTGCAGAGCTGTGTGTGTATAATACATATAGTGCAGAGCTCTGTGTGTGTATAATACATATAGTGCAGAGCTGTGTGTGTATAATACATATAGTGCAGAGCTGTGTGTGTATAATACATATAGTGCAGAGCTCTGTGTGTGTATAATACATATAGTGCAGAGCTGTGTGTGTATAATACATATAGTGCAGAGCTGTGTGTGTATAATATATATAGTGCAGAGCTGTGTGTGTATAATACATATAGTGCAGAGCAGTCCACCAGTGATGCCTGTCAGGAGACAGACAACTCTCTATGACCAGCTCACGAGCGCAGGTAGACTCCTCCCGCTGCACTGCCTGACTCCTCCCACACACGTGACAGATCACATGGTCATTACATCACCACAGGTCCTTCGCACTGGGGTGTAGCGTCCAGCCTCCATTCACCCTGCAGTCATGAGCCTGACAGAAGTGCTTCCGTGAGTGTGCAGCCTGTGCACGTCCGCTGTGGCCCGGCTCCCCTCTGCTGTGACAGGGAGGAGCCGTGTCTTGTACCAGTGTCCCCTCCGGATGTCACCTCGTGTGTTCCTATAGTGGGGGGCAGTATATATATATATATATATATATATATATATATACACACCTCATTGTAAGCATTCCATCTCTGGTCACCACTAGGATCTGCCATCACTAGTATGAAAGCTGATGACATGCAGCCTAGGAATAAAGCAGGATGGTTTTTAGGTGATGGGGCTTTCTTTGAGCCTTTGACCCTTTATTTCAGGGGTGGAGGGGTTCACAGCATTGGGGGCCCATCCATGGCTCATGAGTGTGACTAATCTTCTTCTGACCGTTACACATATTGCCGTGTAAGGGCGACATTATGATCTTCTCACCTCATATTTTAATTCTCTGTAGAATAGGGAGCCCGACATTTTTTCGGCTCTGACAATCCGGGGTCCGTCCTGTGCATGGGGATGTAGGCCATCCAGTGTCTAGCGCAGGAATCAGCAACCTTCGGCACTGCAGCTGTTGTGAAACTACAGTTCCCAGCATGCTCCATTCATTTCTATGAGAGTTCTTAGAAGAGCAGAGCAAGTATGGATGCTAGGAGTTGTAGTTTCACAACAGCTGGAGTTGCCTACCCCTGGTCTAGAGCATAGGTCAGCGACCTCCGACACTCCAACTGTGGTGAAACTACTACTCCCAGCATGCCCAAGCAGCCAACAGCTATCAGCCTACAGCAGGGAATTGTGGGAGTTGTAGTTTTCTTTTTTTAACAGCTGGAGGCACACTGGTTGGGAAACACTGGTCTAGACTAGAGCATAGGTCGGCAACCTCCGGCACTCCAGCTGTGGTGAAACTACAACTCCCAGCATGCAAACATGCTTGGCTGTTCT
The DNA here is from genome assembly GCF_014858855.1 of Bufo gargarizans. Classification (NCBI taxonomy): domain Eukaryota; kingdom Metazoa; phylum Chordata; class Amphibia; order Anura; family Bufonidae; genus Bufo; species Bufo gargarizans. The sequence goes on from NC_058084.1 coordinate 317,162,511, forward strand.
TCTAACTCCCAGTGAAGTGAATGAAGCATTCTGGGAGTTGTAGTTTCTGATTCCCTGGTCTAGAGTATGTGAAGGACTTACACGAATGTCCAGAGGTAAAATGAGTGAATATTGAATATCCTCAGATATGAATTACAGAGGTGATTTGAAGGGAGGACATGTTTTTAGAGCTGGGTCTCCACTGTGGGCTAAAAAGCATCACAAAAAATGTAGGTCAACAAAAAAAAATATTGCTGGTTGGTTATTGTCATTTTTTTTAGTGGTAAAAAAAACACCAGAGCAAAATAAACGTGTAAGCGCCCTTCTATTACTTACGTATAAAACCGCAGTTTGGCCGCATGATGGTGACATTATTTGAGCATTGTATGGGGGTCTTTACTTAGGCACTGTGCGATACATTAGTATTGTAGTGTATGGTATTACTGTATAGAGTTGGCATTTAGACACTTTGGGGGTTCGTTTTAGGCTACTTTCACACCCGCGTTTTGTGCCGATACGTCAGATAATACAACCGTCTGCATCCGTTCAGAACGGATCTGTCTTGAACACCAATGGAGGACGGATCAGTTTTCTATTGTGCCAGATTGTGTCATAAAAAACGGATCTGTTTGGCTCAGTTTTATCAGACGGACAGCAAACTGCTGCAAGCAGCGTTTGGGTGTCCGTCTCCAGAGCGGAATGGAGACTGAACTGATGCAAACTGAGCGGATCCTTTTCCATTCAGAATGAATTAGAATGCAAACTGATCCGTTTTGGACCGCTTGTGAGAGCCCTGAACGGACCTCACAAACGGAAAGCCAAAACGCGAGTGTGAAAGTAGCCTTAGTTGCCGGTCTTAACCCCTATATCTTGCAGAGGATCCGCCGAAGTTATAAAGAGGTGCCGGCCTCTACATAACTTCGACAGATCCACCGCTGCTTCTAAATGTAACACAGCTTCCTAGGGGTCTTACATTCAGACCATTTTCTACACCTAGAACAGAGAAACGTGAATGAGGCGGCCGTGCCAACCCGTCCCCCTCACCACCCACGCCATGCCTACTATTTTTAGCCAAAAAAGTGAGCGGGCGAAAGTCTCAGATTGGTTAGTTGCGCAGCAATCAGGGCCAGAAATACGCCTAATATAGGTGTATTTCTGGATAATAAATGACCCCCTTTAGGGAAATATTATTTGTCCAATGTAGCCCACTGGGTACCATACTATATGGCGCTTATAATGAAGCACTGTTTTGCTTGCTTATTTGTACACCATATGACAGGCTGCCATATGAGGGGAGGCACCAACAAAAAGTACCGCACGAGGCACCATCTAAAATCATACCGGCCTTGGCTGTATGATAGGATCTGGCTGTATTTATAGTAGTTGAATGGGAGCGCAGTTACAGGATCCTGGCGCGGCCACTGTTTCCGACTCCGTCGGTGGCTTCAGAACACCAGGTGGTGGACACTCACCGATCTGATACTGATGACCTGTCAGCAACCGTCATCATTCCAGCTGTTGTGAGACCACCACTCCCAACATGCACACTGGCTCGGCTGTTCTCTGACTCCCCTTGCCGGGAGATGGGTCATCAATATCTCAAGGGCAGAAACCCCCTTTAATACAGTACTGAGCACCACATATTGGTACCTTGCTGCTTGTGCTACATATGTGTGCGTAGAAGGTGACGGCATATGGTGGCCGACACAGCTAATTCTCTTTCTCTGGTTTCAGACGATGTTTTGGAGTCAGAAGGTGTATCCAGAAAAACATGACGCAGCCATGTTGGAAAACGTATTCCACAGTCAGTCACAGGACCTCCGGTAAGAACTCTTGGAATGTAGAGCTGAGCTGGAGATGGTTTTCGCATCTTGCTTTTAATGATTTGCTGACTTTTAACCCCTTCCACCCTGTGATGGAATAGTAGGTTGTATTAAGAGAGTTAGTCAGTCCCGCAATCCACGTATTGTTATATCATGGTGATGCCCGTTTAACCCCGTTGGTCCAGCATTGCATGGAGCAGCCGCTAAGAGGTACAATGTAAGGTGGCTCCCTTTGTCTACCCATTGGTGCCTTTGGCAACTCTTCAGTGTGTAGCATAGACCCCCAGGGCTGGCACAAATAAGTCCCTGACAGACAGTAATGGGCTAAAATACTAAATTATTGTAGTGCAGTAAACAATACTTTGAAATGGGGCGCGCAGGAACCCTGTTCTTGTGAATGGCAGGGCCCAACTGGTCAGATCCCCACCGATCAGACATCCGTATCCTGTGGATAGGGGCTAAGTGTTCTTTACAGGAAAACTCCTAAAGTGATTGTTAATTGTCTCCCAGGGGACAACAAAAAAAAAGTTTTAAAATGTTTTGCAACTTATCCAGAAGAAAAAGTACGTATTTCTTCTTTCCCTTGTGCTCCATCGCCGACACTCCGGTGGTCCTTCTGGTTTTTGTTTACCAGTGGCCAGCATGTAACCGCTTCGGCCCATTGGTGGCCATGTCACGTACACAGATATGAAATATGAACAATATATGCCTTCTAGTCTTCTCCGATGGAGATACTGGCACAGACACGGTTCTATAATTTAGGTTTCATCATGCAGATCGTATAGACACTAAATATGAAATATGTGGGAACGCATGCATGCAGGTATGGGGTGTTTGGATCTTCCCCACAATGTACCAAACGCCATTTTGAAAATGATTACCATGTAGGTCTTAAAAGGAATGAGTTACAGCTTCTCACATTATATAGATCATATTCCTGTATGTAGCCCAGAGACACAGTGTCTCGGCACTTCATGAATTTCAGTGGGATCGAGTGTGAGGAACAGGATTTACCTAATTAACAGTTCCAAAGCGCCAAGTTGACTCTGGTGGTAGCTTCTGACAGGCAGGCATTACAACAGGGGAGGTTTATCCCACGACAGCCTATCGCTGGCTTCTCGGAACGGTAAGGCCTCCATTATCATATACATAAGAGTCAGTACAATATTATACTATGGGACACATGATATACTCATAAAGGCTACAAGATAGGCTGTCTATTTGTCATGGGCCACAGCAGTCATGTGCCTTACTTTACTGTTCTCACCACTCAGCGCTGTGCCATTATGCCAGTGGCCTCTGGTTGACTCCAGTGGTCGCATGCTTGCCGTTTGTGCCAGTGCTGGATCTTCAGGGAAAGAGGAGATGAGAATTGTTTTTGTTCTCTAAAAAACACCTAAGTAAGAAAGTACTAAAATACGCCTATTTTAGGTGTATTTCAGGCGCAGATTGCTGCGCAGTGGTTAGTTGCACCGCAATCTGTGACTTTTCCCCGCTCACGCCAGGTCTAAAATCGTGGGCAGGGAAGGGGACGGGCCAGTAGGGCCGTCTCATTTAACATTTTCTATGCCAGCTAGGAAGCCATCTTACATTCAGAGGCGGCGGTGGCTGACGCCTCTTCATAACTTCGGCGGATCCACTGCCAGCTTAGGACTTTATTAATACCAGCATCTAAAACGCTGGTTTAATAAATGTGCTCCAAACTGTGTTTATAAAGTAAAAGTGGTGAATTTTTATATTTTTTTACATATTTGTTATGGTTGTGTATATCATTTATACTGCACAATGTGATGAGGGAAAAAAGTTTAAAAAAAAATGTCTTATCTCCTTGGTCTGTCTTCTAACATTGCGGCAGCTGCATGAGTTCAAAACCCCACCCAACTACAGTGGCCAACTGGCGCATGGTTTTGAAGGTAAGTCGGGTGTATTAACATTAAAGGGAACCTGTCACCTCAAAAACGCATATGAAACCGCCAGCATTACCTTATAGTAGCCCCCAGTCTGTTATTAATCATGTGTTTGATCCGGTAATCTGATGCTCCATACATGACAAAAAATGTTTTAAGTGCCATCAGCGCTATCTTGCCCGTCAGCCTGAAGTCAAGGGGGCAGCGGCAACTTGCTTCTTGTCAAGATAAGCATGTCCCCTAACTGTCCCCTCTTGTGTGTGATTGACATCCTGCAGTGAGGCCTGGGATCACATTAGTCTCGCGTATGTGCCGTGCGCTCCTTGTTACTGCACGACCCCATCTCTGGCTCCTGCAGTTACCTGGGTTTCATCGGCACACCGCGCATGCGTGAGACTAACGTGATCCCAGGCCGCTTAGGCGGTTAGGGGCATGCTTACCTTGACTTGAAGCAAGTTGCCGCTGCCCCCTTGACTTCAGGCTGACCGGCAAGATGGCGCTTAAAACATAGTTTTTGTCATGTATAGAACATCAGATTACCGGATCAAACACATGATTAATAACAGACTGGGGGCTACTATAAGGTAATGCTGGCAGTTTTATATGCGTTTTTGAGGTGACGGGTTCCTTTTAAAATCGTGTTAACACTGGTAGGTGGGGTTTTGTCTGCATGCGACGGTCCCAACATTAGAATGCTAATTGGCTGTGCCCTTGGTGGGTTCATTGCTGTGACTGTTTTTACCAATTAAAGAGCCGAGTGCTTCCGACTGAATTAACCAAGAAAGCTTACAATTCAGGAAACAGGCAAAGCAGGATGGAAACCCTTTTCACTGCAGTTATGAGGCCATCAGGTTTATGAGAACCATTGCTAGGATGAAACGACTCAAGGACTTAGTTACACTGGGTATTTCATTTATAGGCAAATTCTCTTTAAAAGGGTTGTCCCAAGATTTTAACTTATCCCAATAACTAGAACAGGGGTCCTGTGCCCACCCCTATATGAGCAGAGCTTGGTTGAGCATTATTGCTGCCGTTCCATTGATTCTCTTCTAGACTACCGGAGATAGCCAATTCCAGTGCATGGCGTCTGGCAACTCCACCAGTTTCACAGAGAAAGAACGGAGCGGCAGCGTGAGTGCACGACTACATTTATGTAAGGAGATACAGGACACCCATTCTTGCCATGCCATTTATTCTCTATGGAACTGATGGAGATGGCCAAGCTCTGTAATTGGCTGACTCCATCAGTCCCATAGAGCATGAGTGGAGCGGCAGCAGCCTTGCTCACCTGCCACTCCATTCATATAGTAGAGGAAGGGCCAGAGGATCCCCGTTCCCATGCTTGTTGGGGTTCCTTTGGTCGGATTCTTACCCCCCCCCCCCCCCCAGACATTTATGCCCAGTCCTTTGAATAGAGTTCAAATCTTGGGCAACCCGTTTCACTCCTTGGGACCATCCTCTGTAAACATATGGAGTTGGAAGCCACTAATGCCCAGCACCATACATTGATCGTGGGGGGGAACATTACAAGGACAATTTTTAATATGGCCATGTAAATCAGGTCTGTTTCAGATGCCTTTATCTAAGGAAGATCTTTAATGCACCCTATTATGTACCTGGAGTGCATAGTGCTTAGGTTCTCTTAGGTTCTTCTATTTGACTCTTTCCACATAATCCCAGACCTTAGGATTCCATCTGTCCAATGTTTGCTCATAATAATAATATTATATCTATTTAAAAATATATATATATTGCATGCTGGCAGCGTTTGCTATAGCTGCGTGGAGAAACTTTAGTTCTGTGAATGAAAAGGTTTTCTGAATGGCTTGGTGTAAAGCCCTGAGTCTGTGGAGACCTAGAGAAGCTACCCACAGAAAATCAATAATGTTAGATTACTCGGCTATTTCTGTGACTCTATAAGAAAGGAGTTAAGAGAGATGTACACTTTCCTTCTCTGCCTGGATGTGGGGGCCAGTGTAGGACAGAGATTGGGAGACCTGCATTCTGGACAGATGCTGTCCCAGAAACAGGACCACCATTTATCAGACTATTGTGGTGTATCTTCTGGATATGCCATAAATGTCTAGGGTGGGAATAACACTTTGATAACTAAGGCTACTTTCACACTAGCAGCACGGACCTCCAGCAGGCTGTTCCGTCGGGTAAACAGCCTGTCGGTTCCGTCTTGCCGCTAATGTCCGTGTGCCCCCGGACTGCCGCTCCATCCCTATTGACTATAATGGGGGCGGAGGCACGGCAGTGCACGGCGAGAGGCTGCCGGAATAAAACTACGACATGTCCGACATTTTTTTCCAGCAGCCTCTCGTCGTGCGCTGCTTTGCCTCCGCCGGAACTCCACCCCCATTATAGTCAATGGGGACGGAGCGGCATTTCGGGGGCACACGGTCACTAGCGACAGGATGGATCCGACAAGCTGTTCACCCGACGGAACAGCCTGCCGGAGGTCCGTGCCACTAGTAGGAAAGTAGCCTTAGGGTACTTTCACACTTGCGTTTTTCTTTTCCGACACTGAGTTCCATCCTAGGGGCTCTATACCTGAAAAGAACTGATCAGTTTTATCCCCATGCATTCTGAAGGGAGAGTAATCCATTCAGGATGCATCAGGATGTCTTCAGTTCAGTCTTTTTGACTTATCAGGCAAAAGATAAAACCGCAGCATGCAACGGTTTTATCTCCGGCCCAAAAAACTGAAGACTTGCCTGAATGCCGGATCTGGCATTTTTTTCCATAAAAATGTATTAGTGCCGGATCCGTCATTCAAAATACTGGAATGCCGGATCCTATCCTAAAGTCATAATCCTCATGTAAAAATTATTTTGCTCGTGAACATTTACTTAAAGTTGTCGTTCACCCCTGGGGACCTTTTCTACAGACCCCCCAGCGTGGTGGACCAGCAGTGGGAATCATACTTGGTCCCTGCATCTGGGTTTCAGCTTCATTGCTTCCCCGGTGCCCCTTGGTCTCCCCCCATCAACATCTAGGTTTGACGTGGGTCATGTGGCCGCTGCAGCCATTACCTAATCACTGCAGTGATGTGTCACCCATATAGTAATGCAACGATTTAGACAACATACATCTGTTGTTCGCATTGCCATAAAATCACACAATGTGGGAGGTTTATCAAGATCAGTGCATTCTATGCCGATCTTGATATATCCTGCGCTGTAGGAGGATGCGCCTAATTTGTGATGAGGTGGAGGCCTCATCTTAAATGAGGCACAGCCTTTGGCAGTCCGTGCGCCTAAACTGAAATCTATGACGGCTCAGAGCTGCTGTAGATTGCTGGCTTCATTTGCACCAGAAAACTTGTGTCAATGAAGATAAGTGTCTCAGCTGTGGGCCACGCCCATTTCTGCCCTTGCCACGCCCTCTTTTGATAACGTAGCAACAGTGGCATAAAAGAGACACCTGCAACTTTTTTATTTTTTCAAAAAGTCGCATTTAAAAAGTTAAAAACACACCGTTTCCGATTTTCTTAAAGCCACTTTTCTTTCGGTCTCAATGCCTTACTTTATAATTGACTTAAAAGATGGCTGTCACTTCAGAGGAGGGTGGGAGGTCGGGAGGGTTATTAACCACTTAAGGACCACAGGTTTATACCCCCCTAGTGACCAGGCCCTTTTTTACAAATCGGCACTCCACAACTTTAGCGGTTTATTGCTCGGTCATGCAACTTACCACCCAAATTAATTTTACCTCCTTTTCTTCTCACTAATGGAGCTTTCATTTGGTGGTATTTCATTGCTGCTGACATTTTTACTTTTTTTGTTATTAATCGAAATTTAACGATTTTTTTGCCAAAAAAATGACATTTTTCACTTTCAGTTGTAAAATTTAGCAAAAAAACCTACATCCATATATAAATTTTTCGCTAAATTTATTGTTCTACATGTCTTTGATAAAAAAAAAAATGTTTGGGTAAAAAAAAAAATGGTTTGGGTAAAAGTTATAGCGTTTACAAACTATGGTACAAAAATGTGAATTTCCGCTTTTTGAAGCAGCTCTGACTTTCTGAGCACCTGTCATGATTCCTGAGGTTCTACAATGCCCAGACAGTACAAACACCCCACAAATGACCCCATTTCGGAAAGTAGACACCCTAAGGTATTCGCTGATGGGCCTAGTGAGTTCATAGAACTTTTAATTTTTTGTCACAAGTTAGCGGAAAATGATGATTTATTATTATTATTATTTTTTTCTTACAAAGTCTCATATTCCACTAACTTGTGACAAAAAATAAAAACTTCCATGAACTCACTATGCCCATCACGAAATACCTTGGGGTGTCTTCTTTCCAAAATGGGGTCACTTGTGGGGTAGTTATACTGCCCTGGCATTCTAGGGGCCCAAATGTGTGGTTAGTAGTTTGAAATCAAAATGTGTAAAAAATGGCCTGTGAAATCCGAAAGGTGCTCTTTGGAATGTGTGCCCCTTTGCCCACCTAGGAGGCAAAAAAGTGACACATCTGGTATCGCCGTACTCAGGAGAAGTTGGGGAATGTGTTTTGGGGTGTCATTGTACATATACCCATGCTGGGTGAGAGAAATATCTTGGCAAAAGACAACTTTTCCCATTTTTTTATACACAGTTGGCATTTGACCAAGATATTTATATCACCCAGCATGGGTATATGTAAAATGACACCCCAAAACACATTGCCCAACTTCTCCTGAGTACGGCGATACCAGATGTGTGACACTTTTTTGCAGCCTAGATGCGCAAAGCGGCCCAAATTCCTTTTAGGAGGGCATTTTTAGACATTTGGATCCCAGACTTCTTCTCACGCTTTCGGGCCCCTAACATGCCAGGGCAGTATAAATACCCCACATGTGACCCCACTTTGGAAAGAAGACACCCCAAGGTATTCAATGAGGGGCCTGGCGAGTTCATAGAATTTTTTTTTTTTTTTGGCACAAGTTAGCGGAAATTGAAATTGTATTTTCTCACAAAGTCTCCCTTTCCGCTAACTTGGGACAAAAATTTCAATCTTTCATGGACTCAATATGCCCCTCATGGAATACCTTGGGGTGTCTTCGTTCCGGAATGGGGTCACATGTGGGGTACTTATACTGCCCTGGCATTTTAGCGGCCCTACAGCGTCAGAAGAAGTCTGGAATATAAATGTCTAAAAAAATTTACGCATTTGGATTCCGTGAGGGGTATGGCGAGTTCATGTGAGATTTTATTTTTTGACACAAGTTAGTGGAATATGAGACTTAGTAAGAAAAAACAAAAACAAACAAAAACTTTCCGCTAACTTGGGCCCAAAAAAATGTCTAAATGGTGCCTTACAGGGGGTGATCAATGACAGGGGGGTGATCAGGGAATCTATATGGGGTGATCACCCCCCTGTCATTGATCACACCCCAGTAAGGCTCCATTCAGACGTCCGTATGATTTTTTACGGATCCACGGATACATGGATCGGATCCGCAAAACACATGCGGACGTCTGAATGGAGCCTTACAGGGGGGTGATCAATGACAGAGGGGTGATCACCCATATAGACTCCCTGATCACCTTCGTCATTGATCACCCCCCTGTATGACTCCATTCAGACGTCCGTATGATTTTTTACGGATCCACGGATACATGGATCGGATCCGCAAAACACATGCGGACGTCTGAATGGAGCCTTACAGGGGGGTGATCAATGACAGAGGGGTGATCACCCATATAGACTTTTTTTGTTATTAATCGAAATTTAACGATCAATGACAGAGGGGTGATCACCCATATAGACTTTTTTTGTTATTAATCGAAATTTAACGATTTTTTTGCAAAAAAAATGACATTTTTCACTTTCAGTTGTAAAATTTAGCAAAAAAACCTACATCCATATATAAATTTTTCGCTAAATTTATTGTTCTACATGTCTTTGATAAAAAAAAAAATGTTTGGGTAAAAAAAAATGGTTTGGGTAAAAGTTATAGCGTTTACAAACTATGGTACAAAAATGTGAATTTCCGCTTTTTGAAGCAGCTCTGACTTTCTGAGCACCTGTCATGTTTCCTGAGGTTCTACAATGCTCAGACAGTACAAACACCCCACAAATGACCCCATTTCGGAAAGTAGACACCCTAAGGTATTCGCTGATGGGCCTAGTGAGTTCATAGAACTTTTAATTTTTTGTCACAAGTTAGCGGAAAATGATGATTTATTATTATTATTTTGTTTTTCTTACAAAGTCTCATATTCCACTAACTTGTGACAAAAAATAAAAACTTCCATGAACTCACTATGCCCATCACGAAATACCTTGGGATGTCTTCTTTCCAAAATGGGGTCACTTGTGGGGTAGTTATACTGCCCTGGCATTCTAGGGGCCCAAATGTGTGGTTAGTAGTTTGAAATCAAAATGTGTAAAAAATGGCCTGTGAAATCCGAAAGGTGCTCTTTGGAATGTGTGCCCCTTTGCCCACCTAGGCGGCAAAAAAGTGACACATCTGGTATCGCCGTACTCAGGAGAAGTTGGGGAATGTGTTTTGGGGTGTCATTGTACATATACCCATGCTGGGTGAGAGAAATATCTTGGCAAAAGACAACTTTTCCCATTTTTTTTATACACAGTTGGCATTTGACCAAGATATTTATATCACCCAGCATGGGTATATGTAAAATGACACCCCAAAACACATTGCCCAACTTCTCCTGAGTACGGCGATACCAGATGTGTGACACTTTTTTGCAGCCTAGATGCGCAAAGCGGCCCAAATTCCTTTTAGGAGGGCATTTTTAGACATTTGGATCCCAGACTTCTTCTCACGCTTTCGGGCCCCTAACATGCCAGGGCAGTATAAATACCCCACATGTGACCCCACTTTGGAAAGAAGACACCCCAAGGTATTCAATGAGGGGCCTGGCGAGTTCATAGAATTTTTTTTTTTTTTGGCACAAGTTAGCGGAAATTGAAATTGTATTTTCTCACAAAGTCTCCCTTTCCGCTAACTTGGGACAAAAATTTCAATCTTTCATGGACTCAATATGCCCCTCATGGAATACCTTGGGGTGTCTTCGTTCCGGAATGGGGTCACATGTGGGGTACTTATACTGCCCTGGCATTTTAGCGGCCCTACAGCGTCAGAAGAAGTCTGGAATATAAATGTCTAAAACAATTTACGCATTTGGATTCCGTGAGGGGTATGGTGAGTTCATGTGAGATTTTATTTTTTGACACAAGTTAGTGGAATATGAGACTTAGTAAGAAAAAACAAAAACAAACAAAAACTTTCCGCTAACTTGGGCCCAAAAAAATGTCTAAATGGTGCCTTACAGGGGGTGATCAATGACAGGGGGGTGATCAGGGAATCTATATGGGGTGATCACCCCCCTGTCATTGATCACACCCCTGTAAGGCTCCATTCAGACGTCCGTATGATTTTTTACGGATCCACGGATACATGGATCGGATCCGCAAAACACATGCGGACGTCTGAATGGAGCCTTACAGGGGGGTGATCAATGACAGAGGGGTGATCACCCATATAGACTCCCTGATCACCTTCGTCATTGATCACCCCCCTGTATGGCTCCATTCAGACGTCCGTATGATTTTTTACGGATCCACGGATACATGGATCGGATCCGCAAAACACATGCGGACGTCTGAATGGAGCCTTACAGGGGGGTGATCAATGACAGAGGGGTGATCACCCATATAGACTCCCTGATCACCTCCGTCATTGATCACCCCCCTGTAAGGCTCCATTCAGACGTCCGTATGATTTTTTACGGATACATGGATCGGATCCGCAAAACACATGCGGACGTCTGAATGGAGCCTTACAGGGGGGTGATCAATGACGGAGGTGATCAGGGAGTCTATATGGGTGATCACCCCTCTGTCATTGATCACCCCCCTGTACAGGCTCCATTCAGACGTCCGCATGTGTTTTGCGGATCCGATCCATGTATCAGTGGATCCGTAAAAATCATACGGACGTCTGAATGGAGCCTTACAGGGGGGTGATCAATGACAGGGGGGTGATCAATGACAGGGAAGTGATCAGGAAGTCTATATGCGTGATCACCCCCTTGTCATTGATCACCCCCCTGTAAGGCTCCATTCAGACGTCCGTATGCGTTTTGCGGATCCGATCCATGTATCCGTGGATCCGTAAAAATCATACAGACCTCTGAATGGAGCCTTACAGGGGGGTGATCAATGACAGGGGGGTGATCAATGACAGGGGGGTGATCAGGGAGTCTATATGGGCTGATCAGTGGTTTATAAAGGGTTAATAAGTGACAGGGGGGGTGTAGTGTAGTGTAGTGGTGTTTGGTGCTACTTTAGTGAGCTGCCTGAGTCCTCTGGTGGTCGATCCTAACAAAAGGGACCACCAGAGGACCAGGTAGCAGGTATATTAGACGCTGTTATCAAAACAGCGTCTAATATACCTGTTAGGGGTTAAAAAAATCACATCTCCAGCCTGCCAGCGAGCGATCGCCGCTGGCAGGCTGGAGATCCACTCGCTTACCTTCCGTTCCTGTGAGCGCGCGCGCCTGCGTGCGCGCGTTCACAGGAAATCTCGGCACACGCGAGATGACGCCTATTGGCGTTAGTGTGACCTGGGAGAGCCGCCGCGATGACGCCTTTCGGCGTTAGCGTGGCGGCAAGCGGTTAAGGTTTGTTGCTTTTTCCTTTATAACTAAAAGTGGTACTTCTTGCAACAAACATACTAAATGGGCCAAGAGTTGTCTATATGTACAAAAAATTACATATTGGTTGTAAAGCCTTTTTGTCATATTTCTGCAATAAAAACAATCTGATTCAAAAGCCACTTTTCTGGCGCAAGGGAGATGATAAATCTTCAATACCGCAATTTAATAACGACAAATGATAATTTATGCGCTCACAGAAGCGATTTTACAGTCGGTGAATGAGCCTTTTCAGTACAATCATTTAATCACTATATACGTTTACACTACAAGACCGTCCAACGTGAATCATTAGTGTTCGAGTTGTAACCATTATCTACTCTCCTAAATGCACCTTATTCACACCAGTGAATTCCATCAGTGATTTTGAGCCAAAACCAGGGTCTAACACACAGAACCGGTGCAGATCTTTCTATTATACCTTCTTTCTGTGGAGGCTTCATTCCTGGTTTTGGCTCACAATCACTGATGGAAATCCCTGACCACAACCCTAACTGTATGAATAAGACCTAAGGTTGGGAATGTTGTGTATGTGAACTTCAAATGTGTTAGATACCCTGCCACATACAAGATGTATACATAAAATAATAATGCTGGGACTGAGGGAAATATGTGTAAGCTGGCTCTGTAATATCAGACAGGTGATGGTTAATAATGGTAATACTCACATTGGGTTACAGTCACCAGTGGGGTGCTACAGGGGATCAAGTCAGGTCTCTGGCTGGGCCACCTACGTAAGTACATTCGCAGAGTTGTCCCTAAGCCACTCCTGTGATGTCTTGGATGTGTGCTTAGGGTCATTGTCTTGTTGGAAGGTAAACCTTCAGCCCATTCTGAGGTCCAGAACACTGTGCATCAGGTTAACAATATCTCTGTACTTTGCTCCATTCAGCTTCCCCTCAACCCTGAGTAGTCTCCCAGTCCTAGACACTTAAAACACCCCCACGGCATGATGCTGCCACTACCATGCTTCACTGTGGGGATGGTACTGGGCAGTGCCTGGCAGGAGCGGACTGGGAACTTAACGTGGCCCCATATTGTAGGTGGGTCCAAAGAGAGCAGGCAGAGCAACACAATTAGGCAGGGACAACAGAAGTAGGCAAAGCCAGCAATACCATAGTGCAGAACACTATACCGCCCCAGCAGAACCAAATACCACAGTGCAGCACATAATACTGCCACATGTGCCACAGTATTCAACTGAGAATGGCAATACAGTTGAATTCAGGAGGGCACCTGCAGCTGCTGGCTAGGTGCATAGGAGAGAATCAGATCATTATGTACCTGGCTGGTGGCTGTGAGGAGGGCTTGGGTGGCCCCCCCAAGACAGAGACCCTACCCCTGTAGGGTCAATGGCCATTCCGCCCCTGGTTCCTGGTTTCCTCCAGACATGATGCTTATAATTGAGGCCAAAAAGGGCAATATTGGTTTCATCAGACCAAAGAATCTTGTTTCTCACAGTCCAAGAGTCCTTTAGGTGCCTTTTTGCAAACTCCAGACAGTCTTTTATATGTCTTTTACTGAGGAGAGGCATCTTTCTGGTCATCCTGCCATAAATCCCAGATTGGTAGAGTGCTGCAGTGATGGTTGACCCTCTGGAAGTTTCTCCCATCTGCACACAAGATTTTTGTAGCTCATCAAGTTTTTTTTGTCACCTCCCTTACCAAGGAATTTACTTATTTGTGGGGTGGCCAATTCTAGGCAGAGTCCTGGTTGTAACAAACTTCTTCTATTTAAGATTTATGAAGGCCACTGTGCTCGTGGGAACTTTCAGTGCAGCAGAAATTTTTGGACCCTTCTTGAGATCTGTGCTTCCACACAATCCTGTCTCTGGGGTCTACAGATACAGCTCTACAGTTCTTTCCTCGTCGTGGCTTCGTTTCTGCTCTGATACCATTGTGAGCTGTGAGACCTTGTATAGACAGGGGGGTATTTTCATGTCCAATAAACTGAATTTATCACAGTTGAACTTCAATCAAAGTGTAGAAACATGTCAGAGATGATTAAGAGAAATGGGAGGCCCACAGAGCTGTATTTGAAGTGTCATATCAAAGGGTCTGAATATTCATGCCGTGCCAAATTTTAGTTTTTCCTTTTTTAATGATTTTGAAAACATTTAGAAAATTCTGTTTTCACTTTCTCATTATGGGGTATTGACTGGAGAATTATGGTAAAAATAGATTTTTTTTTTTTTTTTTAGCACTAGGCCAGAACATAACACAAAGGGAAAGGGTCTGAAGAGTTTCTGAAGGCAATGTTTATAGAAGTGGCTCCTATTGGATTAGTGGCCAGTGCGAAAACTGCATATTTGGAGTCTAATATGGGGCAAATGACATCCATGTCATAGGGGGTTTGTCTTCCTCTGGATCAACGCTGTAGGATTATGGGTTGGACTTATCCGACCTGGGTCTTTTTCCAACCTTATCAGCTATGTAACTATGTGTGTATCACAACCATCACTTAGGAGATTTGAGGATCCTGCTGCATACAGTTATGCATTAAATTCAGTAATAAAACAGTAGGGGACATTTATCAATAATAGTGTAATTTGCGCCAAAAAAATACTAACATTACAAATCAAAAGTGGTGATTTGTTTCACGCCACTTTTAAGATGTTACTTTTAAAGAATATAAACTTGATTATCCTTCTATTTCTCTCAATTTGTGACATTTTAACTTCAATAGCACTAAAATACAACTTTTTTTTTAACCGAAATGCGCCATTTCAGCCAATCCTGCCAGACCGCACTTGTGACTTTTGAAGCATATTTGCGACATTACCAGTGGTAAATTGCGACTTTTGTCTCAGACTTGGGACTTTTTTTAAAATGTCAATTTACTGACAAAACCCTGTTGTTTAGCTTATTTATATCATCCTGTTTTAATACTTACCGATCCCACACCGAGTTTTTTATTTTCATAAATGCGATTTTCAATTTTCTTTTTACAAAAGGTTGCATTTTTATGACATAACTGCGTCATTTTACACAAAACACCACAACACCTCATAAGCTGTCCTAATTGTCTGCAACAATTTGAGCCTTTTTCACCGATCAGAGGATGGTAAATGAGGCATAATATGCGCCAATTTGAAAGCCCCGCCCACTTTGACATTTATAGCTCATTTCTGGCTTGATGCATTCTTTATGGTGAAAATTCTGGAGAAAACAGTTGATATATTTGGCGCAAATCAAAACTCTTTTCTTTTTGGCACATTTTATGCCGTAATTCTGGTGCAAAATGCTTAGTAAATGTCCCCCAGTGTGTCATCCTCCTGGGACATCAATTCAGTGTAAATCTACATACAAGCTGCAGCAAAATCTGCATGAGTTACATGGGAATTGCACTCTAGGCGTTGCAAAGGGTGAGATCTGCAGTAGAAGTCCACAGCATAAAATTGGCATCCCAGGTCTGGGGATTCAGTAAAATCTCATCCACTTTGCTGCTACTGCAAATACTACGGATTTTCTGCCCACAATTCTGCAGCAGAAAATCCTGCGTGGAAGTACCCTCAGTAACGGTGGACACCATAGGTGCACATTGCCCAATTTGCATTCAAACCCATAGATCCTGCATTAGCTGAAAAGCAGTTGTAGATGTCAGGCCTCTCGAATATTTGGGTATGATTGACTATTTTGGCATACAAAGAATATAAACTTCATTTTTAGGTTATATTTGGCTTTCACTACGGCAATTCATTTAACCCTAAAGCTGAATGGCCTTGAATCGAAGACAAATGAACTGCTCATTTCTTAATGAGTGTGAATGGGATTATCACAGTAAATGGGAAGAGAACTTGCCGACCAGATAAACTGTCTTTTATGAGGGTATTGACTGCGAAGAGTGCTTGTTATTACAGTATTTTTCTCTTAATTTTCGTTTTGCCATTTGAGGTTTTAGTGTAATCTTTAAACGACCACCATAATTATTCTGCAAATGACTCCACGTAAATTGACCAAATCGGTCCCACCTCGTTGGTGAAGCAAATCGTTAGCTCCTCGTGTCATTGTGTGACAGAGGTGAGGGAAATTGATTGTATACCTTAAATTTTCTGTTCCATTGAACCAAAATAGTGTTGTGGCATTGATTTCCGATCCAAGCCTCATTAGTGTTTGACGCTGTGTGTTAGCTGCTCAGTAACAGATTACTGACTGTCATTCATATGCCTTTTGAGACTAGTGCAAAATAATTGTTCCCTGTCACAAGTCTGATGGCGAAGCAATAAAACCTGAGAATTATAGTTTAACTTGTTATTATCATGCTAATGTAAATGTTAACAGCGAGTGAAGTTTGAAACAGGGTCTTGGGACATTCGCGTTATTAAAGCTCAATTCCTAATCCTTTCCCATTAGTTCTGAATGTGCAAGCATCGCATCTTGTAATGCCCAATAGATGGTGCTGCCAGCAATGCCTGTCATTTCCTTTCCAAGACATTGCATTCGTTGAACCCATCACTTAGGGAAAATGCTCATTTTATTGGACTGTGCATAAGCCGTCAATACTACAGATGTTTGCCATCATCAGATATTTCTCGCCGTCCTATGCCAGTCTCTCTCGCTGCTTATATGTATTATATTAATGCTTTGGCCAGCATTATATTAAAAACACATTTACTGTTTGCAAGTGAATTCGCCATTTACAAGATTAGATCACACTGCAGAGGTTTGAAATGTGATCTGGAAATATATATTATTTATTGTGCAACATATATAGTAATTAGGTTGTGTGACCTAGATCTGAGCATGTGTGTTTCTTCATGTTCACTGCTCCTGTTATCTCTTTCTCTCTTCCAGAGATAAGAGAAGGCTCAACGGGGCCTGTCCTCTAAAGTGACATAATCTCTCCTTCTCCCTGTACATTGTGCTGCTGCTGTCACAGCAGAGAGGAGGCTGGACTGCCCTCCTCAGTGACATCATCGCTCCTCCTCCCTGTACTTTGTGCTGCTGCTGTCACAGCAGAGAGGAGGCTGGACTGCCCTCCTCAGTGACATCATCGCTCCTCCTCCCTGTACTTTGTGCTGCTGCTGTCACAGCAGAGAGGAGGCTGGACTGCCCTTCTCAGTGACATCATCGCTCCTCCTCCCTGTACATTGTGTTGCTGCTGTCACAGCAGAGAGGAGGCTGGACTGCCCTTTTCAGTGACATCATCGTTCCTCCTCCCTGTACTTTGTGCTGCTGCTGTCATAGCAGAGAGGAGGCTGGACTGCCCTCCTCAGTGACATCATCGCTCCTCTTCCCTGTACATTGTGCTGCTGCTGTCATAGTTGAGAGGAGGCTGGACTGCCCTCCTCAGTGACATCATCGCTCCTCCTCCCTGTACATTGTGCTGCTGCTGTCATAGCAGAGAGGAGGCTGGACTGCCCTCCTCAGTGACATCATCGCTCCTCCTCCCTGTACATTGTGCTGCTGCTGTCATAGCAGAGAGGAGGCTGGACTGCCCTCCTCAGTGACATCATCGCTCCTCTTCCCTGTACATTGTGCTGCTGCTGTCATAGCAGAGAGGAGGCTGGACTGCCCTCCTCAGTGACATCATCGCTCCTCTTCCCTGTACATTGTGCTGCTGCTGTCATAGCAGAGAGGAGGCTGGACTGCCCTCCTCAGTGACATCATCGCTCCTCTTCCCTGTACATTGTGCTGCTGCTGTCATAGCAGAGAGGAGGCTGGACTGCCCTCCTCAGTGACATCATCGCTCCTCCTCCCTGTACATTGTGCTGCTGCTGTCATAGTTGAAAGGAGGCTGGACTGCCCTCCTCAGTGACATCATCGCTCCTCTTCCCTGTACATTGTGCTGCTGCTGTCATAGCAGAGAGGAGGCTGGACTGCCCTCCTCAGTGACATCATCGCTCCTCCTCCCTGTACATTGTGCTGCTGCTGTCATAGCAGAGAGGAGGCTGGACTGCCCTCCTCAGTGACATCATCGCTCCTCCTCCCTGTACATTGTGCTGCTGCTGTCATAGTTGAGAGGAGGCTGGATTGCCCTCCTCAGTGACATCGCCGCTCCGCCTCCCTGTACATTGTGCTGCTGCTGTCATAGCAGAGAGGAGGCTGGACTGCCCTCCTCAGTGACATCATCGCTCCTCCTCCCTGTACATTGTGCTGCTGCTGTCATAGTTGAGAGGAGGCTGGACTGCCCTCCTCAGTGACATCGCCGCTCCGCCTCCCTGTACTTTGTACTGCTGCTGTCACAGCAGAGAGGAGGCTGGACTGCCTTCCTCAGTGACATCATCGCTCCTCCTCCCTGTACATTGTGCTGCTGCTGTCATAGTTGAGAGGAGGCTGGACTGCCCTCCTCAGTGACATCGCCGCTCCGCCTCCCTGTACTTTGTACTGCTGCTGTCACAGCAGAGAGGAGGCTGGACTGCCCTCCTCAGTGACATCATCGCTCCTCCTCCCTGTACATTGTGCTGCTGCTGTCATAGTTGAGAGGAGGCTGGACTGCCCTCCTCAGTGACATCATCACTCCGCCTCCCTGTACTTTGTACTGCTGCTGTCACAGCAGAGAGGAGGCTGGACTGCCCTTCTCAGTGACATCATCGCTCCTCCTCCCTGTACTTTGTGCTGCTGCTGTCACAGCAGAGAGGAGGCTGGACTGCCCTTCTCAGTGACATCATCGCTCCTTCTCCCTGTACATTGTGCTGCTGCTGTCATAGTTGAGAGGAGGCTGGATTGCCCTCCTCAGTGACATCATCGCTCATGATGTTGCTCAGAGCAGCTTTGAGTGATCAGAAGAACAACCAATGATAACAGGAAATATCATTACTGTATCTTATTTTACATTTTTTTGCTTTGCAACTGAGCCCTCTCTACCTATAAAAGCTCAGAGCACATGTGGGAGGTGATTGGAAAAAGACCTCTGTGAGTCCTCTATAAATGCACCTTATATTGGTCATTTATTTTATTTTAGAAAGGCCATTATTACATGCTATTTTACATGCCCGTATTTTGTGAGTCCATACCTTCTTTCAGGAAAAAAGGAATTTCAGGAAAATAGTATTATAGTATAGTATTACTGTTGCACAGAAAATCTCTTCCTTTGGACAGTACTCCTCAGTGACATCGCCGCTCCGCCTCCCTGTACTTTGTACTGCTGCTGTCACAGCAGAGAGGAGGCTGGACTGCCTTCCTCAGTGACATCATCGCTCCTCCTCCCTGTACATTGTGCTGCTGCTGTCATAGTTGAGAGGAGGCTGGACTGCCCTCCTCAGTGACATCGCCGCTCCGCCTCCCTGTACTTTGTACTGCTGCTGTCACAGCAGAGAGGAGGCTGGACTGCCCTCCTCAGTGACATCATCGCTCCTCCTCCCTGTACATTGTGCTGCTGCTGTCATAGTTGAGAGGAGGCTGGACTGCCCTCCTCAGTGACATCATCACTCCGCCTCCCTGTACTTTGTACTGCTGCTGTCACAGCAGAGAGGAGGCTGGACTGCCCTTCTCAGTGACATCATCGCTCCTCCTCCCTGTACTTTGTGCTGCTGCTGTCACAGCAGAGAGGAGGCTGGACTGCCCTTCTCAGTGACATCATCGCTCCTTCTCCCTGTACATTGTGCTGCTGCTGTCATAGTTGAGAGGAGGCTGGATTGCCCTCCTCAGTGACATCATCGCTCATGATGTTGCTCAGAGCAGCTTTGAGTGATCAGAAGAACAACCAATGATAACAGGAAATATCATTACTGTATCTTATTTTACATTTTTTTGCTTTGCAACTGAGCCCTCTCTACCTATAAAAGCTCAGAGCACATGTGGGAGGTGATTGGAAAAAGACCTCTGTGAGTCCTCTATAAATGCACCTTATATTGGTCATTTATTTTATTTTAGAAAGGCCATTATTACATGCTATTTTACATGCCCGTATTTTGTGAGTCCATACCTTCTTTCAGGAAAAAAGGAATTTCAGGAAAATAGTATTATAGTATAGTATTACTGTTGCACAGAAAATCTCTTCCTTTGGACAGTACGCTTCTCTGGTGTAGTGGTAACTTCTCTGTCTAACATCTAAAAGGTCTCCTGTAAGGTGAATTTTTTTTATCATTATAACAGAAAACTGTAAATTTTGGTTATGGCAGAAAAATTGAACTCTTACCATAAAACAGAAGCTGGATCGTAAAATTTCCATTTTTCTACTATAACAGAAAGTTCCTTTTTCTGCCATAGCCTGTTACGTTACATGTCCAGGGGGAATATAACCTCACACCTGCTACACAGCCACAGCAAACTGTGGTATAGTCTAATCTTATTACATATTATATAGCATAGTAGTACTGTTGCTTTAGAACAGTGAGGCTCTGTGGTGTAGTGGTAACTTAGCTGTCTGCCATGCAACAGGTCTGGGGTTTTATTCCCAAATGGAACATGTAAGGTGTGTTTTTGTCAATATTATGGCAGAAATGGTAAATTTTGGTTATGGCAGGAAATTGAACTTTGCCATAAAAAAAAACCTGGAAAGTAAAGTTTCCATATTTTTTTTAACAATAACTAATAGCTCCTGTAAAGGGAACACCGTGAGGGCATACTGTAAAGTAAACCCTTGACCCCTCATCCTTTCTAGCGCTAGTAGAATTTCTCATAGACTGGCATTTTACACCAGTCTTTATATCCTCTGTGCTGTTGGAGGATGCACCCGAGTTCATGATGATGTGCAGGCCTTGTCATAAATTAGGCGCGACCTCTGGCAGTCTGGGCACTTAAACAGAAATCTACGGAAGCTTGGTTTTTAAAGGGGTTGTGCCAAGTAGGACTTTGGCCAATTTCACACAAGCGTATTCAGAGCTAGACATATGCTCCGTGTGTCTGAGGTAGTTCCCGTCATGAATGGTGCTGCTGTGACATGGATCCATGGCATTATAATGATTTATAATGCTGTGTGTTCCTGCCGGATCTCAGCTCTAATTTTACTCACATAATGACATCAATAAAAATCATTAGAGTTGAAATAGGGAGCAGCATTCAGGACGGGAAATACTTCCAACGCACGGAGCGTATTTCGTGCATTGAATATGCTCGGGTGAAATTGGCCAAAGTCCTACTTGGCACAACTCCATTAAAACTGACCCAGCATTTGTGTTCACTATGTAATGGACTCTTTCAGGGACCATTATCACAAGAGAGTTAGAGAGTTAAAAAAGCTGGGGAGCTGCATGTCACATAAAAGGGGTTGTCTCACTTCAGCACATGGCATTTATCATGTAGAGAAAGTTAACACAAGGCACTTACTAATGTATTGTGATTGTCCATATTGTCTCTGTTGCTGGCTGGATTCATTTTTCCATTGCATTATACACTGCTTTCATATCCATGGTTACAGCCACCTCTGCAGCGCAGATACGAGACCTGCTGGGCATGTGTGCCTATGTGCACTCCCATGGTCCCGGCCACCGGAGAGTCTGGCTCTTTTTCCTATAGTGTGCAAGCACGACCACTACTGCTGGATTACAGGGTGGTCGTTACCCATGGATGTGAGCAGTGTGTAATCAGATGGAAAAATAAATCAAGCCAGCAATGGAGGCAATGGGGGAAAAAAAATTAGATTTTTTTCGCAGGACACTGCAGGCTGGGAAAGTGTAGTGTACCACATTTTACTGTCCTGCAAAGTCCAGGAAAAAAAAAGTATATGTTTTTAAAAAATGTGATGTGAACCCAGCCTAACTGACTGAGTTTACTGGAGTCCGTTCCGTTTCCGTTCGAGATCCTGTCTTTTTACCAGACAAAAAATTCTTGCATGCAAGGCTTTTTTGTCCTGTCTTTTTGATAGAATCTAAAATAGAGGCCCCCAAACACAGCCTCCAACGCAGATGTGAGCAAGCCCTTACAATTATTTCGGCCTACATATTATGTATTTTAGGGCTGCAGCTAACGATTATTTGAATAATCGATTAGTTGCCGATTAATTTCTACGATTAATCGGCAAAAACGACAAAATTACAAAACAGAGGTTTATATGATCTTACTTGAAAAAATATGTTCAAAGGCCATATTAAAACAAATTGTGGACGACACTATTATGGGGGATCTGTGGACGACACTTATGGGGGATCTGTGGACGACACTTATGGGGGATCTGTGGACGACACTATTATGGGGGATCTGTGGACGGCGCAGTTATGGAGAGGGGGATCTGTGGATGGCGTAGTTATGGAGAGGGGGATCTGTGGGTGGCGTAGTTATGGAGAGGGGGATCTGTGGGGGCGCAGTTATGGAGAGGGGGATCTGTGGACGGCGCAGTTATGGAGAGGGGGATCTGTGGGCGGCGCAGTTATGGAGAGGGGGATCTGTGGATGGCGTAGTTATGGAGAGGGGGATCTGTGGGTGGCGTAGTTATGGAGAGGGGGATCTGTGGGTGGCGCAGTTATGGAGAGGGGGATCTGTGGACGGCGCAGTTATGGAGAGGGGGATCTGTGGGCGGCGCAGTTATGGAGAGGGGGATCTGTGGGCGGCGCAGTTATGGAGAGGGGGATCTGTGGACGGCGCAGTTATGGAGAGGGGGATCTGTGGGCGGCGCAGTTATGGAGAGGGGGATCTGTGGGCGGCGCAGTTATGGAGAGGGGGATCTGTGGGCGGCGCAGTTATGGAGAGGGGGATCTGTGGGCGGCGCAGTTATGGAGAGGGGGATCTGTGGGCGGCGCAGTTATGGAGAGGGGGATCTGTGGGCGGCGCAGTTATGGAGAGGGGGATCTGTGGGCGGCGCAGTTATGGAGAGGGGGATCTGTGGGCGGCGCAGTTATGGAGAGGGGGATCTGTGGGCGGCGCAGTTATGGAGAGGGGGATCTGTGGGCGGCGCAGTTATGGAGAGGGGGATCTGTGGGCGGCGCAGTTATGGAGAGGGGGATCTGTGGGCGGCGCAGTTATGGAGAGGGGGATCTGTGGGCGGCGCAGTTATGGAGAGGGGGGATCTGTGGGCGGCGCAGTTATGGAGAGGGGGGATCTGTGGGCGGCGCAGTTATGGAGAGGGGGATCTGTGGGCGGCGCAGTTATGGAGAGGGGGATCTGTGGGCGGCGCAGTTATGGAGAGGGGGATCTGTGGGCGGCGCAGTTATGGAGAGGGGGATCTGTGGGCGGCGCAGTTATGGAGAGGGGGATCTGTGGGCGGCGCAGTTATGGAGAGGGGGATCTGTGGGCGGCGCAGTTATGGAGAGGGATCTGTGGGCGGCGCAGTTATGGAGAGGGATCTGTGGGTGGCGCAGTTATGGAGAGGGGGATCTGTGGGTGGCGCTGTTATGGAGAGGGGGATATGTGTACTGTTATGGGCATAACAGTGCACAGATCCCTTTCCTCATAACAGTGCACAGATCCCCCTTCCCATAGCAGTGCCATACACAGACCCCCCCTCCTCCCCATAGCAGTGCTATACACAAACCCCCCCTCCTCCCCATAGCAGTGCTATACACAGACCCCCCCTCCCCATAGCAGTGCCATACACAGACCCCCCCTCCTCCCCATAGCAGTGCCATACACAGACCCCCCTCCTCCCCATAGCAGTGCTATACACAGACCCCCCCTCCCCATAGCAGTGCCATAGACAGATCCTCCCCCCTCCCCATAGCAGTGCTATACACAGACCCCCCTCCCCATAGCAGTGCCATAGACAGATCCTCCCCCCTCCCCATAACAGCCCCGGCCCCGATGCTTATAAGTCGGACTAATCATGTCTGCATCTTTATTTTACCTTTTTACAATGACGCTCCTGTAACAGCCAGACAGAGCGGACGGCGGCGTAACGTCACTCACTCACGTGACGCACCTGCTCCGCCCACCTCATGAATGAAGGAGGCGGAGCAGGCGTGTCACGTGAGGCTGTTACAGGAGCGTCATTGTAAAAAGGTAAAATAAAGATGCAGGGACCGCCCGCCCGCCCGCATAGCAACGAATCAGCGATTATTCGATAACTGGATTCGTCGACAACGAATCCAGTTATCGAATATAATCGATTACATTGATTAATCGTTGCAGCCCTAATGTATTTGAATTACTGAGTATTTTTACTCTTCCGGAAAAAATGGAGTGCGACCTCTGGATAGAGTGATGTCAATTGTTAGCGCCTACTCCCATGGGTGACGGCACAG
Organism: Bufo gargarizans; assembly: GCF_014858855.1. Classification (NCBI taxonomy): domain Eukaryota; kingdom Metazoa; phylum Chordata; class Amphibia; order Anura; family Bufonidae; genus Bufo; species Bufo gargarizans. The sequence continues at coordinate 317,186,954 of NC_058084.1, forward strand.
CTCCTGAGCCAGCGCCATCACTGTGTTTTACATTTAGGCCTCTTTGTGTGCGCCCCTTGGTTGTGCTGCGGGCCGCAATGCACGAGCACAGTCCGTGGGGCAGCCGCAGCGGATCGCGGACCCATTCACTTGGCCGTTCCGCAAAAAGATAGGACATGTTCTATCTTTTTGCGGAACGGAAGTACAGGACGAAACCCCACGGAATCACTCTGTAGTGCTTCTGTAGGGTTCCGTTCCCTGGTTCCGTTCCGCACCATTCCTCATCTCCAGATTTGCGGACCCATTGAAGTGAATGGGTCCGCATCCTTGATGCGGAATGCCTACGGAACGGCACCCGTGTATTGCGGATCTGCAAATGCGGTCCACAATACGGCAATGGGGCGCACACGCCAGTGTAAAAGAGGCCTTATGCCATAGTGCAGGAAGAACTTTCCATCCGTTCTGTAATTGTACGGGGTCAGAAGAATAATGAATAAAGTGTACTAACTTATAATCTTCCTAAAACACCTTTCGGTGTATGATACAAATGTGAACAGTGCCTAATGTCAGTTTTGCGAGGCACACACGTGCTTTGATGCTCACTAAATCACTGAATGTGACCCAGAATTCTTTTTCCAGAAGAGAAGACTTGCTGTAAAAAGCGGATCATAAATCTCCTTATGTGATTTGAAACAGTGGAAGACTAGGAAGGCTGAAGGTCAAGAAAATGATTAATTAGGTGGTTACAATCTCTCTTTAAACAAATTAAGGACTAGCAGATATGCCAGGGGCGAGAAGCACAGCACAGAGGAGAATCTAATCAGCATAGAAAACTGGCTAGATCATCAAAAAGAAATTGAAGCAGAACTTTTAATTACAGTGAATGGCTTCAGTCAAAATACTTATGTTTAATTGTCACTTGCGAAGAATCCACCGAGGACATGAGATACATATATCCCTTTGAGCCATGGTGAATCTTTTAACTGGTTTAGCACACTAATAAAGTTTGTCTCTTTCCTGGAAACTTCTAGTCATCTAGCTTAGAAAACCCATTTTCATATAGCCCAATAGGGATCTCTTAGTAAGAGGGGTTGTGCAGCCCATACCAGGAGAGGACTGATAACTTCAAGTGGCCCTAGAAAAAACCCAAAAGTGGCCCCAAAGTTGTAGGTGGGTCCACATTGACAGAAAGTGGGGCAGTCAAAACAGATGTCAGTACAAGTTTAGGAATACCATGGAGCAGCACAGAGTACCATCCCACAGAACCAAATACCACAGTGAGGCACAAAATGATGTGTGGCCCAGCGTGCCAGACAAAAAAATATATCAAGGAGCCATTGGCTCTTAACCTGAAAAATGTAGGAGCCAAATTCAATTTTTAGTCGCCAAATTTAAAATGCATATAATTACGGTATAATAAAAAAAAAAAAAAAGACATGTCTTAGGCTACTTTCACACTTGCGTTCGTCGGTCCGCTCGTGAGCTCCGTTTGAAGGAGCTCACGAGCGGACCCGAACGCCTCCGTCCAGCCCTGATGCAGTCTGAATGGAGCGGATCCGCTCAGACTGCATCAGTCTGGCGGCGTTCAGCCTCCGCTCCACTCGCTGTCCGCCTGGCCGTGCGGAGGCGAGCGGATCCGTTTAGACTTACAATGTAAGTCAATGGGAACGGATCCGCTTGAAGAGGTCACCATATGGCTCAATCTTCAAGCGGATCCATCCCCCATTGACTTTACATTGAAAGTCTGAACGGATCCGCTCAGGCTACTTTCAGACTTAGAAATTTTTCTAAGTTATTAATGCAGACGGATCCGTACTGAACGGAGCCTCCGTCTGCATTAATATGATCGGATCCGTTCAGAACGGATCCGATCAAGCGCAAGTGTGAAAGTAGCCTTACTTAAAGGGGTTGTCCGGGATT